>NW_027555958.1:273408332-273748332 GCF_003287225.1 Phascolarctos cinereus | reverse complement strand
CAGAAGCATACATGTACTTATTTTGTAAGGAATGATTGCTTTTCTAATAATTTCATCTGTGTCCTGTCACCTCTGTTAGACAATCAGCATCAGTCCCACTGTATTTAGGGTGGTAGGAAGGAGCGGTCTTTTCTGGTTCTAAATATTTTAATAAGACTTCTCAGTTCTCCATTCTGTCACCAAAGTGATTTTCCTAACGTGCAAGTGCCACTATGTCATCTCTATCTATGCTCAATAAACTCCAATGGCTCCCTATTGCTTACAGGGTCAGATACAAAATACTCCGTTTGGCATCGAAAGGCCTTTGTAACCTATCTCCCCTTCCCCTACCTTTCCAGTTTTCTTACACTTTATATCCCTCCACACACTCTTTGATCCAGGCCTCATGGCTGTCCCAAGAACAAGACACTCCATCTCTCAGCTCCAGACATTTTCTCTGGCCATCTCCCTTGCCTGGAATGCTTTCATTCCTCATCTTTTCCTCTTGGCTTTCCTGGCTTCCTTCAAGTCCCAAGTAAAATCCCACCTTTTATAAGGAATCCTTTCCCAACCCTTAATTCTAGTGTCTTCCCTCTGTCAATTATTTCCCAGTTATCCTGTATGTAGCTTGTTTTTATGTATTTGTTTGCTCACTGTCTTGTACAGGACTGTCTTTTTGCCTTTCTTTGTATCCTTAGTGCTTAGCACAGTAGTAGGTACTTAATAAATGCTTATTGACTCATTCACTGACTGTGTTGGTTGAGATTTTTCCAAAGCACCGGAACTCCTATTTCTTTTTTCTTCCCTTCAATGCCTGGTTTGGGTTCATGCACCCAGTACCTGATTTTCATTACTCATTCACATCTGACTCTGTCCCTGACTGACCCAATGAATACCCAAGTGACAGTCTTTTGCTTTTCCATCCAAACAATCAGACCATTAGCTCATCTCACAGATTTTTTGGCTTCGTTCAGTGATTTGTGATCCTGTAGGATGCAAGCTATGAACTGTGAAGTCTTTTGTCCATTATCTTTGCTACAGGACTCAGTATTTCTTTGTATATCAGCTGATCTCCTATAAATGTGCCACTCCTAACTTTCTGGAGTTCTTCATTGGTAATTGGATCATGTGAGTTTATACCTAATTCTTTCCATTGAGCTTTGCTCTTTCCAGGCAACTTTTTGTTTGTACTCTTATCTATAGGCCAACACTCCAGGGAATAAATCAAAAAGGCCACTTCCCTCAGCTGTGCTATCTATAGAATGCTATCTATAGAATGGAGTCAAGAGGGTTCAGTTCAAATCAGGCCTCAGACGCTAACTAGCTATGTGACCTTAGGCAAGTCTTTTAATTTCTGGCTCCCTCACTTTCCTCAACTGTAAAATGGGATTAATAATAGTACCTACCTCCCAGGTTGTTGTGAGGATAAATGTTTGTAAAGGGCTTTGCAAACGTTAAAACACTAAATAAATTCTAGTTATTATTACCTAAGAGAATGAGGAGAAGAGAACCAGGGCCCCTGTCACTTTCCCTAAAGCCTGTGGATTGCCTGAGTCTCAGTGTTAAGACACCTCAGAAGTCCTCTAATCCAACTCATAGAAAAATTGAAATCCCTGTTTAAAGATCTCCAACAAGAGGTCCCCCAATCCCTTGACAACCTCTAATATTGAAGAGTCTGCTACAGATCAAGGCATCATATTATCCTTTTTGAACACTCCTATTTCCATTATCTCCTGCCCTTGTCCAGACTTTTCTGGTTTTCTTTCCCATCTCATTGATTCTGGACAAGCTGACTTCCCACCTTAGTGTTGCAGTTTCATGGTGTGTTGTGGGGGTCATCTTAAATGAATCCACAGACTCAGACCATCTCCAATCCAAGCAAAGGCACTTATTGAGAATTAGGCTCTCTAGCTGGCTGAGTTCTAAGAAGAACTGGCAATTTAGTGAAAGCAAGACAAATTTTTAGAGAGCAAAAATGCAATTACATCATTACAAAATATATGAATATTAAAATATAGGAGGGGTTTGTTAAGGAATTAGGTAATGGGGAGCAGTCCCAGTCTCAGTGGAACTGTGCATGCAATACACGCATACATAAAAATCCACTGGGGGGTGATATATGTATGAAAATGACATTATAATAAGCCTCTCTATGTCATAAGTTCTCCTAAAGGACAGCTTTTGCTATTACTGCTCAGGTGCCTACTTAGGGAAAGTCCCTTCTATTGTTCTGGGGTCCACATCCTGCTTGGGCATGCTGGTGCCGCTGCTTTCTGATTGGCTGAGTATTGTGGTACTGTCTGAGATCAGATGGATGTGGTTGTGGTTGAGTGCATAGATTCACCTGCTGTTTCTGTGGGAAATATAAGAATTGGGTCTGGGGGCAGAGGCTAGGATTCCATCACATGGACAAGCCTGTTATTCTACTCAAGCATATTTCGGAAATTGGGTCTGGGTGTCTGGTGAGGTTGAAGCCAGATTGTGTGGTACACTCAGGATGTGCCTGCTGTTCAGTGAGGCAAGTTAGAATATTGGATCTGGGGGCAGCTTTATTGGAATCCATCATTAGCGCATTGGGCAGGAGGCAGGGAGGAGGTCAGGGTGTGACCCAGCTTCTGATCTTCCCGTTTCAGAACCAGACATCGGCTTCAGGACAGTTCTCTAACTTACAGCTCTTGAATAATTCATGTGGAATAAGTAATAGGCTTTAGGACCATGGAATGTTGGAACTAAGAGAGAACTCAGTAAATGTAAATCCAGCCACCTCATTTTGAGCAGAACTTGTCCAAGGACACACAGAGCCATAGTTCTGGCTAGGGCTCCTATGTAGCTATGGTCCTTTAGTGTTTATTTATTATTTATCATTTATTAATATTTTTTTGAATCTAGCTTTATATGGCCAGAAAATCATCTAACCCAAAAAGTTTACTGTGGTGGTCTTTAGAGCCATCAAAATTGTCATTCATAAGAACAAACTCCAAAATCAGAAATAATTTAAGAAAGAAATTTGTTGAGTTGTTTGGTAGAGAGAGGGAGCCACTCATTCTTTCTGGCTTTCTCTCTCTCTACCAAGTTGTTGTTTAGTCGTTTTTTGTTTTTTTCTGACTCTTTGAGGCCCTCCATGACCTCATCTGGGATTTCCTTGGCAAAGATACTGCATATTATTTTCTCACTCTCTCTTTTTTTGTTTGTTTTTTTTCTTTCTTGTGGTTTCTCTCATTGGTTCTAATTCTTCTTTACAACATGACCAATGTGAAAATAGGTTCGATATGAATGTATACGTAGAGCCTATATCATATTGCAAGTCATCTTGGGGTGGGGTGAGGGGAAAGATGGGGAGAAAATTTGGAACTCAGAATATTATGGAAGTGAATGTTGAAAACTAAAAATAAATAAATAAATTTAAAGAAAAGAAAAGAAATGATAAGGTGGATGATTTCAGAAAAATCAGGGAAGACTTACCTGAACTGATACAAACCGGAACATTGTACATAGTAACAACAATATTGTAACAATAATGGACTATGAAAGACTTAGCTACTCTAATTGCTACAATGATCCACAGCAATTTCAAATAACACATGATTAAGAATGCTGTCCACCTCCAGAGAGAGAATTGTGGACTCTGAGTGCAGATTGAAGCTTATTTTTTCCTCTTTGTTATTTTTCTTCCTTTTTTGTAACATAGCTAACATGAAAATATGTTTTGCATGACTTCACACGTATACAGACATTTCTTGCTTTATGTAAGTGGACCATTCTATAGACCTCTACATAAAGTGATTTTGATGTAATGTGACTTTGTCCCTGAAAGTGGGGAAGGGAGGCAGGGCACCACTTGTCCTTGGAGGAGGATGGCAGAGAAGGACCAACCTGGGGGGCAAATATGTAGGGACTGAACATTGACACAGACAGGAGAGGACGGGCAACACCTGGGGCCAGGGACAGACATGGTTATCTGAACACTGATGACTGAAGGCAGATCCTTGGGGCTGGACACATGGGTGGTTGGCAAAGTAGGCAAAGGTCTCCTCTCTTCACAGGAGATTTCAAGCCAATTTGGCAGCAATGTGAACAGTGACTGACTCTCCCCTACACCAGTCCCTTATCTGTTCTGCTTTCACTTGAAGATTTTTTTTGGTTGGAGTGAAGGGGAACAGAGTACCCAGCCAAGTGGCAGGAGTGAAGAGAGAGCACAGTACTGTACAGAAAAATTAACATAGGTGGTTTTTCTTTTTTTGGAATATGGATTTCTTTCACAATTCTTTATGTAAAGTCAAGTTTGCATATATCAATTTACATAAAACAAGAATTATCTGTAATGAGTATCATATGACTTGCCTTTTCAATGGATAGGGACTTTTTGTCATATGACTATTTTTGTAGCTTTGATTTATTCTTCTAAAAACTGAGTGTTAATATCCTTTGACCACTTATCAACTAGATACTTGCGGTATTTATTTACAAATGTCTGAATTTGTTTGCTGGATATGGAGGCTATATTTTCTTCTATTGTTGTTGGTTTTCCTGCTGATTTATCAATTTATATTCAAGGTCTTTGATATTTCTTCTTCCTGGAATCTTTGGTAGCTTCAGTATTTTCCCCCCCTTCTTTTCCTTATTGCTTACTTCTTGAGTGTTCATATCTATTTGAACTTCTCAATGGGGTGGGAGGAAGGAAGAGAATTTGAAACTGAAAATTTTAAAAATAAAAGTTAAAAAACCCAAATACTAAGAAATAAAGGAAAATAATCCAATGCTTGTTGAGAAAGGACCCTATGGAATTTGAAGAGAACATGGAACCCTAAGTAGTTTAAAAGAGAAATAAGAATCATGAGAGCAGAATTTATGGTCTGCCTAGCAAAAAAATGAGCAGAATAGAAAAATATGAATACGCAATAGCAAATTTAATTAGATAAAGAACAATAGACTAGGAATTCAAATACATAGACATGAAGGAAAATCAAGATTAAAAGAAGCAAAAACATTAGAAGAAAATATGCTCATAGTACAAGCAAAAGCTACTGAGCTAAAAGACAGGATGTATAGACACAACCTAAGATCACAGGTCTCCCACAAGAACATATCAGGACAAAAACTTTTAACACTATAATGCAGGAAATAATAAAGAGAATTGTCCAGAACTTAGATCACCTTCAGAAAAAAAAAAAACAAGGCTGCAAACTCTGATACATAAGGGTTAAATAAATACCAGCTCAGCTCAGAAACAAGTTCTTCAAGCCATCAGGAGAAGGACTTTCAGGTACAAAGGAAAGGGTGTTCAAATAATACAAGACTATTCCACACCCACTAGAAAAAGGAAGAGAGAATGATTTAATATGCTCTAAAGAGCAATGGAGCTCAAGATACAGACCAGGGTGATCTATCCTTGCAAATCCTATACAGGGACAAAAGATAATTGTTCAATAATAAAAAAGAGTTTGAAACATTTTTAGGAAAAAAAAGCTAGAACTGAAGAGATTATTTGCTTCTTGAACATGTGAAACAACAGAAATGCAGGGAAAGTGATTAAATGCAACAGACAAAGACAGCAACACTAATGGAACAATGGAGAAACCAATAAGAGACCTCTTTCTAAATACACATAAGGAGACAGAGGTAAAGACGGGCTTCTAGTAGAGGTATCGGTGAAAAGGTGGATAGGGGGCATTATGGATAGAGCTGGGCGACACTGCTTGGTGAATCAAAAAAAATTTTTTTGTGGGACTACGTTACAACAGGGGAGGGTAGATGAAAGCAGAAGGAGGGGAGCAGAGGGAAAGAGAGGACTGTGTGATGTGTCTGGGTCAAAATGAGTCCTAGCAATGAGAAAGTGACCTCTTTGGTCTCAGAAAGAGAAGAGCCTACAGGGGAGTAGGTGAGGAGGAGGGAGGAAAGACTGAAAAGGGAGGGGTTTGCATGAATGCTTCTATGGGTGAAAAGAGATGATGAGTGAAGGGAGATGGAGACATTACACTGGGACATTTGGTGCTTGAAAAATCTTCTTGTCCTATACTGAAGGGGAAGGAAATCTGTAACTCCTGAGGTCAACTGGCACCTGGGGGAGAGGAAGAGCATTGACTCAAGAAAGGAGATTTTAAAGCAAATGTGGAAGAAAAAAAAGGTAACTACGGGAGGTTATACATCAGTGGTAGGCTGCATGATCAGAGACGGGGGTGGGGTGGGTTCAGGGGCCCTACCACGGAGCAGTGTCTACTATGACACTTTCAATAATTGGCATTGTTCTGTGAATGAGGCACAGTGAAAAAGCAAAATCCATGGGACAAACTCTACAAGGCAGTGTCAGTGAGCACATAGAGGGGAGAGCCTTGAATGGATACCTTGGAAGCTTTGACTGCATGAAGACTACATAGAAAAGAAAGACCAGATAATTAGAGGGGTCATGAATCAGAAAATGAGGGTCTAGACTAGAAAGAAGAACAGGATGGATAATGAAAAAAGTGAGAGAAATTCATTTTGAAAGGGGTGCAAAAACAAAATGCAAAAAAACTAATGAATAGGACTAATTGAATGGGAGAAGAGGAAGGAGGAATCTACTTAACTGAGAGGGAAAAAGAGGGAAGGGAAGAATTATATTACTGGATAAAAGCATGAGAGAAAAAGAAACTAAAAAAACCCCAAAAGTAAAGGGGCAACAAATAAGAAAAGGGCATTAGAGGTGAAGTGAAGAGAGCCAATGGGAACATGACTACATTAAAAAAAAAAGTAAAGGGGCAGCTAGATGGCACAGTGGATAGAGCAATGGCCCTGGTTTCAGGAGGACCTGAGTTCAAATGCGGCCTCAGACACACATAGCTATATGACCCAATACATACTAGCTGTGTGACTCTAGGCAAGTCACTTAACCCCAATGCCTAGCCAAAAAAAAAAAAAGTAAAGTAACTGAAGGAACATAACACTGTGTTTACAGCAGAAAAAAAATCATAACTTAAATTTTAAAAAAATTCAATATTAGAGACAGATGGAGGAAAATATAAATCTAACTTTTATAACTTTATTTTTATAGTATATTATTTTTCCAATTATATGTAAAAACAATTTTGAATTCCAAAATTTCCCTTTTCTCTCCCCTCGCCTCTTCCTAAAATGGTAAGCAATTTGATATAGTTATATATGTGCAATCATGTAAAAAATTTCCATATTAATCATGTTGTGAAAGAAGAAACAGACCAAAAGAAAAGAAAAAAAAAAGAAAGTGAAAAATCATACGCTTCAATCTGCATTCAGAGTCCATAAGTTCTTTCTCTGGATGCAGATAGCATTTTCCATTATGATTCCTTTGGAATTAATTGTCTCAGATCAGGGATGGAGAACCTGTGACCTTAAGGCCACTTGTGGCCTTTTGACTGAATCCAAATTTTACAGAACAAATCCTTTTACCTTGTATTAATACATTTTTGTTCATCTTTTATATTTTTATTTTATTTTTAAAACAAATGTATTTAAAATACCTAAGAATAAAATAAGTTTCAATGAAATAATCTTCTCAGATTTACTAGCACAATTAAAATAATGAGTGAGACAGAAAGGCTAAACTGACAGCTGCTATGCTCATTATTTAGTTCTAACTTCCCCTGCCTGACTGGTGCGGCTACAACACAAGGCTGATTGGAGAGAGTTTATGGGAATTGCTTATGCCAGCCTGTTATCAGCTTTTGACAACAATGCACCGTGTTTCTGTTTGAAGTGGAATTTGTGAATAGTTACACAGCTTGACAGTATTTTTTGCTTAACAGCCCATGATGTCAAAGAAGACCAAGGGAACATTGAAAGAAGAAAACAGATTTTTTAATGAGGATTGGGAATTGCAATATTATCTTGTTTCTGCTAAAGATGATTTGCTTACTTTGTGATACTACAATATCAACATTAAAGAAATTCAATGTTCATCAGCATTATAACGCTCATAAGGACCATAAATATTTTCAATTAGAGGGAGAGGTGTGAAAAGTTGTATTGTAGAAATTAAAAGATGAAAAGCAAAAGTAAAGACAATTCTTTCAGGCAGCAATAAGACCTGGAAATAATGCCACTGAAGCAACTTATTAAGTAGCTTACATACTCAGGAAAAAAGTGATGCGGAAATTGTGAAAGAATGCATTGTTGAAGTTGTAGGATGCTTATACCCAATAACATTTTGAAGTACAAACAACTGCCTCTTTCAAGGAACACCATAACTGATAAGCAGCATGAATTAGCCTTCAATGTAACAGATCAACCTCATGCAATATTTCAACAGGAAAATAAACAGTATTTAATTGCTTTGGATGAATCAACTGATACTACTGACTCAATGCAGGTTTTAGACTTCATTTGGGTCATAACAGAAGATTTTCTTTGCTGCAAAGAGTTACTCACTTTGGGCACTCTTGTGGACAGAACATGGGGAATAGATTTTGTCACCAACTTTCAAGATAAATGTCATGAAAGTCGACTGAATTTGGTAAATCTAATGAGTATATTACAGATGGTGCACCTTCCATGACAGGAAAACATGAAGGGTTTGTTGCACAGATTAAGAAAAAGTATTTTTAAAAAAGTATTAACAGATGCAGATGTTCTCATTTCTTTTCATTGTATCCTGCATCAGGAAAATGTGCTAAAGCTATTATTCTAAGTGACACTTTGCAACAAGTTATAAGTATTGTTAACTATATTCATGCAAATGCAACATGGCATCGTCAGTTTTGTAACATGCTAAAGTTGAATGATGAAGTATTCAGTGTAGATTTGCTGTATCATTCTAAAATGCATTGGCTGTCACAGGGGCAAGTGTTAGCTAAAATCTCATCTCTGCAAGAACAGATAGTTAAATTTTATGAAGAACAGAATCAGCAATGTGAATTATTGAAAGAAGATTTCTATTTCTGCATTTCTGTGTGATGTCATGTCAAATCAAAATGACTTGAATATTTCTCTGCAAAGTAACACTAAGTCTAGATATGATATGTGGCAAAAAAAAAAATCCAAACATTTCGAAAAAAGCTATCTTTTTTCAAAACACTTCTTCAAAAGGAAATTTTGGATGAACATTTTCCCAATTAGCAAAGGTCATTGATGAGCAGGATGATATATGTGAATCCTTTGAAGAATATGCAGCTATTATAGACCTATGAATTGGAGAATACAATGAAATATTCACTGACTTGGAGAATCATGACATTACATTCTAATTAGCATTTCAGCCTTTCCTAGTTGATACCAACAAGACACCTAAAGAACTACAGATGGAATTGACTGAACTTTCAGTAGATGACGTTTTAAAGTCATTGTTTGATGCTAAGAAAGATCCAATTGAAATATGGGAAAATGTAGTAGAATGCCCATGTCCTTGGCAACATGCCTGAAAAAATGCTTTCTTGCTTTTCAACCACTTGCTGCTGTGAGTCTACATTCTCCTACCTAACCCGAATCAAGAGGCCCCTAAGGCCACAAATGACTGATACCCATCCAGAGGAGCAACTGAAACTGCAGACCACCATGCTGCAACCAAATATTCAAATTCTTTCCAACAAAAAGCAGACACAACAAAGTCATTAAAAGGTTAGTTAACTTTATAATCAACAAATAGTTTTGAAATTATTACATACATAGTAGCTAAATTTTTACAAAATAATGTATATTTTAAAGTATGTCTAATTGAGGTTTCTTGAATGCAGCTTTATTTGATTACAGCTAAATATTAATGAGGCCTTCCAATATGGAAAGGTTTCTCACACCTGTCTTAGATCATTGTATTACTAAGATGAGCTAAGTCATTCATAGTTGATCATCACATAATGTTGCTGTTACCATATACAATGTTCTCCTGGCTCTGCTCATTTCACTTTGCATCAGTTCATGTAAGTCTTTCTAGGTTTTTCTGAAACCACCCTGCTCGTCATTTCTTGCTGCACAATAGTATTCCTCTACATTCATATACTACAGTTTGTTCAACCATTCCCCAATTGCTGGGCATCCCCTCAATTTCCAATTTTTTGCTGCCACAAAAAGAGCTGCTATAAATATTTTTGTGCATATAGGTCTTTCCCCCTATTTAATGATTTCTTTGGGATCCAGATCTAGTAGTGGTATTGCTGGATGAAAGGGCATACACAGTTTGGTTGCCCTTTGGGCATAGTTCCAAATTCCTCTCCAGAATGGTTGGGTCAGTTTACAATTCTACCAACAGTACATTAGTGTCCCAATTTTCCTGTATCTTCTCTAACATTTATCATTTTCCTTTTCTATACTTTTATAACTTCAAAAGTGAATGGATTAAACAATCCAATAAAATGAAAAAGAGTGGCAGATTGGATAAGAAAACAAAACCCTATGATCAGTTGCTTACAAGAAACACATTTAAATCACAGACATAAAAAACTCCCCAAAACTGAGGTGATAGGAAAAATCCAAAAAACTAGGAGTTGCTATTGTGCCATATATAACAAAGCAAAAACATTTTAAAAATAAAAATGGATAAACAAGGAAATTATATTATGCTGAAAGGAATCATAAACAACAAAGCAATATCAGTAATAAACTTATATGATCTAAATGCCTTAGCATCCAAATTTATAAAGGAAATATTATCTGAGTTTCAAGAGGACATAAAGAGTAGCACAACAGTGACAGGAGACTTCAATATCCCTCTCTCAATGTTAAATAAGTAACAGAAAGATTGGCAAAAGAGAAAATATGGAACTGAAGAAATTTCTGGAGGAACTAAAGTTAAAAGACTTAGGTCATCTTCTAAATTGGACAGCAAAAGAATATACATATTTCTCAGCACCATGTGGAACTTATAGAAAAATTTACCATGTACTAGGGCACAGAAATATTATAAACAAATGTAAAATGGTAGAAATAATTAATATATCCTTTACAGACCATAAAAAGGTAACTATGGGAGGTTATACATCAGTGGTAGGCTGCATAATCAGAGGCAACATGGTTCAGGGGCCCTACCATGGGGCTAATAGTTTAGCAACTCCCTGTAAATTATGTTCTTAGAAAATTTTTTCATTGGATAAGTGACTTGGTCTCCCCTGCTCCTATGCATCAGAGGCAGGATTTTAAAAATCTTCCTAACTCCCTCTATCCTCTATCTGCTCAGTGGCTCTATTTCTTGATTGCATACTCAATACATCATCTGAAGCTGAGATGCAGCAAAGTATAGATCAATTCTCTGCTGCTTGTGCTAATTTTGGCCTAACAATTAATACCGAGGAAACACAGGGGCTCCACCAGCCAGCACCACACCATCCATGTGCGGAATCATCAGCTACAGCAAATGGAGAAGTTTTGAATACTGTGGATAATTTCACTTCCCTTGGCATTGCGAGAGCTAACTCAGTGTTTGGGAGACTACGAAGAAAAGTGTGAAAGAGAAGAGATATTAGACTGCCTACCAAACTGAAAGTCTATAAAGCCATTGTGGTGAACTCATTGTTGCCTGCCTGTGAAACTTAGACAGAATACTACCACCAGGACAGAAAACTGAATTGATCCCATTTATATTAGGAAGATTCTGATGATCACCTGGCAAGTTAAGGTATGAGATACTGAGGTCCCTTCTCAAGCTAAACTGCCAAGCATCCGAACCCTACTGCAAAGAACCCAATTCCAATGGACTGGACACATTGTTTGAAAGCCAAATGTATGTTTGCCTAAAAGACTGTTTTACAGAGAACTCATAACAGGCAAGTGCTCACACAGAGGCCAGAAGAAGGAATGTGGGGACACTCTCAAGGTCTCTCTGAATCAATTGAATTGGAATTAACGGGAGACATAGCAAAGGGCATCCAGTGTGGCGTGCCTGCATCAAAGAAGGCACTGTGCTCCATGAATGAAGCAGAATTGTAGTAGCCCAAAAGAAATGTGAGATGCACAAATTTAGAGACATCTCCATTCCAAATGGTTCATTTGGATTATTTGTGCTGGACCTGTGGTAGAGACTTCCAAGCTAGTATTTGTCTGATCAGCCATAGTCAGACACACTTTACCTTGTTTCCAACGTAGTGACGTTATTTTGGCCCTTTTTGAGAACAACAACCAACTCTTGTTTCTACCATTTTTTCCCCTTTACCCCCTAAATTTTAATACCTCTCTGCCTTTCTGTGTGTCGTCAGCTGGACATAGTTTTCTACACAGGAACACAAGATCTGAAAACATCTATCTAATTGACTGGAATCAGTTTTGTCAAGACCTGACACAAATCTCATCATACTAAGACCTCTGAAACACTTGACTGAAGAGAGGAAAAAACTCAAAGGGTCCCCTAGCTATTTTATCTGCTCTTGGACCCCATTTGTCTAATCAAACCACAAGCTGCCCTTTGTTAGTCTAACATCATCAGTTCTTGTTGGCCCTCAAATCTTTCTTTCCTCAGACCTTCCTTAGGAACCTATGTTATTATTCCAGACAGGAACAACTAAGGGAAATAGATATACAACGATTACACTAATGTAAATGAAAACAACAGTAGAAGGTTATTGAACTCAGCTTAGCAAATCTTGGCTCCAAAGGACAGCTGATAAAAACTTACCATCTGTAGAGAAGGCTATAGGGCCCAATTCTGTCAGACATAATTGGTAAGTGGGTTAGGTTTGCTAAACTTTTTCTTTGGGACATGAGAGTATTCTCTAGGGGAGAGACCCAAAAGGTCTGGGTTGTAAGAAACCAAACTGCATCATTAAGAAACAGAAGAAAAAAACAGACAAACCCTAATGAAGTAAGTTATATAACACATCATAATCATCAGCACTTACAAGAATTCCCTGTATTTCCCTGATGTCACGCTACTTAGAAAAATATCTGCCTTCGAACTCTTGCTAGACGACACAGTGAGCGGGACTCCACCTCTACCCTTAACTACCCCTTGGGCTCTTAGCTCCTCCCTCCCTCCACTTAATTGCTCCTCTATTCCTCGGGTCACCGACGACCGGAGGCAGGCTAGGGGTGGGCGAGCAGCGGGAAGAAGTAGGAGGGACAGGCAGCTGAAGCTGGGGTAGGGGAACTTTTCACTGTAATGATAGGAAGAGAATTGAGTGGGTCTTATCTTCCCATTCCGTGCTGGAAAACCTAAAGAACAGTTCTTCCCGTGGAAAACAGACATTGCTTGTCAGAGCCACCCCACTTAAAGAAGCCAGACTTCAGGGTTTTGTTTTTGTTTTTCTCGTGCTCAGGTAAGTCTCTTGGACCCTTATTTCTGCACCCAGTGGGTGCCGCAGCTGCCCACAGTACTAGACTCTCCTCGATCACTCTTCTCTCTCTGGCACCTCTTCTTGTTAGAAAAGGGATTTCTCTGGAATAGAAGTGGGGAGCAGGATAGCGCTGTTGTCTATGAGCTGCAGTGTTTTTTCGGAAGGAAGAAAACATGCTATGTGTGGTAGGTGTAGTGATTTGCTAAGCTACACTTGCCTAAATGCCAGAGATAGTGTGGACGCTCTTTCCTTGAAGGGGCGTTCAGCACTGGACATTAAAGAAAATATTTCCGTAGCTTCCCGGCTTCCTGACGTGCATTCCTCTGCTTGTGCTGGATTATTTTTCTCTTTCACTGGGCATTATTATTTTAACAATTACGTGACATCTGTGTTAGAGACAGTGAGGCTTGACTGACAGAAAATTGGCTTTGGAAGTCAGGATGAGCGAGTCCCTGTTTCTGAAACCAACTGGCTGCGTTACCCTGGGCAAGTCTTAGATCTGGGGCTGCCTGAGCTGGCTGTGCTATACCAATTAAATGACAAAAGGGGGAAAATCCCATGTGCAGAAGGTTTAGATCCTTAGAAACCGTGGTCTGGGATGGCGTGTGATTGGAGGGTGGAGTGGAATAGGACGGGGAGGAGGGGATCGGAGCAGAGCCGAGGAGAGAGAAGAAGCCAGGGAGAGAATAATAGCTTGAGTGGAGAAAGCTCTGGTGGACTCAATTACCGAAGGTGCTACTTTTTTTTGTGCCTCTTTCACGATTTGTCCAGGGACAACTCGTGGTTCTCCCTCTTGAAGGATGGTAAGAAGGCAAATTAAGATTAGGAGTGTTGCTATTGTGAAAATGGAGGGAGCTGATGGTGATGCAATGAAGACTTGTCAAGGTGCTGACATCTCCCTTATATAAGACCTGGGGAAATGCCATTCTTAGGGCACAGAGAGGGAGAGGAATGCTTCAGATCTTTTTCTTTGTAAGGGCTTGCTGGGGGACGGGGTAAAAGTCCGGGGGGAGGACAACTAGTCACAACTGGCCCCTTGGCGAGATAAAAATTCCAACAATCCACTCAAAACTCCTTTTCCCATTTCTCAAGTCTCAGTCTATGCCTGGACAATAGCATACAGAAGAATAAGGACGATAAGAAAAACAGATTTAAAGTTTTGCTGAGCGTTTTCCTCACGACCCGTGTGGTAGGTGAAAGGTGACAAATTGAATTGAAACATACCAAAAACACTGTATAGGAGTGACTTCCTAGAACATACCAGTGTCAGCTATTAAACGAAACTTAAAAAAAAAAAAGATCAGGAAATGGTTCCTTTTTTTTTTTTTTTTTGCCGTGAAGGCTAGTATTTGAGTACATTGCTTAGAACATGCAATAGCTAGAGAACAACACATGAGGTCAATTAATCAGCAAGCATTTATTAAGTGCCTGCTATGTGCCAGTATTGTGTCTGAGAAAGAAAAAAAAAAGAAAGAAGAAAGGAAGTGTTGCAGTCAAGGGGTGCTGGGAACCCCAAAATTCTAGGGCAAAAGGTACAAGTTCTGGACTCAAACCTTCTTTCAGTCAGAGGCAAGGTTTATTAAAACATCAGTTGGGGCGGGCAAGATTCCTAGTGAGCCTGCACTACTGACCAGATTTTAAGAATCTGAGCTATTTGTGGTGCTAATAACAAGCCAGCCAGACTCTTAAGGAATCTGAGCAATTGGTAGACAAGACTGGCCCCTTTTTATAGTGAAAAAGACTGTAGGAAGACCTGAATGTGATCAAAGAGTGGCCAATAGCTTGGGGTGACTGGGAGATAATAGAGAATAGGTCTAGATGGAATTTAGGGTTGGGGAAATAGTCTGGGGTGCTTCTAGGTGCAGACTATGACGGCCACAATGAAAGGGCAGTTAAAAGGATTATACTGGGATGGGCTGAGTGCCTCAGGCAAACACTAGAGACTTGATTCAGGGGCTTTGGGGTCCTTTTAGGGGTCCAGTGAGAATCCCCCCCCCCATCAGAAGGAAGGAAGGAAGGAAGGAAGGAAAAGATCCTACCCTCAAGCATTCTTTGGCAGTAAAGTGAAGTACATAGGGTGAGTGCAGAGGGAAAAACTAGCAAGAAACTAGGGTTCTCACAAAAGTGTGTCTTCTGATTGGACAAATGGATCAAGTTTTTATAACATTAGTAGAATGAAAACACCTTGAGAGGGTCTCGGGTTTTTGTTTGTTTGATTGTTTTGTCTCTTCTATGAAGTCTTTCCTGATTTTTGCAATTGTTGGCATACTCTCCCATTCAATTTTCCTTATACTGATTTGTGTACATATTGTGTCTCTCCACACTCCTCTCCTCCAAAAAAATCTTGAGGGCTAAGACTGCTTTGCCCCAGGACTTAGCTCAGTACCTGGCACAATGGGTACTTAATAAGTGTTTGTTGTTGAAGCACCCTGAAACACATTTTAAAAAAAGAAACACAGAGATTTCCCAGGAAGTTCTTTGTCTACGGCAAACCAAAACTGAAAATAGAATCCAATGGGGAAATCATTTCTTATTTACTTAGAAGGCTGGTATTTGAGGAAATTCAGGATTTAATTAGATCACCTGGAGCTTACTGGTTTCAAGATACTTAAGGAAGTTCCAGGTAATTCTGGGGCAGAGGCAGCAGTAGCAGAGGCAGGTACAATGGATAGAGCGTTAGACCTGGAGGCAGGAAGACCTGAATTAAAATTTGATCTAAGATACTTCTAGCTGTGTGACCCTGTGCAAGCCATTTAACCACTTTGTGCCTCAGTTTCCTCATCTGTAAAACAGAGATAAGAATAGCACTCACTCCCAGGGTTGCTATGAGGACCAAATGAGATGAAATTTGTAAAGCACTTAGCTCAGTGCCTGGCACATAGTAGGTTCTTCACAAATGTTTGTTTCTTTCCTCTGAGAGCTTTAAAAGCTGGTAGCACCAGTCTATTTGGGACATTTTTCTCAAAAATTTCCAGGGAAGTCCAAATTATTGCCTTCTTTTTCTCAGGGTGAATTTTCGTTCTACCTGAGATGGAATCTTTGACTGGTTTAAACCAGAGGTTGGCAGACCTTGAGAGGTTAGAGTCTTATCACTTATATAGTGGCTTGGTTCCTTCCCTTATTCAAGAGGCCTGAGGTTTTTCCCTAAGTTGTCAATTTTGGGGGTAGCAGCTATATTGGCCCATAATAACTTTCCTTGCCTCTGACTGCCTAAATCAACCAGTGCATGAATCCTCTCTGGATATAAGTCCAGCCATGGCTTCACATCTGCCATTCAAAATCAATTTGCTTTCAAACCCTGTCAGTTATTTGTTAAATGCGATTCTTTGGAGTATCATTAAACCCATTAGGCTTTTTAACAAGTCTATTGCTTTCCTTGACCTCAAGATATTCAATTTTTGTTCCTTAAATCACCATAAATATTATAATCCTTAAAGAACTTCTCTAATTCCTCCCAGTTGCTGATATTTCTCTCCCTTGGTTATACCAACTGTAGTCCCTTTTGCATTTCTTCCTGTTGAAATTCATTTCAATTCAATTCAGCAGTGCTAGGTGCTAAGGATGCAAAGTCAAAAACAAAAGATGATGGTGTGATGATAGAGTCAACAAGACTTGGTAATTAATTAGATTTGAGGGGGAAGGGAAAAGGGAAATGGATAGCTAGATGCTGCAGTGTATAGGACACCGGGCCTGGCATAAAGGAAGACTCATCTTCTTGAGTTCAAATCTGGCCTCAGACACCTATTAGCTATGTCACCCTTGGAAAATCACTTAACCTTGTTTGCTTCAGTTTCCTCATCTGTAAAATGAGCTGAAGAAGCAAATGGCAAACCACTCCAGTATCTTTGCCAAGAAAACTCTAAATGGGGTCACAAAGAGACAGACATGACTGAAAGATGACTGAACAACAGTGAAGAAGGGAAGGGATGAATGAGAATGATTGGAAGAATGATCGTGCCCTTCACAGAAATTGGGAACTTGTGAGGAGTGGGGAAAGGTAATGATTTCTGCTTTGGACATGTTGAATTTGAGATGTTATGAAACATTCAGCGGGAAATATCCAACAAGCAGTCAATGATGCAGGATTTGAGCTCAAGAGAGAAATGAGGTCTGAGAATCATCTCCTAGAGGTGCTCATTGAATCAAAGGAGAGTGTGGAAAGGGAAAAGAAGAGGGATCATAATAGAGCCTTGGGGTATACCCACACATAGCAGATGGGACATAGTTGATGAGTCTGAAAAAGACACTGAGAAGGAATGATGTGGGTAGAAGGAAAATGGGGAGTGATTAGTACCACAAGAGCCAGGGAATAGAAAGACCTAAAAGAATCAACAGTGTCAAATACAGTATGCAGATGTGGATAGAGTGCCAGGCCTGGGGACAGGAAGACCTGAGTTCAAATCTGGTCTCAGACACTTACTAGATGTGTGACCCTGGGCAAGTCACTTAACACTGTTTGCCTCAGTTTCCTCATCTATAAAATGAGCTGGAGAAGGAAATGGCAAACCACTCCAGTATCTCTGCCAAGAAAACCCCACATGGGGTCACAGAGATTCACCTGGATATGACTAAAAATGACTAAACAAATTACAGTAAAATAAGCAGGGGCAGCTAGGTGGTACAATGGATAGAGCACTGACCCTGAAATCAGGAGGACCCGAGTTAAAATCTGGCCTCAGACACTTACTATCTGTGTGACCTTGGGCAAGTCACTTAACCCTGATTGCCCCCCAAAAAAATGTCAGAGACAATAAAGAGATGCATGGTGACATGGAAAAGATGTTTTTAAAAAGTTTTAATCAAGTGGTGGAGATAGAAGTCAGATTTCAAGGGTCTGAAAAGTGAGTTTGAAGATAATAAAACAGAGACAATGAATCAGGAAACAAGGAGGCCAAATGGATAAAGTGTTGTTCTTGAAGTCAAGAAAACCTGGGTTTAAGTTCTATCTCAGATACTGTCTCAGTAACTGTCTATGTGATCCAGGGCAGGTCACGTACATTTTCTCAGTTTCAGTTTTCTCGTCTGTAAAATGTAGATAATAATAATACCTACTTTTCAGGGTTGTTGTGAGGGTCAAATGAGATAACACATGCAGCACTTCGTAAACTTCAAATCACTACGTAACTTTATTATTGTTGTTGTGTATGTATGTGTAGACAGATTTTCTGAGAGTTTTGCTGTGAAATGTTGAGGTATAGGATGATAACTTGCAGGGATGTTAAAGTTAAAGCTCCCCCCCACCCCAGGATAGAGGTGACCTGGGCATGTTTGTAGGTGAGAGAGAAGAATCCAACTGATAGATAAGGTGATACTTGTGTAGGAAGTCCATTCCCTTCCTCCTTCTCCTAGATCCGACATGCTACATCTGCCCTCAGGGTTCTAGGATATCCTGAGGGGGTTGGCATGTCTCTCTTCTCTACTTCCATTGGCGCAAGCCCCTAATGGCTCTGCTTCCTTCCATTGTAAGACTCCAGTGACAGCCTGAGTTTCATTTGTCCACTTGACACAAAATTGATTTTACAAAGTACATTTATGTCAAAGCTATGGCAAGAATAATTTACAAACATGTCCCTTCAACACCTCAGGATCACACTCTTAGCTTTTTTCCAATATAGCATTGGTCTGAAACATCAAGAAGTCCATGTCCAGATGTGATTTGGCTACTGGATAAATCCTTGTCTCACTTTCTGCTGGCCTGGTTCCTGAAGGTCACTCTTTGCTCTTCTGAGCACTAATGTTGCATTGGCTTAAAAATCCACACTCTGTATGGCCATATATCATATATAAGCTCTTTTCTCACAGCAACTTGTGAAATAGGTGGGTAGTGTATATGTTATTATCCGCACTTTCCATATGAGGAGCCTGAACCACAGAGATACTAAGTGATTGACCCAAGATCTCTTGGCCAGGAAATGATACAACTGGCCCTTAAATCTAGGTTTTCCAATTCCAGTCATATTTGTAAAGCACCTAACACAGATCTGGCACATAGTATCTAAATGCTTATTCCTTTCCCCATTCCATTTCTGTTTCCACTGTGCTTCAATGACAGTCTACAGAAGCTTTCAAAGAGTTTGATCTTAGTTCTTGGAAAGGGTAGGGCTATCTTATTCCACACTGCTGACTCAATCAGCATTCATTTCACTGCTGTGTGTCTTTTTATCTGTGGCCATCTGGTGGCTTTGCCATCTCCTTATGTTACATCCATAGAGCTTCAAGGAATACTGGACTTTGTGGACCACTGAATTTATTTTCCCAAGTGAACTTGACTCATAGGTGTTCCCATGTGTAAGTGGGGGATTTTGCAGTTTTTATGACTGTCCATGAGACTTGGACTGTGGAACTTGGTCCATAAATATTTGTTAATCACCTACCAAGTGCCAGGCAAGGTAAAAGGTAGCCCCTGCTCTGAAGGAACTCATAGTCTAATGGGGAGATGACATGCAAAAAACCTGTGTACAAACAAGAGAGATCTAGATCTAGATCTAGATGTATCTAAATATAGATATAGATAGATATGTGATGAATATATGTGTGTGTATGCATGATGCATGTGTGTATGTATGATGAATTGGAAATGATCAGCAGAGGGAAGACACTAGCGTTAAAGAGGACAGGGAAAAGTTTCTTGCAAAAAGAGAGATTTTAGCTGAGATTTGAAGACAGGAGGCAGAAAATGGTACTAATCCCCTTATGTGTCCCTTGACTTTTATGTCTATCCTCCATGTCCATCTATGAGGAGTTAGACTAGGAGACCTAAAAGGCTCATTCCAGCTCCGAAATTCCATGCCTTGTTGATCATCTTTGTACTGGGATGCCCTCCTCAGTCAGTTTGCTTTTCTTTCTTCTTGGCAGCCAGGGTATAATCCTGAGCTATCTGTGTCAGCACAGGTAAAGATGCAAATACAGAGGAATAGGGCTGGGGACTATAAGCCAGAGATAAAATACAGTTGCTATACATGGTTGGAGAGTCTGAGCTGAGGGATAAAGGAATGGAGTCTCAGCCCCGCCGCTGCTACTGCCGCCACCCGGAGCCTGCTAAACCCCTGTCCGTCCATCCATCTGCTGCCACCACTCACTCTGGGCACAAAACATTCAGTCATGGATAAAAATGAGTTGGTGTAGAAGGCCAAATTGGCTGAGCAGGCTAAGATATATGATGACATGGCAACCTGCATGAAGTCTGTAACTGAGCAAGGAGCTGAATTATCCAGTGAGGAGAAGAATCTTCTCTCTGTTGCTTACAAAAATGTCATAGGGGCCCAAAGGTCATCTTGGAGGGCTGTTTCAAGTATTGAGCAAAAGATAGAAGGTGCTGAGAAAAAAAACAGCAGATGGTTCAAGAATACAGAGAGAAAACTGAGAACAAACTAAGAGATATATCTGCAATGAAGTATTGTCTCTATCGAAAAAGTTATTGATTCCTATTGCTTCACAAGCAGAAAGCAAAGTTTTCTGTTTGAAAATGAGAGGAGACTACTACCATTATTTGTCTGAGGGTGCTGCTAGTGACAATAAGAAAGGAATAGTGAATCAATCAGAGGTGTATCAAGAAGCATTTGAAATCAGCAAAAAGGAGATGCAACCAACTATCCTGTAAGATTGGGTCTGGCCTTGAACTTCTCTGTGTTCTATTATATGATCCTGAACTCTCCAGAGAAAGTCTGCTCCCGTGCAAAGATAGCTTTTGATGAAGCCATTGCTGAACTTGATACATTAAGTGAAGAATCATACAAAGACAGTACACTAATGCAGTTACCGAGAGACAACTTGACATTGTGGACATCAGGCACCCAAGGAGATGAAGCTGAAGCAGGAGAAGGAGAGGAGAAGTAACCAGTCTTCCAACTTTTGTCTGCCTCATTCTAAAATTTACACAGTAGACCATTTGTCATCCATGCTGTCCCACAATTAGTTTTTGTTTACGATTTATGACAGGTTTATGTTGCTTCTATTTGGATTTCTATATTTCCCACGTGGCTTTTATGTTTAATATCAGGGGAGTAGAGCCAGTTACCATTTGGGGAGTTACATCTGAGGTGGCCAATATGAGGATATGGAATTTTTATACACGTTTTACATGTTTGGCATAGTACTTTTGGTACATTGTGATTTCACAAGGCCAGTGTTAAAACAGCTTCCATGTCTACGTAAAGAAAACCGTCTACATATTGGTCTGTCCTGGTGGGGGGATAAAGGGATAATTAGTTCCAGCCACAGGTGTAGTTTTTGTGGGTACTTTAGGGTTGGGGTACTCATGGCTGTGGCAGAAACAGATGTCCCATAGATATTACATGTCCTTCTGTGTGTATCTGTGGAATACACAATCTCAATGTGTACACCTTTATGATTGCAGTTGCAAAAGTGTTCCTCAAGACGAAGTTTTGGGGCAGCTAGATGGCACAGTGGATAGAGCACCAGCCTTGAAGGCAGGAGGACCTGAGTTCAAATCCAGCCTCAGACCAAACACTTGATACTTACTAGCTATGTGACCCTGGGCAAGTCACTTAACCCCAGTTGCCTAAAAATGAAAAAAAAAAAGTTTTAACCCAGTCAATTTACTCCGGAGAAGGGCAGAAATGGTTCACATTCCATTATTTGTAAAGTTACCTGCTGTTTGCTTTCATTATTTTTGCTACACTCATTTTATTTGTATTTAAATGGCTTAGGCAACCTAAGAACAAATATACAAGTAAAGATGCAGTAAAAAAGGAACTGCTTGATATTGATAAAGTCACTGTATATCAAGCACAGCAGTAAAACAAAGAATCCATGGATTGAACTTTTTTTAGGTTTTTTGCTTTTGTGATTTTTTTTTATGCTTGCCTAACATGCATGTGCTGTAAAAATAGTTAACAGGGAAGTAACTTGAGATGATGGCTATCTTTGTTTAACGTCTTATTACATTTTCATGAACAGTCCAGGCATAATTGGGTTTGTGTGTGTGTGTGTGTGTGTGTGTGTGTGTGTGTGTGTGTGTGTTTGGTAAGTGGGGTTAAGTGACTCGCCCAGGGTCCCACAGCTAGTAAGTGTCAAGTGTTTGGTCTGAGGCCAGACTTGAACTCAGGTACTCCTGACTTCAGGGCCGGTGCTCTATCCACTGCGCCACCTACCTGCCCCACTGGGCATAACTGTTAAGAACATGTGTATTAAGTTGATGTAAGTGAAATAAAAGTTTTGTGAATGGAAAAAAATACAGTTGCTATAATAGGGAGCACCTAGTTAAAAGCAGGATGGTATTTAGGCATAGGTAGTACTGAGGAATAGCATGGAGGTTTAAAAATTTTTTTCTTTACTTTTTTCCCCTAATTACACATTAAAACACTTTTTTAAAAGGTTGACTGACATTGATGGTGGCCAGAAAACAGCATATAGCACTCTAGTCAACCCAAGTAGAAATGGATAGGGGGCCATTAATCTGTATATAAGTAGCCCTGCAGGTTGCATATTAGCTTAGTTTTAAAAATGCAATATTATCTATGTTTTATTGTATTTTTACTTATTTTGTTAAATTTTTCCCTATTACATTTCCATCTGGTTCTGGCTGGACTCAGGCCAGTGGTGAAACCTCTGGTATACAGGTAGGTTCTGAAGTAAAGGCCAAATTGCCACTAGAAGGGGCGATATAGTGACACTGCCATGATGGGTTGTTGCCTGCAACCAGATTGTACACCGAACGGAGAGGAGTGAATGAAATAACTTATGACATGGGCCAGGTGGAGTAGAATACTGACTCAGTTTATTCATCTGAAGGCACAGAATATATAGGGAAGATCTAGCCTAACTTCAAAGAGTCCTCCCCATGAGATACTCCCCAGAACATCTGCTGAGGATGTAACAATCATGAATTTCCTCCTTATCAGGGTTCCTAGATTGGGCTGTAGATTCCAAGGTTTTCCCAGGCGCCTAGGCGCCACCTGCATAGAGGAGTAAATATGTAAACCTAAGGTTCAAAGAGAGAGAAGGGATGTCTCAGAGATTTATCAGGAAGGAATTTGGGGAGCCGTACCACTTAATCCCTGAGCCCTTTGGGGTGAAAGCCTGAGCAGAGGTCAAACTCTGCCTTGGATCTTAAACCCTTATCAGACTCTTAAGATCGGCCCTCAACAATGGGTTAAGGATCCTGAATTTTTATAGACTCAGAATTTCAGAGTTGGAAGGGACCTCAGGGGCCATCTGTTCTAATCCAGCAAGAATCCTCCCCGACAACATACCCAACAAGTAGTCGTCCAGAACAAGTCCCTGTTTTATGCAGGGAAAGAACACTAGACTTGGAGTCAGACAGTTTGAGATTGAGTCCTGGTTTTGACCTTGGGCAAGATAGTTGGTTTCTCTGAGTCTCAGTTTCTTCATCTATAAAATGAGGGAATTGGACTAGATGACCTCTAAAAAATGCCCTTCCAGCTCTAAATATATGATCCTCCCACCAGAGATAAACCTGTTCCATTTTTGGATGGCTATCATAGTTAGTTTTACTTACTTTCTTCAATTAATCAATCAATCAACAAGCATTTACCAAGGGCCTACTATGTGTTTGGCACTGTGCTAAGCAGTAGGGATACAAAGAAAAGCAAATGACAGTCCCTGCTCTCAAGGAGTTCATAGTCTAACGAGAGAGAAAACATGCAAGCAACTGTCGACAAACAAGATGCATATGGGACAAATTGAAGATAATCAGCAGAGGGAAGGTATTGACCTTAAGGGGCATTGGGAAAGACTTCTTGCAGAAGGTGGTATTTTAGTATGGGCTTGAGGAAAGCCAGTGAGGCCAGCAGATGGAGATAAAGGATAGAATTTCAGGCATGGGAGACAGTCAGTGAAAATATCGAGTAAGGAGATGGAAGTGTTTGGAGAACAACAACGCCAGGGTCATTGAATCCCAGGGTACTAATGTAAGAAGACTAGAAAGGTCGTCAGGGGAGGGCAGGTTATGAAGGGCTTTAAATGCCAAACAGAAGATTTTATATTTAATCATGGAGATAATGAAGAGACACCAGAGTGACATGGTCTGACCTGTGCTTTAGGAAGATCAATTGACAGTTAAGTGGAGAGCAGACTGGAGTAGGGAGAGATTTGAGGCAGGGAGATCCACCAGCAGGCTATTGCAATAGTCCAAGTCTCTGGTGATAAGGGCCTACAACAGGGTGGTGGCAGCGTCAGAGGAAAGAAAAGGGTGTGTTGGAAAGATGTTACAAAGGAAATTGAGAGGACTTGGCAACTGACTGGATGTGGGGGCTGAGAGAAAGTAGAGTCAAGAATGACATCTTGGTTTCAATCCTGGGTAACTGGGAGGATGCTGGTGCTTGACAGTAAGAGGGAAGAAGTTAGAAAGGGTGATCTTTCAAAGATATGGAACAACAGGCTGACTTTGGAAAAACCTGGAAAGACTTGTATGGTCTGATGCTGAGTGAAGTGAGCAGAACCAAGAGAACAATGTACGCAATAACAGCCACGTTGTGTGATGACTAATATTGATAAACTCAACCCTTCCCAACAATACAAAGATCTAAGACATCTCCAGAGGCCTCGTGATAGAAAATGCTATCCACATCCAAAGAAAGAAGTACGGAAGTTGAATTGCTATTTTTTTCCTCTTCTGTTGAGTTTTGTTTCTTCTTTCTGGTGGCTCCTCCTAAGGGTTCTAATTTTTACTTACAACATCACTAATGTGAAAATATGTTTAATAGGAATGTATATGTATAGCCTATATCAGATTGTGTGCCGTCTTGGGAAGGAGGGAGGGAGGGAGGGGGAGAAAAATTTAAAACTCAAAAGCATATGGAAGTGATTGTTGATAAATCAAAATAAATTAACAAAAATAAAATTTTAAAAAAGATCCAGAAGAAAGTTATATATATAAGATCATTCAATGACATTGGCTTAGTACTTAATGCTGTCAATTCTGCCTGCATCCAAGGACAGAGTTTAACTTGGCCTGGTGACTTGTGCTTTATTCTTATCTCCCCACTAATCTTGGGTTTCAACTCTCTGTTAGTCATATCTGTTCTCTCCTTCCCAATCCAAACATCAGTCTCCTGGCAGAAAGAGTTACTTAAATGGATCTGTAGTCTTGCTGATTTGGGAGTTCTTTCTAATGGCTGAGATTAGGACCCACCCATGCTTCTTCTTTCTGTGTGACTCTTGTCTACACCCTTCTATAATATCTTTACACTGTAATCCACCCAACATCTTAAGAGGGTTGAGAAGGTGTCAATGGAGCCTTCAGCCATGTGACCAGCCAATCCTATCTTCCTGTTGTTGCATTTGAAAATTAAGGTAAACTAAGACAATAAAGTGCTGAGCATGTTCATTTTATTGATAAGACCAGTTACTATTCTAGTTGACAACAAAGTGGGTCTTGGACCCATTAGCAAGCCAAGACCACAAGGTAGGGCATACTAGCCTTCGTATAGTTTTGGGAAATACAAGAGAACAAAGAACATTGGTTACAAAGTCTGAAGTATCATAGGCAGCAAAAACGATATGATTGGCTGGATATTAAAGTCCATCTGCTCATTAATTGAACAGAAATAACAGATTCCTTAGTGTTTACCCGCATTCTATAAGGTTTGTTAGTAGAATAACAGATCTCCTTTAATTGTACATGGGTATGCAAGACTGTAGAGAGATAACTGTTTTCTTTCTATTAAAGTTATCTGTAAGGAAACTTACCTTTTCAACTTAACTCAGAGGAAAACTCGGAGGTTCACTCTGGACTCACAAACATCTGAACTTAACTCAGAGACAAAGAAACATGGCTCAATCAGTTACAGAATAGAATGAATTACGGAATAGAACCAAACATAAAATAGAAAGTCCATATTTAATTTTCTCATTCTCATACATTTCCATGATGACTTCTTTTACCCCTCTTTCTTTGAAGTTTTTCATTAGTTAAGTGATCATGATCATCACATGTCTCTCTTTTGTCTTCTGTGTTATACTCATTTTTAATTCTTTGGAAATAGTTGCATTTTTGTATCTCACCACAGTATAACAACATCAGTCAAAATAATTATAAAAAAAATAACTATAGTAATTTTAATAATGCAATTTTAAATTATTTTTAAGACCTTTTAAATATTTTTTAAAAACATAGTAAATACAAAGTAGCTTTAGGAGAGGGAGAGCTCTAACACCTAGGGGGAAGGGGCTCAGAAATGCTTCTTATAGGTGGTAGCCGAGACTTGAAGGAAGCTAGGGATTTCAATTGGCACAGGTGAGGAGGGACTGCCTTCTGGGCAAAGGGACACCCTTGTAGGGCAGGAAATGGAATGTCAAGTATAGGAAATAGCCAGCGGGAGAGTTTGTATGGGACATAAAGAGTGTGAAAAGGAGGAATGCAAAATCAGCCTGGAAAAGTCACTAGAGCCAGATTTTCCATCCAAACTCAAGACTTTGTATCAGACGCCATCCAGCACTGACAAAGTTGACAGCACATGGGCCTTCTATACCTACCAAGCGGTTGTGTGTGTGTGGTGTGTTCCCCAGAGACCCTGAATGTAAATGGGCCAAAATTACCAAGACAAAAGTAAATAGAGATTAGAGTAATCTTCTGCCTTTGTGCCATTGATCCTGTAACACTAAATACAGAATTGGAGAGATATTCACGTAAAAAAGTCCGTATAAAAGCTTCTCTTTCTATCTATATGATGACCACTCCTTCTCAGTCTCCTTTGCTGGGTCCTCTTCCAGATCATGCCCACTAAGTGTGGTTGTCCCAAAGAGGGACTGTCTCTTCTCTTCTCCTTCTATAATATCACTCGGCGATCTCATTAGCTCTCATGAATTCAATTACCGCCTCTATGCTGATGATTCTCACATCTACTTATCCAGGCTTAACCTCTCTAGTGACTTCAGTTTTGCATCTCCAGCTGCCAGTTGGACATATTAAATTGGATGTCTCCAAGACATCTTAAATTTAACATGTCCAAATCTGACTCGTTATCTCCACCCCTACTTCCCCCTGCAACTATGTAGCTCAGTAGAGAAAATACTAAGTCTGGAGTCAGGAGCACCTGAGTTCAAATCTCTCTCTCTCTCTGTCTCTCTCTCTCTCTCTCTCTCTCTCTCTTTCTCTCTCGCTTTCTCTCTCTCTCAGATATACTCTGTCTCCCCTCTTCCTCTACCTTTTCCTTCTTCCTTCTGTTCTTTCTCAAAGAGGACAGAGCTTTGAATTTCAGCTCTACCACCTGTGTGACCTGGAATGCATCTGCTCCTCAGTTTGTTCATGTTTAAAATGAAAAATTAGGACTAAACCACATCTAAGGTCCCTTCCAGCTTTAAATCTGTAATCTCATCTCTTATTCTCTTCCATTTTTATTCTCTTTTCTCCCTCTCTACTTCAGACCTGCCAGTGACATCTATCAAAATTTCCGAGCCAGAGAACTGAGAACAATATAGATACTGGCTTTTGTGGAATGATTTCATAGGTGTAGGGAACTCCCAAGAATTAAACAAAGTCATGGGTAAATTCCTGCAAACGCAAATCAGGAACTGTTCTTTGCCATGCAGTCTTAGAAAGTTGTGCAGAAAACAAAGAGGTTACCCAGGGTTACACAGCCAGTAATATGTCAGAGGAAGGACCTAAACCCAAGTGTTCCTCACAAAAGGTCCAGTTCCTTATCTAGTTACTCCAAGCTGCCTCTAAATGCTAATATAAGTCAATCTTCAAATTTCCACAGTCCTCATGATTTTATTAGTAACCTCATTTTCACTTTCCCATTGGCAACCAAGTACGTTGGTAGCTATTCGCAATAGAGAAGAAAACAAACAAACAAACATGAGAGGCTTGGTGAGCAAGTTTATATCTACTGAAAAAAGGAAAGTATTCATAGAAGTACTTGTGAATCTACTCCAAAAAGTCCTAAAGTAACTTGCTCTTCTCAGCAGTGCAATGATCTAAGACAATACCAAGAGACTCATGAATGGAAAATGCTATCCATAGCCAGAGAAAGAACTATGGAGTCTGAATGCAAATCAAAGCATACTTTTTTTTCTCTTTTTTTTTTCTTTCCCATGGTTTTTCCCTTTTGTTCTGATTCTTCTTTCACAACATGACTAATATGGAAATGTGTTTAATATGATTCTACATGTATAGCCTATATCAGATTGCATGCCATTTTGGGGAGGGGGAAGGAGAGGGAAGGAAAAAAATTGGAATTCAAAAATCTTGTAAAAGTGAATGTTGAAAACTATCTTTGCATGTAATTGGAAAAAAATAAAATACTATTAAGTGGGGGGAGGAGAAGAAATGAAAAATAAAAAAAGTGCTAATGTAACCCTCTCAGGTGTATGATGAGGGAATTTTAAAAAATGGGAAAGTGGCCAAGTTTGTGGGCAAATAAGATGGTGGCCATTCCCACTCTCTCAGTGGATGCTTCTGAGCATCCTGGCTAGCCCAGGGAGGGAGTTCTGAACTTGGACCAGGGCCAGGGACTCACCCAAAGGCACGTGCTTCTCCTGGAAAACAGTTCAACCATAGAGCTTAAAGGGAGATTAGAGATAGCAAATAGATTAGAGTTGGCTTTCCCCATTTTACCTCAAGGTTCTTCTGACATCACCAACCCTTGTCCTGTCTGACATTGCCCCTCCTCTCCCCTGAATTTTATGGGTTATTTCTTGGTTACTGTGTTAGGAAAAGTGCACGTTATCAGAATTAATGTTTTGTTATAAACAATTGTACACAGAAACATGTATTTCAGAAATCTTTAGCAAAAAATTATGATTTTTGGTGACCAGGGGAACCTAAGCCCCTATTTCCTATAGGCTCAATGTATCAGCATTTGCATTTTTTTTTACTTTTGCACTGTTTTCTAGGAATGTTATCCAAAGAAAACATAAACCTTCTGAAGACAATACCTTAATCCAAAGGTGTGATTCCAATCATAGAAATTTCAAACACCTTTGAAGAGATGCACTAGGAACTTTTAAGGACAAGAGGTTCCTGCCCCATATTGCCAGAAGGATTATTGACTTTTCTAATAGAGACTCAGAGGAGCAGAGAGACCTTGGGAGTCCAAAAGATCAAATAAAGAATTAATGAGGGAGTCAGGGATTAAACTTTTTAACTCCCAGCTAGTTCAGAGGGTTCAGTGCAATTCAACAGTCTATTCTAGTCTGCCAAGTTCTTTTTGGAACCTAACTCTATTATCTGTTGTCTACTTGTTTCAAATGGCTACTCATGCAGTGAATAACTGCTCTTGAGTGCCAAGAGTAGGCACTCCTGCCTGAAGATAGCTTTCTGGATGTGGACCACTACAACACAAAACCAAATTTTTTCATGATAGGGGACATCTGTGTAAGTTTGTAGGCGGAAGGGAATATTCAACGAATAGAGAAGATGAAGATAAACCTATAGTAAGGAGATAACTGAAAGATCCAGGTTCCAGAAAAGGAGAGTGATGAGGAGCTAAGTATGAAAAGCACAGGTGAGAAAGATTAGCTGTGGCAGCTAGATAGCTCGGTGGCTACAAGACCTGAGTTCAAATCCTGCCTCAGACATTTACTAGCTGTATAACCCTGGACAATTGGATACAGTGCCAGGCCTTGAGTCAGGAATATTCATCTTCCTGAGTTCAAATCTGGTCTCAGATACTTACTAGCTGTGTCACCCTGGGCATGTTTAACTCAGTTTCCTCATCTGTAAGATTTAGCTGGAGAAGGAAATGGCAAACCATTCCTGTATCTTTGCCAAGAAAACCCCAAATGGGGTCAAGAAGAGCCAGATACAAATGAACAATACCACACCACAACCCTGGACAAGTCACTTAACTTTTCTCTGTCTCATTTTCTCCATTTGCAAATTGGGGTAATAGCCCAAAGAAATCAAAGAAAAAATACATTTTTTTTAGTCAATTGGGATTAAGTGACTTGCCCAGGGTCACACAGCTAGTAAGTGTCAAGTGTTTGATCTGAGACCAGATTTGAACTCAGCTCCTCCCGACTTCAGGGCCAGTGCTCTATTCACTGTGCCACCCAGCTGCCCCTGAAAGAATACATTTCTACAAAAAAAAAATGTAAAGCAGCTGTTGTTGTGGTGGCAAAGAACTGGAAGCTGATGGGGAATCCATCAATTAGGAAATGGCTGAATACTGGATCATAGAGTAATAGAGTAAGTAGACTGGAAATGTAATAAGGTGCCTCATGAAGGACTTGGAATGCCAGAGGATTTTGGATTTGAGCCTGGAGATAACAGGGAGCTACTAGAATTTATTGAAATGGGGGATAACATGGTCAGACCTGTACTTTAAGAAGATCAATGTGATAGCTGAATAGAAGATAGAGTTGGGAAACACTGGAAGCAAAGACCCCAACCAGCAGGCTATTGTCCAGGCAAGAGGTGATGAGGGCCTGGGCTACCTCAAGAAGTGGTGAGTTTAAAGTCCTTTTGGAAGTATTCATGCAAAGATTGGAGGACCATTTATTGGATATGTTGTAGAGGAGATTGTCCTTAATGTCTGGGCTGGACTAACATTCTACAATCTCTGAGATACCTAAAAATCTTGAATTCTAGAATCCTAGGGCTGTGTAGAGGGAAACCTCTGAGTAGCCTTGGAGTTTCATACCTATACTGAGCCCACATATACATAGTGCTATACAGTTAAGAAGCATTTTCGTGGGTAACATTCCATTTGATCTTCACAACCCTGTGAGGTGGATAGCACAAGTATGCTCATCTTCATTTTACAAATAAGGAATCTACAGACCAGAGAAATCAAATGATATGTCAACTGCCCCCAGTGGGAGTTAGGGCAGAGCTGGGAATCAACCCTAGATTTCCTCATTTCAAGACCTGTGTTTTTTTCTAGACAGAATGGCCAAAATTTCAAAGGCCAGTAAACCTTGTGGTGGCATATTAATCTCTTTCAGAGAATGGCCCTTGCTATTGCTGCTGCTTCTCCTCCTCCTCCTCCTCCTCCTCCTCCTCCTCCACTTCCTCCCCCCACTTTCTCCTCCTCCTCCTCCCCACTCCCAGAGGGATTCTTATCTGTGTCTGATACTCTCTACCCACTTGGGACTGGCAGCCAGTGTAAGGATATCATACAGAATAACTTAGCAAGCCAAATTTCTTAAGAGAATGACATCATAGATCTTCCAAAGCCTGGCAGATTGTCCATGTTTCATTTTCCTTTCTGCCTACCTGCAAACACTTTCACACACATCAACACAGAAACAACCCAATCCACCCCTTTCAGAGTCCTATTCTATTTTGATTTGCATGAGTAATTTAAGAGTTCAGTTTCCCTTGAGTGATACAATCACTATCAGTTTTGTGAGCACAGGGCAGGTCAGTGGATTTCATGAACATAAAGCCATGCTTACTCACGACCAGAGCAATCCAGAGCACAAGAGGCACCACAGTTTCTGTCCTGCCCAGAGCAATTACATCTAACTGGTTGGTAGTTTCCAACATTTTGCAAAGCTATTGGGGGTGGGGAATGGACCTGATTAGCAATATCTGGACAAGGTAACAAGGATTAACCTGTGGGTAGGTAGCACCAGTAGCTGGTCAGAATTCCTGCTTTCCCAATTTGACTCAGTCAGCCATACTGAAGTAACAAAGGGTTTTAACGACAAAATCAGTATCTCCTTGAGGGGAAGAACTGTGTTTTACCTCAAGTTGGCAGCTTGCTCAACACTCAGAAAATGCTCTCCATATAGTACATGCTAGGTTTCTTGAGTGGATGTTAAGTGAATAAACTGGGATAAAATACTCTTCAAAACAAGTCTTGAACAAGTCACTTAAACTCTCTGAATTTGTTTCCTTATTGACAAAATTAAAGAGTTGTCCTAGATCGAGGGTCCTGAACATGAGGCTGAGGGACCCTCAAGGGAATCCATTGATAGATTTCAAGGGGTACATGAACATGGATGTGAAAAAATTACATCTTTATTTTCACTAATCTCTGACTGAAATTCAGTATTCTGTTATGAATTGTAGACAACAGACGTTCTTCTGAGAAGGGGTCCACAGGCTTTCTCAGACTTCCAAAGGGAGCCCATGACATAAACAAAGGAAGAACTGGACCAGATGATCTCCAAAGTCTTCTCCAGTTCTTGCTCTTATGATATATGAGCAAATCTATGCCTTTTCCTCCCTTAAAACAAAAAAGCCTCACCTCCTCCAAGAAGTCTATCCTGATTAAATGTATGTTCCATACACATTAAGTACTTAAGTATTATATTGTTTCATGCATGACCAACTCTTTGTGATGCCTTTTTAAGGGGGTTTCTTGGCAAAGATACTGGAGTGGTTTGTCATTTCCTTCTCTAGCTCATTTTACAAATGAGTAAACTGAGGTAAACAGGGTTAAACAATTTGCCCAGGGTCACACAGTTAGTAAGTGTCAGAGGCTGGATTGGAACTCATGAAGATGAGTCTTCCTGATTCTAAATTCAGTGCTTTCTCCACTTCACCACCTACTTGCCTCATGGGTTTCTTTTTTTTTTAATCATTTTACAAATTTGGTTGATTTAAGAATTTTATTGGTATAGAATTGAATCTATAAATAAATTTAGGTGGTACAATCATTTTATTGTTTTAGTATGACCTAACAATGAACACCATTGATCCCTACCATTATTTAAATCTTTTATTTCTATAAATATTTCTATCTTATGCATTTCATAGTTTTTATTTGAATTTCTCCTATTGTTAGTGATTTGAGATTAATGAATTTTTCCTTTTCTTCTGAAAACTGATCAAAACCTTTGGCCACTTATCTCTTGGGGAGTGACTCATTATTATGTGTTTATGATAATTCCTTTAATATCTTGGATATCAGACTTTTATCACAGAAACTTAATGCAAATAATTTTTTTCTACCTGGCAGTTTTTCTTCTTATATGAGGTGTATTGATTTTATTCATACAAAACTTTGTGATATTTTGTAATTGAAACTGTATTTTGTTATTTAGGATTTTTTCTCTCTCTTATTTGGATAAGGATTTTCCCAATTCTCTAGCTTTTTTTTAAGGTGACCTTTTATATTTAGGTCATATATCCAGTTGGAGATGATTACGATTTACCATTTAAAATGTTTGTCAGAATTTAATTACTCTCGAATTATCCTCGTTGTCCCCAGAAGTTCTTGTCAATGGAGAATCTTTTCTCCCAGAAATTTGTTTTCTTGAATTTATTGAATATTGGACTGCTGTATTTGCTTACTTCTGGCTCTGTCTTATCTAGTCATTTTTTAAAAAACTATTTTATAATAGGTAACAAATAGTTTTTAGTACTACTGCTTTATAAAATAGTTTGGAACCTGCTAATGCTATGACCTTTTTGCTACTTTTTAAAAATTTCCTTTGACATACTAGAGTTTTCATTCCTCCAGATGAATTTTATTATTATTTTTGTCTAGTTCTAGAAAAGAATGTCTTGGCAATTTTATTGGTAAAGAACTGAATCTATAAATCAGTTAAGGTAGTGTAGCCATTTTTTGTTTTGTTTTTATGGCCTAACCATGAATATCATTGATCTCTATAATTATTTAAATTTTTTCATTTCATTCTGTGCATTTTACAGTTTTTTACTGAGTTTTTGTCATTTTCTTCTGTTTTTTTAAGGTATTGTATAAAAATGCTGCTAGTTTCTATGGATTTATTATGTATCCTGTTACTTCATTGAATCCATTATTATCTAAATTTTCATTTAGATTTATTTCTTTACCTAAATCTAGTTTCTTCACTGACTTGCTGTGGTTTTCAAAGTAAATCAGTAAGTCATCTGCAAATAGAGAAAATTTTATATCCTTTTTATAGATATTTATGCTTTAATTTCCTATATTGACTTGTTTAAGCTAACATTTCTAGAACTATGTCAAATAGTTAAGAAAGGGGATCCCATTGCTTTACTCCTACACTTACTGGAAAAGCTTCCAGTGTTTTCCTAATGATGATAATACTAGCTTTTGGTATTAGAATTTTTTTATGATATTAAAGAAGGGTCCTTCAACATGTTTGAGTTTTTGAATTAGTAACACAATCAAGTATTCTGTTTTGTCAAAGGTTTTTTCTATATATATATTGATAGTTCTGTTTTGTTGTTTATATTATTATGTCTGCTATTTTTTAATCATCCTTCTATCCCCAGTACAAATCAGATATGTTTTTAGTGAATAACTTATATATATATATATATATATATATATATATATAATGTATACACATGCATGTATATATACACATACATTGCTGTTGTGTCCACTAAAATTTTATGTTAGATTTTTGTGTCAATATTCATGAACAAGATTGGTCTATATTATATATATATATATATGTACAGATATACAGATGAGGAAACTGAGGCAAAAAGGGTTAAGTGACTTGTCCAGGGTCACACAGCTAGGAAGTATCTGGGGCCAGATTTGAACCTGGGAGATGAGTCTTCCCAACACTCTCCACTATGCCACCTAGCTGCCCTACTTGTGTATTCTTAATATACCTTTTTTAAAAAATTGTTTTTTGCCTTTTCTACTTGTCCTTCTTTAGGTTTTATTTTCATGGAGCAAAGTTAAATTAAGCTACTTTGCCTTGAGCCCTCAAGGGTTCTCCTGCTAGCCTTCCCACCTTGGTCCTCTTATGGGCCCATGAGTCATAAATCTTAAACCATGGGTGGAACCTTACTAGAGGTTTGGGTGTTTCTGGTGTTTTCCTTCACCTTAGTAAGCAATGTATACAGACCTTCCCAGGCTTTAGGGTGGGGGTGTGAATTGCCTCACTGGTGATTAGTTGGGATAGGTTTCTCTTTCAAGGCTCCTTCTGGAGGAGCAGTTCAGCTTAACCTAAGAGCCACCAAAGTGTACGTGCTTCCCTCAAGCAATTCTATGTCACAGTCAAGAAAATAAATTTGTCTGTCACGAGCTCTGAGTTGCCAAACTGTTGTAAAAAGGGTGACTATCCTGAAGCTGATCTGGCATTAGGAAAGAGCTGATCTATTCAGCCTTTGGACTAAATTCACCTTGAATGATCATCAGGAGAATCTTTCTACTTAGGGACAGCTAGGTGGTTCAGTGGATAAAGCACTGGGCCTGGAATCAGAAGACTCATCTTCCTGAGTTCAAATCTGGCCTCAGATGCTCACTAGCTGTGTGACCCTGGGCAAGTCACTTAATCCTGTTTGCCTTAATTTCCTCACCTGTGAAATGAGCTAGAGAAGGAAATGGAAAACCACTTCAATATCTCTGCCAAGAAAATCCCAAATGGGGTCATGAAAAGCTGGAAATGACTCAATAACAACAAAAGTTTATTGGAAAGAGCAGCGGGCTCAGAGTTAGAACACTTGGGTTCAAATTGCAGTCTTGTGTGACTTTGGGCAATATGTGACTTGACAGTCTCTAGGCCTCAATTTGCTCTGTAAAATGAGGAAGCTGGAATGAATGATTTTGAAAGTCATTGTTTTCTCTGTCTCTCTGTTTCTCTCTGTCACTCTCTCTCTACTTCTGTGTGTGTGTGTGTGTGTGTCTGTCTATCTTAGGTTCGGTATTTCTCATCTTCAAATTAACGTCTTTTACAATAACATCCTATTGCTAAATGCTCATAAGATTCCATTCTTTTCTCATTCTATTGGAATCTGGGAAGGAGGATGGGTATATATGGATAGTAGGAAGGAAATACAAGAGGAGTCAAAACTCTAGGTGTCAGTTTCCTCACCTGTAAAATGAGTGTGGGTAATCAAGGGCAATGGATAGTGGGGAGGAGGCAGAGGAAAGGTCCCAATTCTGGGCCTCACTTTCCTCACCTATAAAATTTTGACTAGATCATCTCAAAGGTTCTTTCCAATTCCTATGACCACTGGAAGGTGAAAAGGTAGTATATCTCCTAATGCAGGACGGATCACTTGGATAATGGGGACAAGCAAAGGTCCTTTGTAAGATCTTTTGTCTCGTTGGCTTTTTCTTTCTCCAGGAGGTGTCTGGAGAAGTGATGGCAAAAAAGACTGACTCTTGAAGCCTGATACCCCAACATCTCCATCTGCCAGTGCAGCTGATCTGACCTGATGGCTTTTTATTTCTTACTGAGAATAGCTAAGGCCCTCTGGCTCTTGACTGTTTTGAATGCCATGGAAAATTCAGGTATCTTTGTTCTCCTCCATCTTCCATACATGGTAATAGCTGAGAAAAAGAATAATGGGAGAGAATAAAAAGGGTGTGATTCAGAGCTAGAAGAATCCTCAGAAATCATCTAGTTTACTTCATTTTACAGATAAGGAAACTGAGACCTAGAAAGGTAAAATGATTTGTCCAAGGTCATATAGATTATAAGAAGAAGAAATGAGATTCAAACCCTGGTCTTTCTACTCTCGACTCAGTGCTCTGTCCATTATACCATGTGAGGGAAGCCTTCTTCATCCTACCTAGATTATCCAGAAATAGGGATAGAACATATTCAATTTTGGACTGAGTCCATATTGCTATTCCTCCAGGAGGATATACTTTGTTGGAATCTTCCTAGACTGTTAGAAGAACCAGGTTCAGTGTCTTACATTTAAAAGCTTGTTGAAGGAGCAGCTAGGTGGTACAGTGGATAGAGCACTAGCCCTGGAGTCAGGAGGACCTGAGTTCAAATCCAGCCTTAGACACATAACACTTACTAGCTGTGTGATTCTGGGGCAAGTCATTTAACCCAATTGCCATGGTGGGTGGGTGGGGGGGAAAGTTTGTTGAAATGAATTAGATTGAATTTGTTTCACTGCATGACCTTGGGTAAGTCACCACCCTCTCTCTGCCTCACTTTCCCCATCTGTAAAAGGAAGATAATTTATAAGATTCACTTCCAGCTGATTCTATAGTTCTCTGATTTTGTGATGAGTTTTTCTCTGTCTTGTTGCCTCCTCTTCTGTGCTATTCTCCTGTATTCATATTTCTCTGTGACACACATTCTCTCATGACTACTCCATGACTAGGTCTTTTCTTTGCCGGTGCTCTGTTCTACTAAGACACCTTAGAGAGCTCAGGACCTTGGGCAGAGCCTCCTCTTCTGAAATACACAGTTCCCTCTCTAGAAGTTTAAGCAGTAGGATAGCCAACTCAACATGAAATCAAATAGAAACTAAGGGAAACACTTAAATATGAGAAAACAAGCAGGTATATGAGGGAGGCGGGGGGTCCAGGGAGAAAAAGGAATAGGTTTTTGTAGGTCAGAGAGAAGAAAGATGTTCTCCAGTCTTCACATAGGATTGGGGGCCTGGAGTCAAGACTCACACAATAAGTGTGACACAGGTCTTTGTAGGTCTGCTGATAAAGTTTGGGGCTGGGCTGGGCATTCAGTTAGCATGTTTAGCGAAGCTAAAACAGGCCAGTGGATGAAATCACAGACCTGGACCACTTCCACATCCACCTACCATTGAACAGTAGAAAGTAAGCTTCTCAAGGGCAGATAATAGTTCCTTTTTTTTTTTTTTTGGTATCCCCAGCACACACTAGACACTGAGTGAAATTTGTTAACTTCAGTCATGGCAGTCTAGCCTTAGAACTAGGTATGTGACACAGCCCTACCATGATGAACTTGACCAGGAGTCATGTAGCCTCTGTATGAACAACTCCAATGAGGTGAAACCTGACCCCTGCAAAGCAAGTTTATTATACTTCTGTCCAATTCTAATTGATAGGAAGTTTTTTCTGATACTAAGCCTAAGAGTAGTTATTCTGGTTACTAATTTTTAGTTACATTGATGCCTCTACCCAATTGCCTCCTGGTTCTGCCTCCAGGAACCAGATGGAACAAATCTAATCCCTCTTACACATGACAATCCTTCAAACACATTTTTGTTAGCATGCAAAGAAGGCCAGAGACTAAACTTTCAGTTTACATAGAAATTTATGCTAATTGACATGTTCACTTAAAGTAGTTTCTTTCTGTGCTGCATTGTTGCTTTGGAAATAAAAACTTGATTTTAAAAATTATAAACAGTATATCCAAATATATCCAAAATAGTCAAATAAACATAGTCAACAAGGGGCAAAATCTTATTATTAGAGAATGTTAGAAAGGGGACCAATTAACAGCCAGTAGCGCTGCCCCCACTACTTCTTGTTCTATGTCTAAGCCTTTTGGTAGAGCTCCATAAGAGCTCATCATATAGACGAGGAAAATGAGGAACCTGAGATCCAGATAAAAGAAAGTGATGGGCCCAAGGCACATGGGTAGTTTTTCCATTACCTAAATCTTCTCCTCTATCTTCCCTATCTGCCCCGTAAGAGAACCATCTCCTATAACAAAGAATTAAAAGAAAAAAAGGAGGAAGACAAAAAAATTATCAAGTAGAAACATGGGGGAAAAAAAATCTCACATTATAAATAATGATCCACACCCATGGACCCCTACCTCTGCAAAGGAAAGAGGAGAGATTAGGTGCCTATTAATTGGGGAATAGCTGAACAATTTGTGGCATATGATTGTGATGGAATAGTAGTGTGATTTTTAAAATGATGAACTAAGCCTGGAAAGACTTATGCAAACTGATGATACAAAGTGAAATGAGTAGACCCAGGAGAACACTGTACACAGTAATAGCAATATTGTAAGATGATCAGCTGTGAATGACAGCTATTCTCAGCAATACAATGATCCAAAACAGATCTGAAGGACTTAGGATGAAAAATGCTATCCATCCCCAGAGAAAGAACTGATGGAATCTGAATGCAGACAGAAGCATACTTTTTTTTTTACTTTATTTTTCTTGGGTTTTTATTTTGGTCTATGTTTTCTTTTACAACATGACTAGCATGGAAATATGTTTTGCATGACTATACGTGTGTAACCTATATCAAATTGCTTACATTCTCAGTGAGGGGGGGTGGAAAGGGAAGGAGAGAATTTGGAACTCAATTTTAAAAATGAATGTTGAAAATTGTTTTTACATATAATTGGGGGAAAGAAAATGCTAGATTAAAAAAAAAACTAAATACCCTTTGTGCTTGAAGTTATCTCTCATTTATACCTTAGTGTGAATGAAGGCTGTAAAGGCAAATTTTAATCTGGCAGCAAGAGGCCTGGGAGCGCCCTGAAAGAGGAATACAGGAGAAACTGGAGATACTAAGTGTGTTTCTCCCTTTGTAATTTTGCCTAGGGCCAGCCCTGCCAGGAGAGATAGATTTACTTTTCAAACGTCTCCTAAGACAATGAGCAATGGATATTTCTGTAGCTGTACCTTGTTTAATATGGCCCTGGTCTAGACTTGGAGTTCCCATTTTGTGGGGACCCTTGGCCTGATGATGGGTGTACTGTGTCGCCAGTACGTAGCAGAATCTCTGTGCCCTTATGTTTGGAGGACAATCCACTGATCCCTCTGGAGGCAAGCAAGTAACAACTTGCTTAAAGAAGTAGGAATAATAATGACGATAATAGCTAGTATTAATATAGCAAGTACTCCATGCCAAGCACTATGCTAAGCCCTTGACAAATATCATTCATTTGATCCTTACAATAACCTTGCAAAGGAGGTGTTATTATTATTCCCATTGTACAGTTGAAGAAACTAAGGCAAACTGATTTGCCCAAAGTCACATATCTAGTAAATGTCTGAATCTGAATTTGAACTCAGGTCTTCTTGACTCCAGGCCCAGCACTCTATCCACTGTACTACCTAGCTGCCATATAAGAAGGCAACTGGTAATAGCTAGTATTTATATAGTGCTTTAAGGTTTACAAAGTGCTTTACAAATATTATCTTATTTGATCCTTACAAGGACTGAGAGAAAGGTAAGTGGTATTATCTGACATATGAAGAAACTGAAGCAAGCAGATTGACTTGCCCAGAGTCATACAGACAACAAATATCTAAAGCTGCATTTGAACTCAGGTCTTCCTAATTTCAAGTTGATTACTCTGTTCACCATGCCCCTGAGTACTATCTACAGGCACACCATGGTGAGGAAGGAATGAGGTTTATGACAAAGCCCCTCACTCCTTATTTGCTTCGGTATTTAATGTGATTTTTTAAAATGCTGGTATTTTGGCTCATATTGCTTGTAATCATTTGATGTTATCCCATTATTGTATAAATTTATGTGTGAAAAATTATATATATGATTTTATGGGGGTAATTTTGAAAACATATACCAAATATTAGTTCATATTTAAATAGTTATACATTAAATCATAAATTTAATTTAGTTCATATTTAAATAGCTTTTTTATGCATATGGGATACTTTCCCCACAACAGCTCCGTGAGGTAGGTAATGCAAGTATAATCATTTCCACTTTACAGGTAAAGAAACTGAGGTTTATAAAGGTTTCTTGAGTTTTAGGGAATCATAGATTTAGAGCTAGAAGGGACTGAAGAGGCCATATAGTCCAAGCTCTGCATATTACAGATGAAAAAACTGAGACTTGGAAAGATTAAGTAACTTGGCCGTGGCCACACATGTAGTGTCAGAGAAAAAATTCAAAACCAGGTTTTCCCTGCTTCAAGTGCACCCCTTGGTTTACTATGTCTTGCTACCTCTTGCTTAGAACTAAATGGCAATAAATGTTGAAGGCAAGATTTGAACCCAAGTCTCCTGACTCCAAATCGAGCACACTTTCCACTCCATAGCACGGCTTTTTATATGACTATAAGATATGGCAAAAGATGAGTGGCCCAAGAGAAGCAATAGTAAATTTATGCTTACGATTTACTCATAACAGTAACATGATGTAGTAAAATTGAAGTTTAGAGCCAGAATTCAAATCCTACTTCAAATCAGGTCATTATGTGACCCCCAAGGTCACAAATTACTTAACCTCTCTGGGCCTCAGTTTCCTCCTCTGTAAAAAGAGGACTTTGGATTTGATGATCTCTAAGGTCTCTTGTTAACTCTAGCTCTGTGATTCCATGGTGTTTGGCAAGTCTTCTCCAAACCTAATCTCATTAGCCCAACAAAGGGCTCCCTATTTTCACTGCTCTCCATATTAGCTGCCATTGTTGAAGGCTTCCTCTTTGGGCCTTTGAGTTCTATTGTGTTCAAATATAGAACAGAACACAGAGAAGGACATTAGTGGTCTTCAAATTAACTGATAAAATTCCTTTCTATTCATTTAGACACCATATTTTTTCATTATTCAGAGTCCCTTTTTCAGGTAGGAGAAAGGGGAAGAATAATTATTTATTAAGTACTTATTATATCACAGAGACTCTATTAAGCATTTTATACATGTCCTTGTGAAGGGAGCTAGGCAAAGGCAAGTTGAGAACTCTGATAATAAATAGCTGCTTTAGGACAGAAGCTAAGAGTGAAAAGCACATGGGTCACAGCAGGAGGAGATAGAGAGGGAGCTGGAGTTCTTAGTTCAGGAAATGAAAGACGCTTCATTCCTTGTCTCTGCTCTATCCCCTTTCATCTTTTTTTGTCAGTGTGATAAATAATGGATAAATAATTTTGTAAAAAGACTTTGCATTTTCTCAGAAATACACACACATAAAAACATTTCATGCTTTCAATATGCTTTCTATGAAAATGATAAATTTTTAAAAAATGGTTTAAGCCTCTTGCACTTAATTTTTTTTTAAGGATCCAGAATGCCTAAAGCTAGCTTTTGATCTGGAGAGGTGGTTTTCTTTAATCTATTTCTTTTGTTTATTCCTTCTTTCCTTCCTTCCTTCTTTCCTTCCTTTCCTTTCCTTTTTCCTTCCTTTCTTTTTTGATGATGAGAGGAAGTGGATGGGTATTAGAAAAGAAAAAAATGGAAAAAAATCTGCAAGTGTTTTGGGAGTCCAGAAGAGAAAGGACAGTCTTAAGGTTAGAACCAGAATCATTTATAGAAGTTTTCATTCAGAAGCTTTTAACTAAGATGTTCCTGTTTGTCAATTACTGAGAATCTTTCAAGGCTAATTCACAGTCAGCCTTCTCCGAGAAGCCTTTCCCAGCTGCCCTAACCCCAGACCTCAGTGATCTCTCTGTCCTTTGAACTTTGAGTACATGATATCTATGCCAATCATCCATTTGACACTGAGCTTATGTATTCTTATTGGAAAGCAAGTCCTCAAAGTCAGAGACAGTGAATGCCTCATGCCTCTTGACCCCAGCACTTGGTCCACGGTAGTGTCTCACTAAGTGTTGATGATGATGGTGGGGGTGGTAGTGATGATGATGACATGATTCTGGAATTTGTTCACTTATTGCAGAGTTTGCGAAATTTGAATGCCAGAAAGAAGTATCTGCTTGCAGAAATGACCAGGTTGAGATAATCTGCAAAAGCACCATGGACTTTGATAGTATAGACTTGTTTTTCCGTAGTGACAAGAAAGACGAAGAACTCCTCTTCAGCATGACCACAGTAGGAGAGTCTCACCTTCAGCATGGGATGCGTCTCAGATTTAAGAATCAAGAAGCCACGTTGGTGATTCAGAACATCCAATTTTCCCATTGTGGAGTCTACCGGTGGCATCTTTCAGGCCAAGGGTCCTCAAATAAGTTCACTACACTAACTGTTTCAGGTGAGGAAAAGTCAGGAATGGGTACATTATAAGTTAGGGAACATTATGAGATCTTTCTCTCTTACGTTGGAAGTTCAATTGTTCAACTTGACAAGCATTTATTAAGTACCGACTATGTGTATCTAGTAGGTACAACATGAGGGAGATACAAAGTTTAGGTGTGATGGATCCCTGACCTCCTAGGGCTTACATGTAATTACTAAACATCTCAATACAGATAACTATAGTACTGGTAACTTTTTGAGGGATCTGGACCTGTGATTTCTTTGGTATGGAAACTCCCTCCTCTGATGAGCAACTCATTGATAGCTTGTGATCTCAAAGTTGCCTGAGGAAAATGACAGGTTAAATGACTTGCCCATGGTCGCACAACTAGATTGTATCATAGGCAGGGTTTGAACGCAGATCTTCCCAATTCCAAGGCCAGGTCTCTACCCTCTATATGTCTTTGCCTTTCAAAGATGGAACAGATACAACTGACTATCCTGGTTGGAGGAGTGTCTTCTCAGACATCTTAACTATTTAAAGCAATGGACAGATATTTACCTCAAGGGCAAAAATTTCTTCCTTACCTTGTTGAGTCAGATCATTCAGAAAACTTCAGATGATCAAGATCTAGAACGTGCATTAATTACATAGCTGCATTCTCAAGCAGGCTGATTTTCCTAAAAGTCCTGGGAATGAATTATTGGGAATGAGTGTCATAAGTGGCTGTATAGCCACCCATCTGAGCCCCCTTATTTTGGTGTCATTGTTCTCCTAGCATGTTACAGGCCTGGCCCCTTCAGATAGCAAGGAGAAGTGCCTTGCGGTTTAGCTGTGACTACCTCGTCCTTCCTTGATGACTAGATTTCCTATAACAAAAGCTAGCTAGCAATTTACATAGTACTTTCAGGTTTGCAAAAGTACTTTATAAATATCTCATTTCATTCTCACAACTCTGGGAGAGAGGTGCTATTATTATCCCCATTTAACAGATGAGAAATTTGAGGCAAAAAGAGGTTGGATGACTTGCCCAGGGTTATATAGTTAATAAGTATCTGAAGCTGGATTTTTAAAAAATTTACTTATTTATTTTCAGTTTTCAACATTTACTTCCATAAGATTTTGAAATCTAAATTTTCTTCTCCTCCCTCACTTCCCTCCTCCACAAGATGACATGCAATCTGATATAGGCTACACATATACATTCATATTAAACATATTTTCACATTAGTCATGTTGTAAAGAAGAACCAATGGGAGGAATCACGAGAAAGAAGTAACAAAAAAAGAGAGCGTGCAAATAGTGTGCTTCGATCTGCATTCAAACTCCATAGTTCTTTCTCTGGATGTGGACAGCATTTTCCATCATGAGACTTTTGGAGATGTCAGATCCTTGCATTGCTGAGAAGAGCTAAATCTATCAAAATTAGTCATTGTACAGTGTTGCTGTTACTGAGTACAATGTCCTCCTGCTTCTACTCATTTCGTTCAGCATCAGTTCACGTCAGTCTTTTCAGGTTTTTCTGAAGTCAGCCTGCTCATCATTTCTTATAGCACAATAGTATTCCATTACATTCATATGCCGCAACTTGTTCAGCCATTCCCCAATGGATGGGCATCCCCTCAATTTCCAATTCTTGGTCACCACAAAAAGACCTGCTGTAAATATTTTTGCATATGTGGGTCCTTTTCCCTTGGAGCTGGATTGGAACTCAGATTTTTTAGATATCAGGTCCAGCTCTCTATTTATTATGCTACCTAACTGTTTCTTTAATGGGATAGTGCCGCTAAGAAATCCATTGGCATGTTTGTGGTCAGAGAGTCTTCACAGGTGACTGGTGAAGCCTTTGAGATTGAAAGAGTTTGGACAGTGGTAGGATTTGGATGGAGGAGCTTTTGACACTAGTGTTCTAAAAGCTGAGCCCCTTTAATTAGATGATTCAGGCTGTCAGTCTGTGATTCTGTATCTATTCTGCAGCTGGGTGGTGTAGTGGATAGAACACTAAGCTTGGAATCAAGAAGACATCTTTTCAAATCCTACCTCAGACATTTACTATCTGTATGGCCCTGGGCTAGTCACTTAACCCAATTTTCCTCAGTTTCCTCATCTGTAAAATGAGCTGGCGAAGGAAATAGCAAACTACTTTCCAATATCTTTACCAAGAAAACTCCAAAATGAGGTCATGAAGAATCAGACAGGACTGAAAAATGACTGAACAAACTGAATCTCCCCAAAAGGCCATTTTCTCTTTGACTCATGTATTCTTACCCAGAGTTTACAGTGGGAAATATCTAAATATATTCATGCCTAAGTTTGCATAAATGTGACTACCTGGGCCTCTAGTTCCCACATAAGCACTCAAGATAATGGATATATATTGGGTACAGCCATTATTTTACCCCACAGAAAATGCAAAAGATATAAAGGATTCACGAGGTTTCATAAACAAATACAAGAAACACTTAAAGTGTTATGATAGTCCGTAAGCTCTCCTTAGAAGGGAAGTGAACATAGGTTTGCCATCAAGACCACACACCAACATTATAGTAGACCCCTAGTTCTCCCACAGGGTCCCACAAACTCCCTTTTGGACTCATAGCACCCCTTACTATTTAAGCCCCCTTGAAGGTAAACATACTTTGAAGTATCTAGTCAGGCAATTCCCTTCCCATCATAGGCAGTCCAAATAATTCATTGTAAAGGGTGGGAAACTAGGGGGAAGGGAATAAGGTCCTGACCACTCGCCCTGCCATGCATGGCTTTAATCTCCTTCTTGCCGCTCCTCCAGCTGTGAGGGGCCATGTGGGTGATCCTTTTCCTTATCCAAGAGGCATCCTACTCAAGAACACCTCTTTTCCCTCTAGAAGATACAATTCTAAAACTCTGAAATTGGGGTTACTCTTAAGGCAACACCCAAAGCTGGCACTACCCAAGAAATATCTCTTCTCTGTTAGAAAAACTGATTCTGTGATCACAGACTAGGAAATCACGATGCCTCATCTTCTGCGCAGGAGGTTGGGGTTCACCGACATTAATTCCCTTCTTGAGTCATACGGGCAAGCACACGTCTCCCTCTGCCACGTGCTTCTAGAGGACATGTTCATATTCTGCTATCACCCAGATGTTGCTGCCATCAGAGGAGAATTAGTACTTGCTCAGTGGTTCTGCCAAAAGGCAGCTACTATTGCCTACTGGGTGGGAAAGAGAAGAGAGGTCCCTTCACTCCATCCCCCCCCGACTTTGGAAGAAAGGTATAAGAGCAAACGGGAGAAGGGGTAGAACAGTCCTGTCAGCTCGTTTTGTTGTTGAGGCAATCGGGGTTAAGTGACTTACCCAAGGTCACAAAGCTAGTAAGTGTCTGAGGCTGGATTGGAACTCAGGTCTTCCTGACTCCAGTGGTGGTGCTCTGTCACCTGTGCCACCTAGCTGCGCCTATATCAGCTCATTTTTTCTAAGCCAGAGGACATTCCCCCAAGAACCTCTATCTTCTCAAGAAGACTAGCCAAACAAATTCTCTTGGGAACAACCTAAGTTACAGAAACTCATCAGACAGGAGATACCAGAGAGTCAAAGTGACTTGTGCAATAGTTACATAGGAGGTCCTCTGACCCCAAATAAGCGCTCTTTCTTCTCTGCTATGCTGATCTGGAAGCCTTCATTGACTAACTCCTATTCCCCCTTGAGGGGCCATTCCATGGACATAGTATTTTTTAAATGTTTCCATGCCATTTTGTGTGGTAGTTCGGTCTCTACAATGAAATTGGAAGTTCCCTTAAGAGTAAGGATCACATCTTCTCATTCATAGGTTCACAGAATTTCAAAGCTAGAAGGGACCTTGGAGATCTAATCTAACCTCCTCATTTTACAGATGAAGAAAGCAAGGCTCAGGAAGGCAAAGTCACACGATGAGTTAGTTATAAATTATTAGATAAATTGTGTGACCAAATGAAGTAATAGTTGTAAAGAGCCTAGCACAGTGCTTGGCACACTGTTGTTCTTCAGTAGTGTCTATCTCTTTGTGACCCCACAGACTATAGACTGCCAAAACTGTCCATGGGATTTTCTTTTTTTTAAAATTTTTTAAAATTAATTTATTTTGATTTATCAACAATCACTTCCACATGCTTTTCAGTTTAAAATTTTTCCCCCTTCCTCTGCACCACCCTCCCCAAGATGGCACACAATTTGATATAGGCTATATATATACATTCTTAATAAACATATTTTCAGATTAGTGATGTTGTAAGTAAAAATTAGAACCAATAGGAGGAACCATCAGAAAGAGGAAACAAAACTCAATGGAAGAGAAAAAAAAAGCAAATAGTATGCTTCGATCTGCATTCAACTTCCATAGTTCTTTCTTTGGATGTGGATAGCATTTTCCATCACAGGGCCTCTGGAGATGTCTTAGATCCTTGTATTGCTGGGAAGGGTTAAGTCTCTTAATATTAGTCATCGCACAACGTGGCTGTTATTGTGTACAACGTTGTCTTGGTTCTGCTCATTTCACTCAGCATCAGACCATACAAGTCTTTCCAAGTTTTTCTGAAGTCAGCCTGTTCATCATTTCTTATAACACAATAGTGTTCCATTACATTCATATACTACAACTTGCTCAGCCATTCTCAATTGATGGGCATCCCCTCAATTTCCAATTCTTTGCCACCACAAAAAGAGCTGCTACGAATATTTTTGTACATGTGGGTCCTTTTCCCATTTGTATGATCTCTTTGGGATATAGGGTCAAAGGGTATGCACATTTTCATAGCCCTTTGGGCATAGTTCCAAATTGCTCCCCAGAATGGTTGGATCAGTTCATAACTCCACCAGCAATGCATTAGTGTTCCAATTTTCCATGGGATTTTCTTGACAAAGACACTGGAGTGGTTTGCCATTTCCTTCTCCAGTGGATAAAAGCAAACAGGTTAAGTGAGTTGCCCAGGGTCACATGAGGTTGGATTTGAACTCAAATCTCCTGACTCCAGGGCCAGTGCTCTATCCACTGTGCTACCTTGCTGCCTCTGTGTGTGCCTGGCATACAGCAAGCATTCTGTAAATGTTAGGGGGAGGGGAAGAGAAGTTAGTGAATTCAGAAATCATACAATGATTGCCTTTCCCACCAGATCAAGCTGCTTTTTTTTTTAATACCACAACCTAGTATAGGACTTTGTGTACTTCTTGAAGGCAGATAGGTGACACAGTAGATAGATCATTGGACCTGGGCAAGTCATTTTAACCTCTAAGGCTTTGTTTTCTCATCCATAAAATGGGCATAACAAAGACATCGCAGGAAGTGGCTGTTATCGTGTACAGTGTTCTCTTGGTTCTGCTCATTTCACTCAGCATCAGACCATATAAGTCTTCCAAGTTTTTCTGAAGTCCCAACCTGTTCATCATTTCTTATAGCACAATAGTATTCCACTACATTCATATACCACAATATAGGCAGGATTGTTGTGAAGCTCAAATGAAATAATGTACATAAAGCATTTTGCCACCCTTAAAGCATTATATCATCATCATTGGTGGTGATGTTTTTATTGAGATCACGGGCTAGAGTGGGAGTAGAGTTCTCCAATGCATTGGTGTCTGAATCCTTTGTCCAACATTTCCTGTTCCTTCTGAGGGTGACTCCTCCTCCTGGCATTTATTTGTCTTCATATGATTTTGCTTCTTCCAGAACCCCCTACAATCTCCAAGGAAAATGGCTGTCTGATCTGCAGAGCAACCAATGTAAAGGCAGGGAGAAGAATCATCTGGTCCAATGACCTGCCAAGAAGGCAGACGGAGTTCACATCCACTCAGGATGCCACAGGCCTATTCAATCTCAGCAGCTCTCAACTCTGGAATGACAGTTTCTATAGTAATCCACCATGCTGTAAAGTCATGGATGAGAAGGGCTCCCAAGAACTTTGTGCACAAACTTGCTATACCAGTGCCATCGTGGAAAAGTCCTCAGGTAAAGTCTGGAAGAATGTGTCAGAGGCAGCTAACAACTTTTTGAGTTTTTCTTGCTGTTTAGGCTAACAATTGCAATCCCAGTGGCATTTGGGACAGGACCCAGCAAGAAGCTCAGAAATACTGTGCAGGATGCTGAACTTTGTCACTTTGAGAAAATAATTCATTTTTTAAAGCACTTTAAGGTTTACGGTTTGCTTTTTGCATAATAACCTTCTGAGGCAGGCTGAGTGAATATTATTATCCACACTGCCATTTGCAAGACGATGAAACTGAGAGTGAGGAAGGGAATACAGCTCATTAGTGTAAGGGCCAGAATTTGAACCCAGGTCATCTAACTCTAAATGTAGGATTTTTGCCACACCAACCTCTCTCCAAAATGAGAACTCCCTCAGGTTCTCCTTGGTTGACCAGTCAATAAAATATTACCTAAGTCTAGGAATATTATTCTAAGGCAATGGTATCAGAGATATGGAGTCCAACTATGATACTGTAAAGAATTTGGTTCTCCCACCCTAGACACTAGTGAGATATGGTGCACCTCAGGAAGAATTTACATTGGTTGTTACCACCTCTACCCCTATGAGCTGAGTTACTATAGATACACACAAAACATACCACTCACTGTCCAACAGGATGGATGGTATTGGGTCTTATCTTGGCATATCCAGGATACTACCAACTAGTATCATTTACTTCTCCTTAAACCTGCCCTTTCCAAAGGCCTAAAAAATAAACACTCACATTGAGATTTCTTCATATCCATTTCTGCTAGTTCTCTGGTCTTCCAAGTAGCTTCTCTAAATGATTTCTAACTCTATTCTTTGAATTTTTAAAAAATGCAGTTTACTTTCTTATCAAAGCAGCCCAATCATATTTTGAGGCACAGTGAAGGACTTCGGGACAAGAAGTAAACTTGTTCTGCAATTACTGTACATCCTTTTGTGAATAGCAGGTCAAGGGGCTAGTAAAGCATTGAAGGAGAAGAGGACACTTTGGGTGGACAAGCTTCTCCACCAAGTCCTTAACCTTCTTGGCTCATGGAGCCATAGGGTATTTGAGCTGGAAAAGGACCTTATTATCATCACCTTTATTTTACAAATGAGGAAGCTAAGACCCAGAGAAATGAAATGATTTGCCCAAAATAATATAGCAACTTTTTGGCCTAGTAGGGATGCAAATATAGATCTTTGAATTCCTAGTCCAAGGCTCACAAGTCATTTTTGCTTTTCTTTCATTACAGGTACTCCAACAACAAATCAAAGCAATACATGGTGGCTAATGATCATGCCAATTGCTATTCTGGCTTTGTCTCTAATTGCAATCTACAGATGTCTAAAAAAGAGACGGGTGTTGACTGGTCCTTCATCCATGACTGTCATCTAATCATATTGTTTTCCATCATCTATGATATATCAGACTTTTTTTGTTTTGTTTTGGAGAGGCAATTGGAGTTAAGTGACTTGCCCAGGGTCACACAGCTAGTAAGCGTCAAGCAGCTGGTCTGAGGCCAGATTTGAACTCAGGTCCTCCTGACATCAGGGCCAGTGCTCTATCCACTGCACCACCTAGCTGCCCCATTAGTAGGCTCTTGGCTAGATTGTAAGAATCTAAACCCGCGGATAGATTATAAGAATCTGAGAAGTGGCTAGATTTTAAGAATCTAAGCCCAGACTTTTTAACTAATCATTCTTTTTGTTTGTTTGTTTGTTTGTTTTTCTGTCAAGGCAGTGGGGTTAAGTGATTTGTCTAAGGTCACACAGCTAGTGAGTGTTATGTGTCTGAGGTCAGATTTGAACTCAGGTCCTCCTGAAACCAGGGTCGGTGCTCTATCCACTGGGCCACCTAAGTGTCCCCTTAACTAATCATTCTGTATTATGTTTCCTGTCCTCTGTTCTCTTGTACTTCCCAAAACTATATGAATTCTATTCTGGTGTTTATTTAGATATTTTTGTGTTTTTTTTTCAAAAAATTTTAGTTGCATGTTCACTTTATTGATCTGATGTTTCCTTGTTTTCCTGATGTAATTTGTAATTATATTCATATAGTTCCTGGGTTTGTCTTAGCATGTAGACTCCAAAATATATTATAATCTCTACAATTATTTTCAAAGGAATTTCTGTTTCTGTCTCTTCCTGCTGGGTTTTGTTAGTAATATATGGAAATGCTAACGATTTATGTGGGTTTATTTTATATCCTGTAACTTTGCCAAAGTTGTTTCAACTAGTTTTTTTAGTTGATTCTTTAGGGTTCTCTAAATATACCAGCATATCATCTGCAAAGAGTGAAAGTTTTGTTTCCTCATTGCCTATTCTTATTTCTTCAATTTTTACTGCTATAGCTAGCATTTCTAGTACAATATTGAATGCTAGTGGCAATAATGGACTTCCTTATTTCACCCTTGATCTAAGGCTTCTATTTTATCCTCATTACAAATAATGCTTGTTCTTAGTTTTAGATAGATACTACTTATCATTTTAAGAAAAGCTCCATGTAGATATTTTACATGCTTTCACATGTGTAACCTATATCAAATTGCTTACTGTCTCAAGGAGGGAGCAGGGCTTCCTGGATAGAATTTGGAGCTCAAGACTTAAAAACATGAATGTTACAATTGCTTTTATATGTAATAGGAGAAAAATGAAATGTTATTATTAAAAAATGAAATAAGCATAAAAAGAAAAGCTCATTTATTCCTTGGCTTTATATCTATTATATCTATTGCTACAATAATATAATTTTTGTTGATATAGTCAATTATGCTTATAGTTTTCCTAATACTGAACCAGTCCTTCATTACTGATATAAATCCCATTTGGTCATAGTGTGTGATCTTTGTGATTTATTGCTGTAGGCTCCTTGCTAGTACTTTATTTAATTTTTTTGCATTAATATTCATCAGGGGAACTAGTTTATAGTTTTCTTTCTCTGTTTTTGCTCTCCTTATTTTTGGTATCAAAACTACATTTGTATCACAGAAGGAATTTGGTACAACTCCTTTATTTTTTTCAAATAGCTTATATAGTATTGGAATTAATCATTCTTTATATATTTGGTAGAATTCATTTAGAAATTCATTGAGTTCTAACTTTTCATGCAAATAAAGATAGATCTTAACAATTAGAGAAATATTAATTGCTCATGGGTAGGTCAAGGCAATGATAAAAATGACAATACTATATAAATTAACTTGCTTATTCAAGGCCATACCAACCAAACTACCAAGGAATTATTTTATAGAGCTAGAAAAAAATAATAACAAAATTTATTTGGAATAACAAGAGGTCCAGAATATCAAGGGAAGTAATGAAAAGAAATGCAGGGGAAGGTGGCCTAGTCATTCCATATCTTAAATTGTATTATAAAGCAGTAATCAACCAAACTACTTGGTACTGGCTAAGAAATACAGTGGTGGATAAGTGGAATAGCTTAGGTATGCAAGACACAGTAGTCAATGACTATAGCAATCTACTCTTTGATAAACCCAAAGACTCCAGCTTCTGGGATAAGAACTCACCATTTGACAGAAAGTGCTGGGAAAACTGTAAAAGAGTATGGCAGAAACTAGGCATTGACCAAAATCTCACACCATACACCAAAATAAAGTCAAAATGGGTACACAATTTAGATATATAGGCTGATACTATAAGCAAATTGGGAAAGCAAGGAATAATTTACCTATCAGGTTTATGGAAAACAGAAGAATTCATGACCAAACAAGAGATAGAGAACATTACGAAATGCAAAATGGATAATTTTGATTACATTAAAATGAAAAGTTTCTGCACAAACAAAGCCAGTGCAACTAAGATTAGAAGGAAAGTAGAAAATTGAGAAAGAATTTTTACAACCAGTCTCTCTGATAAGGGCCTCATTTCTAAAATATATAGAGAATTAAGTCAAATTTATGAGAATACAAGTCATTCCCCAATTGCTAAATGGTCAAAGGATGTGAACAGGCAGTTCTCAGATGGAGAAATTAAAGCCATCTATAATCATATGAAAAAATGCTCTAAATCACTATTGATTAGAGAAATGCAAATCAAAACAACTCTGAGGTACCACATCACATCTATCAGATTGGCCAACATGACAAAACAGGAAAATGATAAATGTTGGAGAAGATGTGGGAAAATTGGAACACTAATGCATTGTTGGTGGAGTTGTGAACTGATCCAACCATTCTGGAGAGCAATTTGGAACTATGCCTAAAGGACTATAAAATTGTGCATACCTTTTGACCCAGCAATAGCACTTCTAGGGCTGTATCTCAAAGAGATCATACAAATGGGAAAAGGACCCACATGTACAAAAATATTCATAGCAGCTCTATTTGTGGTGGCAAAGAATTAGAAATTGAGAGAATGCCCATCAATTAGGGAATGGCTGAGCAAGTTGTAGTATGTGAATGTAATGGAATACTGTTGTGCTGTAAGAAATAATGAGCAGGCTGACTTTAGAATATCCTAGAAAGACTTGTATGGTCTGAGTGAAGTGAGCAGAACCAGGAGAACATGATACACAGTAACAGCCACCTTGTGTGATGACTAATGTTGATAGACTTAGTTCTTCTCAGCAATGCAAGGATCTAAGACATCTCCAAAGGTCTCATGATGGAAAATGCTATCCATATCCAAAGAAAAGACTATGGAGTTTGAATGCACATCGCAGCACACTATTTGCTATTTTTTTCTTCTGTTTTGTTTTGTTTTCTCTTTCTTATGGCTCTTCCTGTTGGTTCTGATTCTTCCTTGCAACATCACTAATGTGAAAATATGTTTAATAGGAATGTATATGTAAAATCTATATCAGATTGGATGCCATCTTGGGGAGGGAGGTGGGCAGGGAGGGAGACAAAAACTTAAAACCCAAAAGTTTATGGAAGTGATTGTTGAGAAATCAAAATAAATTAATAAAAAAAATTTTAAAAAAGGAAAGCTCCATGTAAATATTTTACATGATTTCACATGTATAACCTATATCAAATTGCTTACTATCTCAAGGAAGGAGCATGGCTTCCTGGATACAATTTGGAACTCAAGACTTAAAAAAATGAATGTTAAAATTACTTTTATATGTAACAGGAGAAAAATGAAATATTATTATTAAAAATAAAATGAGCATAAAAAGAAAAGCTCATTTATTCCTTGGCTTTATATCTATTATATCTATTGATATAATAATATAATTTTTGTTGATATACTCAATTATGTTTATAGTTTTCCTAATACTGAACCAGTCCATCATTACTGATATAAATCCCATTTGGTCATAGTGTGTGGTCTTTGTAATTTATTGCTGTAGGCTCCTTGCTAATACTTTATTTAAATTTTTTTGCATTAATATTCATCAGGGGAACCAGTCTATAGTTTCCTTTCTCTGTTTTTATTCTACTGTTTTTGGTATCAAAACTACATAGAAGGAATTTGGTACAACTTCTTTATCTATTTTTTTCAAATAGCTTATATAGTATTAGAATTAATCATTCTTTATATATTTGGTAGAATTCACTTAGAAATCCATTGAGTTCTAACTTTTCATGCAAATAAAGACAGATCTAAACAATTAGAGAAATATTAATTGCTCATGGGTAAGCCAATGATAAAAATGACAATACTATATAAATTAACTTGCTTGTTCAGGGCCATACCCACCAAACTACCAAAGAATTATTTTATAAAGCTAGAAAAAAAAATTCATCTAGAAGAACAAAAGGTAAAGAATATCAGGGGAATCAATGAAAAATATATGAAGGAAGGTGCCCTGTGAGTGCCACATTTCAAACAATATTACAAAGCAATAATAAATCAGAACAAGCTAGCACTGGCTAAGAAATAGAGTGATGGATCAGTGGAATACATTTGGTATCTTATACAGAGTAGTAAATGGTCATAATAATCTAGTGTTTGATAAATCCAAAGATCCAAGCTTTGGGGACAAGAACTCACTATTTGACAAAAATTGCTAGCAAAACCAGAAAGCAGTTTGGTGGAAACTAGGTATAGACAATCATGTCACACTATATACCAAGAGAAGGTCAAAATGGGTACAATTTAGCCATAAAGGTAATATCATTAGCAAATTAGGGGAACATGGAAAAACCTTACCTGTGAGATCTAGGAATAAAGGAAGAATTTGTTACCAAACAAGAGATAGAGATGATCATGGGAGGTAAAATGTATAATTGCGATTACATGAAATTAAAAAAACTTTCTCGCATAAAACCAGTGCAGTCAAAAATAGAAGGAATGCAGGAAACTGTGGAGACATTTGTATAGCAAAATTTTTAAGTAAAGCCCTCATTTCTCAAATATGTAGGGAATTCAGCCAAATTTATAAAAATAAAAGCTATTTTCCAATTGATAAACGTTCAAAGGATATGAACAGGCAGTTTTTAGAAGAAGTCAAAGCTATCTAAAGACACATTTAAAAATGCTCCAAATCAGGGGCAGCTAGGTGGCGCAGTGGATAGAGCACCGGCCCTGAAGTCAGGAGGACCTGAGTTCAAATCCGGCCTCAGACCAAACACTTGACACTTACTAGCTGTGGGACCCTGGCAAGTCACTTAACCCCAATTGCCTAAAAGCAAAAAAAAAAAATGCTCCAAATCACTAATAATTAGAGAAATGTAAATTAAAACAACGCTGAGATACCACCACAAACCCATCACATTGGCTAACATGACAGAAAAGGAAAGTGACAAATACTGGAGGGGAAGTGGAAAAATTGGTACACTAATGTGCTGTTGATCAAGTTGTGAAGTGGTCCAACCATTCTGGGGAACAATTTGGAACTACACTCAAAGGATTGTAAAACTGCATACCCTTTGACCCAGCAACATCACTACTAGGTCTGTATCCCAAAGAGATCAAAGAAAAAAGGAAAGGACCTATATGTACAAAAATATTTGTAGTGCTGTTTTTATGATGGTAAAGAATTGGATATTGAGGGGATGCCCATCAATTAGGGAATGGCTGGACAAGCTGTAGTATATGATTGTGATGGAATACTCTTGTGATTTAAGAAATGACAGGAGGACAGTTTCAGAGAAACATGGAAAGACTTATATGAACTAATGCAAAGTCAAGTGAGCAGAACCAGGAGAACACTGTATACAGTAACAGCAATATTGTAACAATGATCAACTGTGAACAACTACTCTGATAAGGACAATGATCCAAGACAATTCCAAAGGAATCATGATGAAAAATGCCATCCATCTTCAGAGAGAAAACTGATGAACTCAGTATAGATTGAAAAATATTTTTTCTTTTTTTAAATTTTATTAATTTTTTTTTGATTTATCAACAATTGCTTCCGTATGCTTTTGAGTTGAAAATTTTTCTCCCCTTTCATTCCCCCCACCCTCCTCAATACGGCACACAATCTGATATAGGCTCTACACCTACATTCCTACTAAAAATATTTTCACATTAGTGAAGTTGTAAGTAAAAATTAAAACCAATAGGAGGAACCAGCAGAAAGATGAAACAAAACTCAACAGAAGGTAAAAATAAGCGAGAGCGATTCGACTTCCATAGTTTTTTCTTTGGATGCCAACAGCATTTTCCATCACGAGGCCTCTGGAGATGTCTTAGATCCTTATAATACTGAGAAGGGCTTAGTTTAACAATATTAGTAATCGTATAACGTGGCTGCTATTGTGTACAGAGTCCTCTTGGTTCTGCTCACTTCACTCAGCATCAGACCATATAAGTCTTCCCAGGTTTTTCTGAAGTCAGCCTGTTCATCACTTCTCATAGCACAAGAGTATTCCATTACATTCATATACCACAACTTGCTCAGCCATTCCCCAACTGATGGGCATCCCCTCAATTTCCAATTCTTTGCCACCACAAAAAGAGCTGCTATGAATATTTTTGTACATGTGGGTCCTTTTCCCATTTGTTTGATTTCTTTGGGATATAGCCCTAGAAGTGCTATTGCTGGATCAAAGGGTATGCACATTTTTGTAGCCCTTTGGGCATAGTTCCAAATTGTTCTCCAAAATGGTTGGATCATTTCACAACTCCATCAATAATGTATTAGTGTTCCAGTTTTCCCACATCTTCTCCAACATTTATCATTTTCCTGTTTTGTCATGTTGGCCAATCTGATAGGTGTGATGTGGTACCTCAGAGTTGTTTTGATTTGCATTTCTCTAATCAATAATGATTTTTTCATATGACTATAGATGGCTTTAATTTCTTCATCTGAGAACTGTCTGTTCATATCCTTTGACCATTTATCAACTGGGGAATGGCTTGTGTTCTTATAAATTTGTCTTAATTCTCTATATATTTTAGAAATGAGGCCTTTATCAGAGAGACTGGTTGTAAAAATTCTTTCCCAATTTTCTACCTTCTTTCTAATCTTAGTTGCATTGGCTTTGTTTGTGCAAAAACTTTTCAATTTAATGTAATCAAAAGTATCCATTTTGCTTTTCAGAATGTTCTCTATCTCCTGTTTGGTCATGAATTCTTCTGTCCTCCATAGATCTGATAGGTAAACTATTCCTTGTTCTCCCAGTTTACTTATGGTATCAGCCTTTATATCTAAGTCATGAACCCATTTTGACTTTATTTTGGTATATGGTGTGAGATTTGGGTCTATGCCTAGTTTCTGCCATACTCTTTTCCAGTTTTCCCAGCAGTTTTTTTCAAAGAGTGGGTTCTTATCCCAGAAGCTGGGGTCTTTGGGTTTATCAAATAATAGATTACTATAGTCATTGACTACTGTGTCTTGCATATTTAACCTATTCCACTGATCCACCTCCCTATTTCTTAGCCAGTACCAAGCAGTTTTGATGATTGCTGCTTTATAATACAATTTAAGATCTGGAATTGCTAGGCCACCTTCCCTGCATTTCTTTTCATTAGTTCCTTTGATATTCTGGACCTTTTGTTTTTCCAAATGAATCTTGTTATTATTTTTTCTAACTCTATAAAATAATTTTTTGGTAGTTTGATTGGTATGGCACTGAATAAGTAAATTAGCTTAGGTAGGATTGTCATTTTTATTATATTAGCTCGGCCTACCCATGAGCAACTGCTGTTTTTCCAATTATTTAGATCTGATTTTATTTGTGTGAAAAGTGTTTTGTAATTGTGTTCACAGAGTTCCTGGGTTTGTTTTGGGAGGTAGACTCCTAAATATTTTATAATGTCTACAGTAAGTTTAAATGGGATTTCTCTTTCTATCTCTTGCTGTTGGGCTTTGTTGGTAATATATAGAAATGCTGATGATTTATGTGGGTTTATTTTATAGCCTGCAACTTTGCTAAAGTTGTTTATTATTTCAAGTAGTTTTTTACTTGATTCTCTAAGTGTATCATCATGTCATCTGCAAAGAGTGATAGCTTTGTTTCTTCTTTGCCTACTCTAATGCCTTCAATTTCTTTTTCTTCTCTTATTGCTAAAGCTAACGTTTCCAGTACAATATTGGATAACAGTGGTGATAATGGACATCCTTGCTTTCACCCCTGATCTTATTGGAAATGCTTCTAGCCTGTCCCCATTACATATAATGCCTGCTGAAGGTTTTAGATAGATGCTATTTATTATTTTAAGGAAGTCTTCATTTATACCTGTGATTTCTAGTGTTTTTAATGCGAATGGGTATTGTATTTTATCGAAAGCTTTTTCTGCATCTATTGAGATGATCATGCAGTTTCTGTTGGGTTTGGTGTTGATATGCTCAATGATGCTGATAATTTTCCTAATATTGAACCAACCCTGCATTCCTGGTATAAATCCTACCTGGTCATACTACATTATTCTTGTGATAAGTTGCTGCAATCTATTTGCTGGTATTTTGTTTAAAATTTTTGCATCTATATTCGTTACAGAAATTGGTCTATAATTTTCTTTCTCTGTTTTGACTCTTCCTGGTTTAGGTATCAACACCATATTTGTATCATAAAAAGAATTTGGTAAGACTCCTTCTTCACCTATTTTTTGAGGTTAGGGAATACCAATCCAAAGATTCCTGAATGATGCCTCTGGAATAAAGAGGTGGAGATGCTAAAGATATAGATGAAAAAGTTCAAAAGTCTGTTCTGTACTTCTGCCCCACACTGTAGAATTCTTTCTGCCTACTTTATAATTGTAGGAAGCAACAGATGTACATTTCTGGAACAAGCATGTTCTTACAACAGCTCTGAAGAGGCTTCTTCCTTCCAGATTTTCTTCTCAGGTTCCAAGAGCATGTAGGAAAACTTAATACAAACTCAACATAAAATAGAGCTATAAAAGAATCTTTACACTAAGAACACAAAATTCACCTGAAACTTCAGAGAATTTCAATTGTTGCATCATGAAGGCCTGCGTTGGAAAATTAGTCTTTCTCTCTCTTAAAATTATCAGATAGATGCTTCAAATAGGAAAATAATTTTACCCTCTTCACAATTATCAATGCTATTTTTACACAAATTGTAAGGCCCCATAGTCTTTATTATTTGTGAATCAAATGACAATTCAAATTTCAAATTCAAACAATGATTCCTCACTGGAATAATAGCATACAAGCTTATCTTACTTAGTCAAAAGTTACCAATAGGATTTCTCTCTTATGTGTATTACAATGAAAAAATGAGGCATCATCTTACCCTTGCCCTTATCAATGGAATTTGCTATGTGAGGAGAAAGGCAGGGACATAACAGCATTAGTTCTGTTTGATATCAGGTATGAGTCATAGGAAGCCAATTGCATGAAAGGATGTCGTAGCCAAGCTCAGGAATTACCAGGTGGGACAATGTCTTGTATGGGAAATTGAGTCAGGAGGGTCTTCATCTTAGTTTTTTTTTAATCTTAGTCTTTATCTTAATCTTAGTCTCTCCAACTATTCCTCAGGGATAGATATTCAGTGGCAGGAGATCACAGATGCCACTCCCATTGGGCTGCACACATTTTTCTTAACCAATATAGAATATTTCAAATATGAAACTTATTGCTAGTGAGTTGATAATTTAGTAGAATCCATTTTAAAATTATGTTACAAGGAAAGTCATATATTCTATCTCCTTTAGTATTTTATTGATCATATCCAATAACATCTAAAATGTATTATAGAATTATACAGTATGAAGCAATTACAGTCAATTAATGAGACAGCAATAGTTCATTTATATAGTGTTTACCACATGCCAGGGATTCTTTTATTTTTTTTTTTTAGTTCTTTCAGACATCTGCTTCCTACAGTACTTTAGAAAGTTTAGTTTTTGTTTTCTCATTTGGTACTTGAACCACTTGCTAACTTACATTATAGGGCAGCTATAAATAGTAAGACTGAAGTCTTTCCCTTTAGGAGGCTAACTTAGAGGAAAATATAACCCATTGAATAATCAATAGTTTGGGGTTTTTTTTTTAACAGTCTTGCTACATGAATTTAGCAGTTCAATTCATAAGATGCTAAAATTAATTTGGTCAAATGACATCAATTTATTTGCAATCCATTGCAAAGTAACTTTACCCAGACACAGTTACAAATTCAGATCACAGCTCTGGTTTGGGGGGGGGAGAGAGGGGTGTCTTCAATCCTCTTATTAAATTAGAAGAATTTGAGGCAAAAGGCATTTCATTATTACTAATTTTTTTTTCCAAAGACTGTTATCACATTCACTTTAATAACTCAATAGGGAAATGGTCTCTCTAACAGCATTTCACAATTATCTCAGAAAATTTTCACATAACAGTATGTTTTCAAAAATATATTTTCCTAATTAAAAGAGAATTCATGTTTCTAAGTGTATATCTAATATTCCTCCAAATTCCACAATACAAGAAAACCAAAAGAATGCCACGTTTTGTTTTTTAAACATAATGTCAAATTTCTCAAGTTCTTAAGTCAAATTTCGTCTATTCAGTTAGATAAAATTTTATCATTCTTAGAAAATTATCCATATCTTTGATATGTTATTTAACCCCAAACCTAATAACAATAGTAACATTTGTACATTACTCATTATACTAAGCACTCTAGAATTATTTAGTTCCTTTAAGAACACTGGAAGGTAAGTGCTATTATCAGCAGTATCATCATCATCGTCATCATCATCATCATCATTTTCATGCCCTTTGTAGCTACAAAGGCTGATTAAACTCTCTAATATACTACAATCACAACATAGCTTCAAAATTTTCAACCCAATCAATTTTTACTTATAATTATTAGTGGCAATAAATAAATTTCATTTTTCACAAGGGTCCATTATTTTTAGGTGACTCATGTTAAAAAAAAAAAAGCAAAAAATCTCATGGTGATTCTTTGAACCCTCATAATTGTTTCTTTATTTATTTGAATGATCTAAAGAACCAAATCAATTCCTTTTATTTTTCTAACTTAACCCTACCAGTGTACCTTAAGGCATTTCTAAAAAAATTATCCATATTCCCTTTTAAAAAATTATTTTTCTTAGTAAGATCAAAACCATTCCTCAAATTTCCTTTTTTTCAAAACTTCAACTCCTTTTCTTTCAAGCCCTGCATTCATACTGTGTCAATGCAGATTCTAACTTTTGTTAAACTCTATACCCATTCTCTTCTTATCCCTACTTGCTTATTTAAACTGTCAATTTTAAAAAATTTTATAAAAACCCTTCAAAATGGGACCTTTCTTTTTACCTCATCCAACACTTCTTACTTTCCTCCCACTTGCTTAATTCCTCTAGTTTTTAATCTCCCAAAATATCCAAGACTGACTACAGACTTTGTTCATTATTTTTATCACATAAAACCAATTAATTGCAATTCTATCACCCTTTTTTGGTTCCTTATGCTCATAAATTCACAGTTCATTCACATTTCCTTAAGGCCTATAGTTTTTATAAGTGACAAATATACAATTTGCTGAGCACAAATGCAAAATATAAGGTCCTTTCTAGTTTCTAATTGATGACCTTGGAGAAGTCATCTATCTCCTTCTCAAAGTTAACCTCTTTTATGCTGGAAAAGTATTCATCCACTTGTTTCATGACCAAGGCCCAACTATGGCAAAGGAATGTCACAGATATTGGTATCTTAAAGATTCTCTGCTACTCCTGTCACTAAAATAAGTTATTATTACCATTTACTTTATTATGCACTCTAAGTGAAATATTAAACAGTTTTTTTCTCCACGTTTAAACTGCCTTCCTTTTCCCAATATATACTTAATAGCATTATGTAATAGCAGCTTCTATTTTGGTGCCATTGGCTGTGAATGATCTTCATTGCTCTTCCTTTTACAAAATTTTTATGTTTTCCAGTACTGTAGTTTATCAGCTTATTTAATTTTCCAGTGATTTTCAATTAACAGAAATCTTCATCACACTAATTTAACTTTAAATTCACCTAAATGAAATATAGCTGTATAAGGGTCATTAATTACCAAGATTTCAGATTTCAGTGCCCAATATTATTGATGTACTTATTCTTTAATTTATATTTAACAACAAGACAAGAAACATCCTGGAATAATTTACAGATTCTGTTCTCTCAAAATTCTTGTTTTTTATACTAATATTTATAAGTCATGTACTCCTTTTAATTTGATCTTTTTGGTCTGAGCACCCTCTGTTAAGCATACATGCACTTAATTCATTACTATACTTTCCTATAATTCTATTTCTTGATTAATTCTATCTTCAATAATTCTTACCTTAACTTACTATAGCCTTACTTATTATAGTTCTACCAAAATACAGTTTTGAAGTTATTTTCACTTCCACTGATTTCAACACAAGTTTTACTGTATTTCTAATTTACCTAAACACTTGATTTAAACTACAGTGGTACCATTAAATTTCACTTACTTTCAGTTGCCTCCTTATTTCAAATCAAGTTTTTAGTACTTGGGATTCCCTTTCAATCTGAGGTTCCCAATCAGAACTTGCTTGGTGCCTTCAGGTTGGTTGTTTAAAAGCAGTAAGCAACAGAAGAGTAAATAAATTCCAATTCTATTTACTTTTATTACTTTGGAATCTGAAGATGGTCTAAAACTTTCCTGTTCTGCCTTCTAATAATAAAAATTCACACTTCCTTCCTGCAATAAATTTGTCCCAGTTTCTAAGTATACCTTTAATCTACACTAAAATTAAAATCAATTTCTTGGAGTGATACCCCAAAACTTGAGACTCAGAGACTGGCTAACTGAAACTGCTTGGGGCTCAGCAAATGTATTTCTTTTTAAATTCTGAAATGTGGAATTATTTAAACTGGAAAGAGTTTTATTAGTTTCTAATTTCTCCTGTACTATTTCCTAAGTTTTTCTTACTTTAACTCTTCTCTGAATTTTATTGAATTTCCATTTTACTGAATCTCTCCTAAACAGATTCTATGGTTAACAAAAGAGTTCTTAAAATTCAAACTGCAATTTTAAAATCAATCTCTAGTATTTGTTTATTTTTTAATAATTTATTTATTTATTTTTCATTTTCAACATTCACCTCGATAAGATTTTGAGTTTTGATTTTTCTTCCCCATTCTCTCCTCTCCCCTCCCCAAGTCAGTGTGCAATCTGATATAGGCTCTACTTATACATTCATATTAAATATATTTTCACATTAATCATGATGTAAAGGAGAATTAGAACTTATGGGAGGAACCACAAGAAAGAAGAAACAGAACAAAACAAAAGGAAAGGAGAGCAAATAATATGCTTCCATCTGCATTCAGACTACCAAGTTCTTTCTCTGAATGTGGATAACATTTTCCATCATGAATCTTTTGGAATTGTCTTAGATCCTTGCATTACTGAGTAGAGCTAGGTCTATCAAGATCAGCCATCGCATAATGTGGCTGTTACTGTGTACAGTGTTCTTCTGGTTCTGCTCATTTCACTCAGCATCAGTTCATCTAAGTCTTTCCAGGTTTTTCTGAAGTCAGCCTGCTCATCATTTCTTATAGCACAATAGTATTGCATTACATTCATATACCACAACTTGTTCAGCCATTCCCCAATTGATGGACATCTCCTCAATTTCCAGTTCTGCACCACCACAAAAAGAGTGCTATATTTTTGTACATGTGGGGTCCTTTTCCCATTTGTATGATCTCTTGGGGATCTAAATCTCTAGTTATTTTAAAGTTCATTTTATGAAACAAGTGATCTATCAATTTATGTTTTCATTAAACTTTACAAAGTTTGCTGGTACCTCAAAGCTCATCAACATAGTCATAATAATTTTTCAAATAATAATTTTAGAATTTTCCAGGGGAGAATAACAAATTTTAGTTTTTAATTATTTATTATTGTTTCCCCTGATTTATTAGACCACAGGAAAAGGCATAGAACAAGACAAATGCTTGGAAGCACTTGCCAGCATGGATTAGTACAAAGCGCAGATAAGACAGCACAGGTTTCCCATTCTCTTAAAGATTTTCCTAGCTATATAAGGTCCCTGTTTATCTGAAGAGAAGAACCCACCATTCCCAAACTTAGTTCTATCATTCACGAAACAGACACACAAAGAACATATAACAAGACTTGGTATAGCATTAAATCAGGCCTGAACTTTTCCTAAATTTTCTCTAGGAGATTTTACCTGTCTCCTTTATTAAGTATAAAACTTATGACAGTCCCGTGACAGGGGTCTGGCTATCAGCCTAAGATTAATTCTTCTGCTTACTATTTGTGTTAATGTTTTTTATAAACTTATCAATAAGAAAATGTAATTTAGTAATAACGTCAAATTGCTTTAGTCTAATTTGTCAATAAGGTTCACCCATTTAAAGTGCACTTTGTGTGTGTGTGTGTGTGTGTATATGTATATATATATGTATGTATATATATGTGTGTATATACATGTATGTATATATATACATATATATACACATATATATACACACACATACACACATACACACATACATACGTACATACATACATAATATATTAATGAGGCTATTGGGGTCAAGTAACTTGCCTAGGGTCACACAGCTAGTAAGTGCCAAGTGTCTAAGGCCATATTTGAGCTCAGGTCCTCCTGACTCCAGGGCCAGTAATCTATGCACTGTTGCACCTAGCTGTAGATATAGATATAGATATAGATGTGTATATGTATATGTATATGTGTATGTGTATGTATATGTATATATATAGAGAGAGTAGATAGATCACACACTCATATATATGTATGTATATATATATATATATATATATATATATATCTTTTTTAAAATTCCTTTTTATGTAATTTCACAAAGAACTTATATATCCTACTTCCAGGTTCTTTGCTCAATCACATAAAAAAAGAATTTTTTAAAAGAGAAATTAAATGCTTATTTTATTTCCCTAAAAACTTTTTCTTCCCTTAAAAGTTTTTTCTTCCCCAGCGGATACCTTTCTAATAACAGAATTTTTCTAAAACAAAACAAAACAAACCCCTTTCTTCTCCAACAACAACAACAACAACCTTTTGTAACTAGAAAGTATACTGGGAAAGAGAAACTTGTGGTCAGTGGTTAACAGGTTCCCTCCCCCATTTCCTTAAAAGAGTCCATTATTCAATTTAGACTCCAGTTCAAGCAAAAAGGGAACTTATACATTAAGACTGGCAAGAGGAACTTGGCCTCTGGCTAAGCTTTCTCCAGCTGCCAGAAATGGGGACTTAGTCTCTGCTCAGCCCCTCTTTCTGCCAGAAAGTGAAACCTAGCTTTTTAAAAGAGTAATCCTATGATTATTTTATTGTCTTATTCTAAATTATCTGTTGCTAAATGATAAAGTCTTCTCAATCTATCTATTCACCAAATCTATAGGTAACCGAGACTTAAGAGGCCATCTATGTTAGTCTGGCTTAGCTATTAGGGCTAGCTTTTCCTAAAGAAAGGAGATTAATCCTATAATCAAACTAAAAATAAAAATCAAAGTAATCAATAATGGCTGATTTCTTTTTCTTTACTTTACCTCTCAGTGTTCTGGGCAACTCTCTAAGATTATCAGTTACAGAGAAGGTGCTGACATTGTTAGAGGGAATTTCCTGACATGAGAGTTCTGTATAGTCAACAAGCATTTATTAAGCACTTCTAATGTGTTATCATGTGCCAGGCACTGTGCTAATTATTGCAAATACAAGTATGCAGAAAAAGAGTCCTTGCCCTCAAGGAGTTTTCATTCTGTTGAAAGAAGACAATATGAAAAGAGAAACTGAAATTGAGGGGAGAGGAAGGGAGAAGGTACCCACAAAGGGGCAGGAAAGGCAGAAGTCCAGAGAGGAGTGAAGATATGGCTGCCTGGTCACTTTCCTTAAAATGGAGGTTCTGCTGGTAACCAAGCAATCAGAGGAAGGGGCCACAAGAATGGAATGTGGTTCCAATGTAAGAAGGCTGATGAGATCGTCCCAGTTCCAAGCCGTAATGATAAAAATAATGTGTTTTTTTCTTATATTTGTTTTTAATATGGGCTATTATACTTAAAGTTTTACTTATATTGAACCAATCTTGCATTCCTAGTACAAATCAAACCTTTTTTTCCTAACATTTTGTTTAATTTTTTTTTTTTTCGTTTGATATTCATTAGAGACATTGGTCTATAGTTTTCTAGAGGCTTAGTCATTCCTGGGTTTACTTGTTAAAACCATATTTGTATCATAGAAGGAATTTAAGCAGATCTGTTCTTTTCCTATTTTTGTAAACAGTTTGAGTAATATTGGAAATAAGTTCTTTGAATGTCTTGTAGAATTCACTTGTAAGGGGTAGCTAGGTATTGTAGTGGATAAAGCTCCGACCTTAGGGTCAGGAGGACCTGAGCTCAAATCTGGCCTGAGACACTTGACGCTAACTGTGTGACCCTGGGTAAGTCACTTAACCTTGATTGCCTCACCCAAAAAAAGGAATTAACTTTTAAATCCATCTGGTCTTGAGTTGTTCAATTTATTTTTCTGGAATAGGGTTATTTAAAAATTTTTTCTTGTTCCATTCATTTGATTATTTTATATTTATGTAAATAACTGTGATTTTTTTTAAGCTATCACTTTTGTTGGCATATTATTTAGCAAAATGGTTTCTGCTGGCTTCATTCATTTCACTTATTGTGAATTCTTCCCTTTCATTTTTTGAAAGTGATAATTTGTTTTTCTAAAGTCAGACATACTATTTTATTATTTTTCTAAAACACTGACTCCTCGTTTCATCCAGTTTTTTTTTGCTTTCAATTTCACTAATTTTTCCTTTGATTTTCAGAATTTCTTATTTAATTGGGGATTTTTGATTTGTTGCTTTTTTATTTTTTTCATTGCATATCTAATTAATTGATCAGTTCTTTCTTCTGTTGGTTAGAGTTTGGAGATTAGTTTCTCCTTCTGAACCGATCAGCTTTGTCTCAAAAGTTTTGGTACATTGTCTCTCATTTTCTTTAATGAAATGATCTATTGTTTTTATTATTTGTTGTTTGATCTACCAATTCCTTAAGATAAAATTATTTAGGCTCCAATTAATTTTCAATCCTTTCCTTAAAGGCCCTTGATTGAATATGATTTAATTGTAATATAGGCAATAAAGGGTGTTTTTAATATCTATATTTTTTTATATTTGTTTGTGAGGTTTTTTAATGCCCTAATACTTGGTCAGTTTTTTTTTACAGGTGCCATGAACAGCTGAGAAAAATGCATACTCCTTCCTATTCCTATTCAAATAATCACCAAATCTATCATATCTAACTTTTCTGAAAAATTTATTTAGGCCCTTAACTTCTTTTTTATTTATCTTTCTTTTTTCTTTTTCTTTTTTTGCTAGATTTGCCTAGGTCTGGAAAGGGCACACTGAGGTTTCCCCACCCCACCCCCACTCCATTATTAGAATTGTACTATTTATTCCTGTAATTTGTTTAACTTTTCCTTTAAGTATTTAAATTCTGTGTCATTAAGTGCATATATATTAAATGTTAACATTATCCATGATGCCTCTAAACATAGTTTCACTATTTTAATTGAATATGTTTTTACTGTTACCTTGTCTGATATGATTGTTAATTCAGCTTTTTTGAATTCATATGATTCATAATAGATTTTGTTGTAGTCCCTTGTTTTAGATGTGTCAGCCTTAATATTTCAAATGTATTTCTTTTAAACAATATATTGTTGGATTTCCCTTTCTAAATTTATTCTATTATCCTCTTCTATTTTATTGTTGAGTTCATCCTATTCATGTTCAAGAGTATGATTGTTAATTTTATGTTTCTTTCTATCCTGTTCTCTTATGTTTTTCTCTCTTCCCTTCTCCATGTTCTTTTTTACAAAAAAAGAAGGTGGTAAAAGGAAATTTGTGGTTAACACTCCTGATATATAATTTAAATGATCCATTTCCATCACCCAGCCTCTTACCATAGGTTCTTAATCCTTTCTTTCCTTTCATTCTGTTTCATGATTCACCCTTTGATACTGGAGTTCATTTTGTTCATGACTAATCCCATCCTCCTTCTTAATTTCCCTCCACTGCCACTCCCTTTTCCCACCTATTTCCTTGTTAAATTTAATGTATTTCTATACCAGACTCTGTGTGTGTGTGTGTGTGTGTGTGTGTGTGTGTGTGTGTGTTAGAGAGAGAGAGAGAGAGTTAAACCCTCTTTCTTGTGATTCAAATGTGCATGAGGTTCATATGGTGCTCATTCTCACCACTTCCTCTATGTTTATATACTCTTCATTTCATTCCCCTTCCTTTTTCTTTCTTCCCTAGTATATTCCTTTTCTTTCTTCTCTGAAGACCGTTAGAAAGGATCCACAATTACCGCCAGGCCACATATTTGTCTTCCTCATCTCTCTCTATGACTCTTGAAGACATTAGATTCTGAAGGGACACTTATACTTGCTTCTTCTCCATCTGTTAGATTATAAATATTCTATAGTCATTTCTAGGAACTTAAGCTTCTACTCAACTCTGATCTTTTCATCAAGAATGCTTTAAAAGTTCTCTATTCCATTAAAGGTTTATTCCCCACCCACTCCGATGTTCCCCACACCACTTACACACACACCCACACACACACCCCTACACACACAGTTTATCAGTTTTGCAGGGTAAGTTATTTTCCATAACAAGCCTTTATCTTTCCCCTTTTGAAATATTTTCTTCCAAGATCTCTCCTTCTTTATAGCCGCCAAGTCTTTTTGCAAACCTTTCTCTGATTCCTTAGTATTTGAACTCTTTCTTGCTGCTAATACTATTTTTACATTTCTTGGAATTTCTTTTTAGGGTTTCTTTCAACATGACTGGTGGATTCTTTATATTTTTACTTTGCCTTTTGGCTCTATTAGATCTAGGCGGCTTCCTTGTCTGACTTCTTTTATTTTCATTTTCAGACAATCTAATAACTCTAAGATTGTATCTCCTTGATCTGTTTTCAAGGTTAATTGTTTTTGACAGCAAGTATCTTATGTTTTTTTTCTATTTTTTCTTTTGATATTACTCTACTATTTCTTACCTCATGGAGTCATTGATTTCTCTTTGGTCCATTTTAATGTTAAAGGAGTCTGGTTAGTTTGGATAAGTTTTACCGCTTTCTGACCTAAGCTATTAATTCCCCTCCTTCCTAGAATAAGGGGAATGATGACTGACACCATAGTACTTCATATTTCTCACAGAGAGCATATTACTCTATGGCCAGCTCACTTATTCCAATCTACTTTCATATTGGCAAGTCTAGGTTCCAGAGAACAACCACCACCATATGGCTACACTTGAATTCTCTCAGTGCACTAGAGTAATGCTGTTGAGGGGACTTACACTCCCCTTATTCACCATTCTAGTTCTTGAGACCCTACCAATGTAATTCCATTTATATAAAACTTACCACTCACAATAATGATGCATTTAGATCTTAAATATAACAATTTACTTAACAATAAGGCAAAAAGAAGTAATAATACCACAGGTGATCATATATTAAAGTAAATGAACATCATAATCCACACACAAATGTATATCCCACTCTTCAATCAATGTTCTCAGTATCTGTCAGAGATAATAGGGACAAGCTTATGGAAATATACCAAGAAGAACATGAACGAGGAAAACCCATGTGTTTGGAGTAACTCACAACTCTGGAACTATACTCTTCATGTCCTTTCTGTCTCATGAGCTCTCCATAAATGTTCATCTCTAACACACACGTGCGCGCGCGCGCGCACACACACACACACACACACACACACACACAGACACGCAGAGTCTGGTATAGAAATACATTAAATTTAACAAGGAAATAGGTGGAAAAAGGTAGTGGCAATGGAGGGAAGTGAAGAAGGAGGATAGGATGTTGAACAGAGACTTCCACAGCTGAGCTGAACTGATCCATGCCATGCTTAATTAGCATCTCACTCAGCATGACATTTCAGTCAGACTGGCTGATCTGCTGGGTTATATCTCTGATTCTCTGCTTCCAATCTGTTCCTCTGTTCACTTGAATTTTCTCTTCAACAAAAGTATCTATAGTATTCATCACTTTATCAATGTATCATTTGCAGTAGTGCAAGTAATGTCACTGGCCAAAGATCTTAGCTTTAGAAAATCAATAGTTAAATTTATTTTTATAGACCATCTAAAGACTCTAAGCGCCAACTTCCACATTTTTACAATCCTACCACCATCAATGCAAAATGGAAGGGTCAAGGAACAAGGGCTATTTGGTATTGTGAGGTGGAGTGCTGGACTTGGACTTACAAAAAACAGTTCAAATCCTGCCTCAGACATTTACTAGTTCATGGTTGAGTGGCAAGTCACTTAAACTCTTTCAGCCTCAGTTTCATCATGTGTAAAATGGGTATTGTGAGAATCAAATGAGTATATATATATATATGGAGAGAGAGAGAGAGAGAGAGAGAGAGAGAGAGAGAGAGAGAGAGAGAGAGAGAGAGAGAGAGAGAGAGTTCTTTGTAAACATTAGCCATTATTATCATTGTTATTTTCATTTGGCCTGGAGTCAGGAAGACCTGAGTTCAAATCCACCCCCCAGATACCTACTAGCTATGTGACCCTGAGCAAGTCACTTAACTCTACCTGTCTCAGTTTCTTCACCTGTAAAATGGAGATAACATTAACACCTACCTCCCAGAGTTATGAAGACCAAATAAGATAATAATTGCAAAGCACTTAGCACAGTGCCCGACTCATACTGTAAGCACCATATAAATGTTAGCTGTTATTAATATTATCGTTTCAAGAGTTGCAGAGTCAAAGAACTAATTATTTAGTGGCCAGCCTAGTCATGAGTAGATTTTCTCTCTCTATAGCTAGGCTAGTCCTCGGATGACAGGCCTAAGTTCCCAAACATACTCAAAGTTGGTGCTCTGATGGCTTTGAGATTCCAGTGTCAATCCTACCCCTGAATGAATCAATAGTGGAACTTTGAATAAGCTGTTCCCTATAGGATTCTCTCCTTTCACCTCCATGTCTTAGAATCTCTTTGGGACAACTAGGTGGTGCAGTGGATAGAGCAGCGGTCCTGAAGTCAGGAGGACCTGAGTTCAAATCTGACCTCAGACATTTAACACTGTGTGACCATGGGCAAGTCACTTAACCCCAATTGCCTGAAAATTTAAAAAAAATTTTAAAAAAAAGAATCTCTTTCCTTCCTCCTTTAAGGCTCAGTTCATGGGCCATCTCCTATGAGAATCCTTCCACATCCCCTACTTATTAATACGCTGTCCAAATTATTACTAACATACTTATCCATTTACATGTTTTATCTCCCCAGTAGAATTTAAGCTTCTTTAATGGAGAGATTTTGTTGTTGTTTTCTCTTTGTCTCTCCATCAAGTTAGAGCAGTGCCTTGCACATAATAGATGTTTAATAAATGAATCAACAAACATTTATTAAGCACCTATTATATACTGGCTTGGCGGACTGGATTGGGTTAGATTATTATGGGGAGTCACCACAATGCTTTCCATAAAATGAAATAGAAATGCTACCATGAAGTCACAAGTCAGGAAGTTAAAAGTTTACATTAACTTGTTTTGAATGAGAGTTTTTTAAAGTGTGGTTAGAATCAGGAACCTTGTGTGGTTCGCATTTTTTTCTTTTTTGCTAGAGATTAGGCTGCCAGAACTGTAAGGCAAACACTTGGGTAAAGATGTTTCAGCTGCTGATACTCCCAGTGCTCCTCTTGTTTCTCTCCAGGACCCCAGCAGAAGGTATGTGTGTTTCCCAAATACCATAGGCATCTTTGGGTTCCTGTTTGATAAAGGAACCAAGAACAGGTTATGGATGGAGCACCATAGTAGCTTTCAACTTCTTCCTATTCTCTCTCTGCCCATTCTATTCAAGTTGGTCAATTCAACAAATGTTTATTACCATATCTGAGTCAATGTAGCATAACAGATGGAGGGATGGAGAGCCTGAGAGTCAGGAAAACCTGGGTTCTAGTCGTGCCTCTGGACATACTGGCTGAGAGTGACCATCAGGAAATTACTTAATCTTGTAGCTCCCCAGGTAACTTTCTAAGACTATAAAATATAGAGAAGGGGCTGAGCTGTATTATGGAAGGGAGTCTACAAATTAGAAGTTCCCTGTACTAATGAAATCTGGTCCAGACTGGAATTTTAAAAAAAAACAACTTTATTTTTTTCTAGAAACACAAAGGAATAAAATTAAACAGCTCCCTGGTGGTGTTTAAATTCTATTTGTGAGGCTGCAAGGAGGATATGATATGTTTAAAAACAGGAATAGTGCACGGTGATTTGAGGAGAGAGAAAGCACTAAGAAATGGGAAAGGTGTAAGGAAGAGCATCACAAAGCAGATTGCACCTGAACTGTAATTTTGAAGGAAGACAGGGATTCTGAGAGCTGAAGATGAAGAGGAAATGTCTTCACAGTGAGGTGACAGACTATAAATGCATAGTGGTGGGAAATAAAAGTTTTGAGCTCAGGACATAGATAGTATAGTCTAACATGGATGATTCATAGAGCTCTTGAAGAAGATTGAGGCTGGAAAGGAAGATAAAAGTCAAATTGCAGAGAACCTTCCACACCAAGCTGAGGCCTTTGTATTTTATCCTAGAAGCACTGAAGGTTTTTGGGTGAGGAGTGATATGGTTAGTCCTGTGCCTTCAGAAGATTATTTTGGCAGCTGTGTGAAGGATGGAAAGGGGAGTGCCAGAGGTCAGGAAGATAAATGGGAGGTCGTTATAACGGCCTGGGCCAGAGGCGATGAGATGCCTGAACTAGAGACATCAAAAGAAGAGAATGGATGTAAGAAAAGTTATGGTAATAGAATTAACAAGACTTGGCAACTGATTGGATATCAGGACTGAAAGAAAGGGGAAATCAAGAATGCGTTCAAAGTTATAAATCTGAATTACTGAGAAAATGATGATGCCTGAAGTAGAATTAAAAGAATTCGGAAGAGAAGTGGGTTGATGGGGCAATAATTAATTCTCTTTTGGATATAATGAATTTAAGGTGCCAATGAGGTATCCAGAAGATATTTAACCGGTAATTGACAACACAGGTTAAAATCCACTTGAAATAGTGTAGGCAAAGCATACACATTCAATTGGGTATGGAAATCTGTCTCACCCCTACAGGAAAATAGGGGGGAAAGGGGACAAGAGAGCAGGGAGATGATAGAGAGGAGGGCAGACTGGGAAAGGGTATAATGAGAAGCAAATACTTCTAAAGAGGGACAGAGTCAAAAGAAAGAATAGAATAAATGTGGGGGCAGGATAGGATTAAGAGAAATGGAGTTAGTTTTTCACAACATGTCTACTATGGAAGTGTTTTGCATAACTGCACATGTGTAATGTATATTGAGTTGCTTGCCTTTTCAATGAGAGTGGGTGGGGAGGGAGGAAGGGAGAAAATTTGGAACCCAAAGTTTTAAAAACATATGTTTAAAAAAATGTTTTCACATGCAACTGGGAAATAAGAAATACAGGAAATGGGGTTCAGAAGTCTAGCCTGCCCTGCAGGAAAATAGAAGGGGAAGGGGATAAGAGAAGGGGGGAGAGATAGAAGAGAGGGCAGACTAGGGGAAGGGGTATTCAGAATGCATGCCATCTTGGGGTGGGGGAGAGGGGCAAGATGGGGTGAAAATTTGGAACTCAAAATCTTGTAGAAGTAAATGTTGAAAACTAAAAATAAATAAATTTATACTTGAATCATCGAAAAAAGAAATAGTATAGGCAAATATGTAGATTTGTGAATCATTTACATAAAAATCATCTATCTTCACAATACCATATATATGTAAATATATATACATACATACAGAGAATGTTTTAAAAGTCAGTGCAATTTTAAGCCATTAAAGTTTAAGTGGATACATATGTGGATAAATATATCTATATAGATGTGGGCATATCAATATACGTCTCCTTCTCTCCAGTTACACAGCCACCACCTGAATTCAATCCTACCATTTCTTGCCTGGATACTGCAATAGGTTTCTAACTGTCTCCTTGACTCCAATCTCTCCCCCTACTCCAATCCATCCTGTATTTAGGGGCCAAAGTGATTTTCTCGGCTCTTTATCATCTCCAGGATTAAATATCAAATTCTCGTTTGCCCTTCACACCTGGCTCCTTCCTGATTCTCAAGCCTTCTTACATTTTACTTCCCTGTATGTGCTCTACTTCTGCTTTCTATTCTTCACACATGACATTCCATTTCCTATCTGTGTCTTTGCAGTGTCCATCTCCCATGCCTGGAATGCTCTGCTCTGTCACCTTTGCCTCTTAACTTGGTTTTCCCTAGTGTCCTTTAAGACTCAGCTCTAATGTCGCCTTCTGAAGGCCATTTTCTATGCTCTGTCACATGCAAACACACAAAACCTCCCAACTACTGGTGCCTTTCTTCAGAAATTACCTTCCATTTGCTCTATGGACACAGTTATTTAAATGTTGTCAATCCCATTAAGAAAGTGAGCTCTTTGAGAGCAGGAACAGTGTTTTGGCTTTTTTTTTTTTCACATCCTTAGAGCTTAGCACAGTGCCCAGCACATAGTACATGCTTAATAAATGCTTATTGGCTGATACAGAGACAGAGACAGAGAGAAAATCAAAGGAAGAATGATGGATGACAGAGAGATGGGAAGGTGTTAAGAGGGGCTGACTGAAAAAGAGAAGGGTTACCTGTTCTTTATAGATTGGGGTAAAGAAGGAGAAAACGAGTGAAATGTGATGGAATTTTGATATGTAGACTACGTAAGATGAGGGGGTTTGTGACAGATAGTTTCCACTTTCTCAGTAAAGTAGTAGACCAAGATATCTGGTGAGAGTGGGTAAAGGTTAGGAAGTGGAAGCACAAGTTTCCAGAGATAGTGGCATGGGCATGGACGTAATGAGGATGATGAGGCTTGAGCTACTCCACCCCAACCCCCCAGCCCTGCCTCCAGAGCCTGGATGTTTCCACCAGCTCCAACTACCAAGTTCAGGAGAGCAGCCTGAGACTGAGACAAGAGGTGTATCTGTGACAATTTGTTAGTCAACTTTCTGTTCAGAAAAACTGATACCAGACTGATTTTGCCTTCCCAACACAATATGTATTAAATCCAAAGTTGACCTGTTCTCTAAAGTTTGTTCACATTCTATTATGTTAATATTAAAAGCCAGTATAAGATGAAAGTGTGATCAACCTTAGCAATTTCATTAATGGCAAGGGGATGAAAGTGTGGAGCCGTGATCAGCGTGCTGCACGAAAAGAGAAAAAGAATAAAAAGAGAGCATCAATTTGGTCAGAAATTGCCCTGATCTTCCGCTGGAGAATCTGGAGCTAAATGAAAGAATCTTAGTGATTTATGCTTAATAACTTCCCCAATCAGCATGAATCCAGTTTTTCTCCTAGGCAAAAGGTAAGGCGTGTTTTCCTCTAAGAAGAGATTAATCTCTGTGAGGGAGTATTTGTACAAAGTGAAAAGATTCTGCCTGTATGCTATGGGAGAGGAAGGTTTAGGATTCTCTACTCCATCTCTCTCTCTAGTCTCCATCTGGGAATGCAGGCATGGCTAGTTTTTTTTTAGAAATTACTATGGTCTTACTAGCTGTGTAACCCTGGGCAAGTCACTTAACCCTGATTGCCTCAACAAAAAAAGCCAAGAAAGAAAGAAAGAAAGAAAGAAAGAAAGAAAGAAAGAAAGAAAGAAAGAAAGAAAGAAAGAAAGAAAAAAGAAAGAAAGAAGAGAAGAAAGGAAGGAAGGAAGGAAGAAAGAAAGAAAGAAAGAAAGAAAGAAAGAAAGAAAGAAAGAAAGAAAGAAAGAAAGAAAGAAAGAAAGAAAGAAAGAAAGAAAGAAAGAAAGAAAGAAAGAAATTAGTATGGTCAACAATACCTGTATCTTCTGCCATTTTTTAATACTAATTGAAAAGAAACATAAGCAAATTTTAAAGAGCAGGTGAGGTTTGGATTTAACATGTGTTCTCCTCAGCAGGCAGGAGGAAAAAAGAGGAATAGGCAAAATCACTGTCTGGTATTAGTCTTCCAGAATAGACAATTCAGTTATAACTAGTCTGCCTACAAATAGTTCTTGCCTAATTCTCAGGCTGCCCTTCTGGCTGTGGTAGGTAGAGGTGCATCTGAGCTTCAGGGGCTGCTCAGACTGCAGAAGCCCTTCCTATCTTCACTTCTTTCTCAAAACTCAAATATAGGGTGTCCAAGCTCATTTCTGAACCCATGTTCACTTAACCTCTTGTAAGACTACTCCAAGGAAAGAGAAAGTAACACTATCTCTTTAAGGCATACTCTCTTTAGACAGGGGAATCCAAAAAAAAGAAAAAAAGAAACTGAAGATTTCCAACCTATCCATCAGGCTTTTTATCTTATCTACTTTAAATCCTTCAGTAGAAGAAATTTTACATTCCTTCCCAGTGTTGGAAATTTTTCAGTCCCTTGTAACATCAGTTATGGCATTACTGACATCTGAAATTACACATCACAGCAGCACTTTCCAGAAGAAGAATGATTAATCCAGAGTCCCAGTACCTTAGGGTGCTACCCACAGTAAATATATATCAACCACACATGCCATAGGCATATCACAGAGGAAAGATCACTTGACAGGTTATATTTAAGTGATCAAAGGTCTAAATTGTATTCAGGACATATTGCTTATACATGTCACAAAAGTATACACATGTCTAAAGAACATAAGCAAATATAGCATAATAGCAATTAAATAAAGCAATCAAATAGCCTACGGGATAACAAAATGTGCAAAATAGCATGGTATGCACAAATAAACAAGTAATGAAACTATGCATGCTCAGAGGCTTAGGTACCTACAATACATGCATGATACCAGCACAAAGGCAAATAAATACGAACAAGAAAATACCATAACAGAAGCATATACAATACTAAAAATATGCATCACATGACCATATGAAATTACATGTGAAGTACACAGTACATGGATAAACATGGTCATCTGAGATTATTTTTAATTTAAGGTTTAGAGTCCCCAGCTTGGAAGATGCTTGAAGTTTCTGATAGAGATTATTTTCTCTGTCTCATTCTTGTGTAAGATACTAATGAAACACATACACACCAGAAATGCTTGATCGTTCCTTTATCTTCAACTGGTTTTTAATACTATTTAAACAGAAATATAAGCAAAATTTAAAGATCAGATGAGCTTTGGATTTGCAATTACTTGTGAAATGCATGCTACAAGGGTATACACTAATATCGTCATTTAGCAAAGGAACACTACAATCTGGTAAACGTTAATATTGTCATCTAGGAAACACTGATGTTGTCATCTGGTAAACATTTATCCAGTTGCCCCTGTAGCACCACAAGTTAATCTGGTCACTATAACATCATGATTTAGCCCAGCTCTCCCTGTGATATGTCGACCTATCTGCCCCTGGTCATAGTCCTCAGTAGAACTATAAGCCTGAATCCCTAGAAAGTTCCTGACGTGTAATAGGCACTTAATAGATGCTTTTTCATTGATGGATGTCTAAACCTGATTTTGTATAGGGTCAAGGCTGGCTAGCAGTATGACTCTGCTGCGCAAGATGTATTTGTACTACAGGAATCTCTGCAGCTGAAATTCTAGACAGAAAAGAGTCAATCCTCTTTCCTTTTTTGAAATGGTTATTGGGAAGACCATAACCCTGGAAGGTTTATTTATCATTCTTATTTTACAGCTGAGGAAACTGAGGCAAACAGAGGTTAAAGTGATTTGCCCAGGGTTACATAATTAATAAGTGTCTAAAGCTGGATATGAACTCAGGTCTTTGTGACTGTAGGTTAAATTCTCTACCTACTGTGCCACCAGCTGTCTAATAACAATCCTAGTAATAATAATAATAATAATAAATAATAATAATAATAATAATAGGCAACATTTATAAAATGCTTTAAAGTTTGCCTTCATTTTGCCCTCACAATAACCCTGGGAGGTAAGTATCATTATTATCTCCATTTTACTGATGAGGAAACTGAGGCAGGCAGAGGTTAATTGACTTGCACAGGGCACACAGCTAAGAAATGTGTAAGGCTATATTTGAACTCATTTCTTGACTCCAAGCCTAGCACTCTGTAGTAGTGGGACCACAAGGCATGAACATTTTTGATAGTTCCTTATTGTGTAATAGCAAACTGCTTTCCAGAAAAATTGTCCCAATGCATAGGTCAACAGCAGCACAGTAGAGTCTCTCTTTTTTCACAGACCTACCAAAAATGAATTTGATCACTTTTCTCCTTTCTGCCAAGTTGAAGGGTACAAGGTGGTACCCAGAGTTGTCTAATTTTCCATTCCTCTGTATATAAGAGAGCTTAAACTTTTTTTCAGATAGTAATTGAACTATCTGTTCCATATCCTTGGACAATTTATCTATAATACTGGGGAACAGGTCATACTAATAAATTTCTGGTAATTCCTTATACATTTTGCCTGTCATAAAGTTCAAAAATTTTTGTAGGAAAGAATTTGGTTTCACACACACATGCATGCATACATACACACATGCACGCACACTTTATCCTGGCTGCATTGCTTCTGATTATGTAAAACCTCTCCATCTCTTTCTCTCTCTCTCTTTTTTTCAATATAATAAATCCATCTCTTTTTGGCAACCATTTCTATACATCGTTAACTTCTTGGGGTTTTTTTTGTCAGAAAGGAATAGTCTTCCTTATTTCATTAATAATGTTCTCATTTCAACCTAAACGTGCACACTCAAAGACTTTCTAGTGTAATATTATTTACTCTATTTGAAAAAAAGAGGCCTGCCTGCATTCCCCCACGTATCCCCTTCCTCTTGAAATGGGAGTGTCTTCCAAAGATTGCTCCCCTTCCCCACTCCACCCTCTTTGTTCTGATTCTTTTTCTCTCATTATTTATCTGTAATACCCATTATTAATTTATTCCTTTCTTTCTCCCACTTCTTTTCTCCCCCCTTTTCCCCAAAGCCTATTCGTGCCATTGAATTCTTGATCAAGACAATATGGCTATTGTTTTGTTATCTTCTTCTCAAAACTACATTGCTATATGGTAACTAGTTAATCAGAAGTACTTATCTTAATACTATTTCTCAGTCTGTGGTCTCAATGGTTTTGTAGATTAAAAACTGCCGTATTGTCTCTGTGTGCTCCTGATTTTTCAAGTTAATATAAATTCTTGAATTACCGTCTTTTGTCTTGAAAGAGAATTCATGGCTTGGCTGATTTAATGTTTTAGCCTTTAATTTTTATCTGTCATTGAAAATGACTTTCTCATTTCTTACTTATGTAGGAAAATCTTATGCAATTATACTTGCTGCTTTTTGAGGAGATACTTTTGCTCTCGGATTACTGTATAGTCACATCCTTGTCACTGTAGTCTTGAAACTTAAAAATTGTGTGTCTGGATGATTTGAATTTGAAGTTCATCTGTTGTTACCTTTTGTAAGTCCACAACCTGTTTTTTCAATATTGCTAGGAAATTTTCTTGCATAATTTCCTGAAAGAGTGATATCAGTTTCTTTTCTTCTTCACAGTTTTTGGGAAGTCTGATAATCAATTCTCAAATTTTCTCTCCTTGTTTTGTTACTCAGAATCTAACCCTTTTGCCTGTGTCAATCCCAATTCTTTTTCTGGATGTGAAGTTTTATGAGGTCATTTTTTCTTCTTCCCTATTGTCTTTACCATTTTGTTTTCCACTGAAATAATTGTGTTTTTCATTAAGCCTATTGTTTTGTTTATAATTGTTATGGATAGTTCTATACTATTGACTTTCATCATCTGGCTTGAAGGTTTTAGCAATAGGTCTTAGAGTTGGTATGGTGGCATACAGACACCGACAGGGGCAGGAAAATGCAATGGAGAAGGGAGATTGGGGGCAAAGAGACCCATTAAAAATAATCTCAATAACTCAGTGAAGAGATTATAAGGACCTGAACCAATTTTAGGAATGCATGACTGGACAGAGTCTGCAGCTGTTCCTGGCCTCCTTTGATTTCAAATGTCTGTTGTCTGATTTTGCAGCAAGTTTGCCGTGTACACTGAGAAATGGAGCTACATGTTAAAAGATTTCTGATCACAGCCTGACACACGGATTTTATCATTTTGATTCTTTCATGCTCACAAAGAATTCTACAAACTAATTTAGTCATCCCAGAATCAATTCTATTCATTGTCATATAATCCCCATTCATTCATGTTTTTAAAAAAAGAAATATTTTTTAAGATTTTCCCACCCCCCACCTCCCTTCCTGTAACTGATCTATTTTGTGATTAGATTCTCCCATCTTGGTTTTTGGGCACACCTGTGGTGGCAGTAATCTAGAAATGGATAGGTATGTAGGCATGGAAGTTCCCTATCACCCTGCTCTAATACATCTCTATTTTGGGGTTAAGTGCCATTGTGATTGCAGCAATCAGTCAATCGATCAATAAGTACTTACTAAGGTTCTACTATTTAAGAGAGGAAACAGTAGAGTGGAAAGAGCCATAACTAAATCTAGAAATTCGTAGGACTTGAATTCAAATCCTGACTCTAATACTACTTGTGGGAATTAGACTCCCTGGGCTCTCTAGGTCATTTTACAAATAAGTTTGGGTTTTCTCATCTATTAAATGGAAAGGTTGGACTAGGTGGTCTCTGAGGTCCCTTCTAGCTCTGGATCTATGATCCTATAATTTTATGTGCCAACTACTGTGTTAGGTGCTGGGATACAAAGACAAAAAGAAGTAGACTTTGCTTTCAAGGAGCTTATTTTCTATTGGGGAGAAAGATAGATAGATAGATAGATAGATAGATAGATAGATAGATAGATAGATAGATAGATAGATAGAAAGATAGAAGATAGAAGATAGATAAATAGATAAATAACAGATGGATGATAGGTAGATAGATGATAGAGAAATAGATGGTAGATAGTTGATAGATAAATATAGATGTACACATATATGTGGAGAGAAAGAGAGAGATAGAGGAGAAAGAAAAGAGAAAGAGAAGGGAGGAAGGAGGGGAAGAGACAGGGAGAGAGCAGTAGAAATAATGAGGGGGTGCATTCCATGTAAAAGCAGAGATAAAGAGTATTGTATATATGGACCAACAAGAAGGCCAATTTGGCTGCACTACAGAAAGCTTGAGAGGAGTAAAGTGTAATAAGGCTGGAAATGAAGGTTGGAGTTAGAACGTGAAGTGTTTTAAATGCCAGACAGAGCTTGTCATGCCACTGCCACTGAGCCAGAGGTACAGCACTCAGCTCAATGGGAATGACTTCTTGGTCTCTTCCTTTTTAGAGGTGAAGCAATTTCCCCTGTTCATCATGGCTCAAGAAGGGGACACAATCAATATCACCTGCACTACCACTGGAAAATCATCTGGGCTCTACTTGAAGCGAAGTACCATCAGGCTTATAGAAGTGATCCATTTCTCAAAAAAAAACAAATCCATCATAACAAAAAGTTACGAGAATCGTACCATCGTCTCTGGGTCCCTGAATAACTTAATGATCACAATAACCAATGTACAATTGAATGACACTGATGTCTATACGTGCGAAGCCACAACATCTGACAACCTCCTGGGAACTGGCACCATAGTGGTGGTAACAGGTACCAAATTCTGCTCATACTTCAGAAAAGCGAATGCCATTCTCAGAGTCTTTGCTTACACTGTTTCCCATAACCACAATATACTTTCTCTGCTCTCAGTTTGCGTAAGTCCCATTCTCCCTTCAAGGCTCAACCTCAGTCCCATTTCTTTCATGAAGAACTACATTAAATAGGAATGTATATGTATAGCCTATATCAGATTATGTGCTGTCTTGGGGAGGGTGGTGGGGAGGAAGGGGGAGAAAATTTTAAACTCAAAAGCATATGGAAGTGATTGTTGATAAATTAAAATAAATTAATAAATTTTTTTTTTTAAAAAGAACTACATTAGCCCTAAGAAATCCTTTAAAAGCCCTCCCCAGAACTCATGTAACACTTGCTTTCAATCATGTATTGCTTTGTATTGTTAGGTATTTTTTTCATGTATATGCTCTTCCTTCCAAACTAGTCTATAATCTCCCTTAGGGCAGGATTTCTGTCATTCAACTATTCATTCACTCATTCAATCAACAAATATTTTGAGCATTTGCTGTATGCAAGTTACAGTGCTAGGTACTAAAGGGATAAAATAAATATATGGCCTCTGTTCCCAAGGAACTGATTAATAGGGGAAATAAGACTGGAATAGAAATAACGCAAATTAGAATTTAGTCAGAATGTAAGAGAAATATAAACAGAAAGCAAGTCTCCTGGTATAGTGGATAGAGTACTAATTGTGAAATTAGAGGATCTCCGTTTGAATCTTGGCTTTGCTATTTCTGACTAAGGTGAACTTAATCAAGGCACAAAATCTTCCAGATCCATTTTCCTCATCTCAAAAATGGACTAGAGGACATATAAGTTCTCTTCTAACCCTAAAATCTATTTATTCTGTGATCCTCTATTGTAAGAATTGTTTTGTTCTCTGTTTTTGTAACTCCAGCACCTAAAATAGCACCTGACACAAAGTAGGAGGTAAATAAGTACCTGCTGATTGATAGATCCATCCTATGCTACAAGAACTTAGAGGAAGAATGGGTCACTTCTAATTAGGAGGAGGATGAAAGGCTTCCTACAGAAGGTACCTCCTGAGTCAGACCTTGCAGTGTTGTTCAGTCATTTTTTTTCAGTTGTGTTCAACTCGTTATGGCCCCTTTTGGGGGTTTTCTTAGCAAGGATACTGGAGTGGTTTGCCATTTTCTTCTCCAGCTCATTTAACGGATGAGGGAACTGAGGCAAACAGGGTTGAGTGACTTGCCCAGGATCACACAGGTAGTAAGTGTCTGAGGCTGGATTTGAACTCAGGAAGATGAGTCTTCCTGACTCCAGGCTTGCCACTCTATGCACTGTACCACCTAGCTGTCCAAGCTGGACCTTAAAAGGGAAACAAAAGTAAAAAAAGGAAGGGAGGAGAGGCATGAGCAAAGACTGAGACTGAAAAGAATATAAGACAAGAATAGGACATGATAAGTAGTCCTGAGGTGTTGATTCATGGTGGAGCCCGGCCTGGTTCATCTCCACTCTTTTCCCTAGGACGGAATATAGTCACTAGGTCCTAGGGTCATAGCATCACAGAATGTCAGAACCAGAAGGGGACCTTAAGGATCCTCTTTTCCAATACTCTCACTTTACAGGCGAGAAAACTGAGGTTCAGGGACATTAAACAACATATAAGCACACAGTTAATAAGTATCATTGTTGGGATTTGAACTCCTGATAACCTAGTGCAAGTGCTTTTTCCACTCTTTAGGGTAACAGAAACTCTAATGAGTTAAGTCACGTAGCTAAGGACACAGAGAGATAGCTACTCTTTTTTTTTTTCAGTATTCCCCATCTACCTGTGAGACCCACCTTCAGCTTGTTAGAGCCCTGTAAATCACTCTTCACTATTTCCTCTCCCTAGAAAAAAAATGGAAAAAAGAGGACGGAAACCTGAAGAATTCACAGGTGGAGGTGGTCTTGATTGTGATATCTTTCTTCATTGGGCTGGCCCTGTGGCCACTGTTCATGATGATGAAGAAGTGGGTAAGTGAATCAGACCTGTGGCTTCTCTTGTGTTTTTTCATTTGGCTATTTCCCCACCCAGCAGGCTGAGCTTCTCTCAAAAGTGCAGAAGGAAGAAGAGGCAATATGAGATACAGAAAAAAGCAATTCATTTGGAAATCTCAAATACCATCTCATTTTCTTTTGTTGAGCTCCTTGGAGTGGGGTCTCCAAATTGCAATGTCAATGGAACGCTTAGGTCAGAGCCAGTATCGGATAGAAAGATCAAGTTGCGTGTAGGGAAGGGAGGAGCAGATTTTAGAAATCATTATGGGAAACATGAAGATCATGAAACACTGAAAGGAATTCTATAGGACGAACATTGAAGAGAATGTAGATACCAAAAATTCATTGTCAAGGACAATTTGGGGACTGCTTAGCTGCTCAGGATCTTGCTTGCGTGTCTGGAGAGAGAGATTGCTAGGAAATTCATTCCATGCTACTGGCTTCTTTCTCCAACTTTGTCAGAAACCTAAAACCCCTGGACTTAAGAATTTCCAGTGGAAGAATTTCACCAAGAGCGAGGAGATGCAGGAGAAAGTAGCGAGTGACTAGTTAAATAATCTTTACCAGAGTGGAGACAAATCTTGAGCTCAGCTCTAACATGACTATAATGCCAGTCAGCACCAGACTCCAGGGTCTCTTGGGAGACAGAAATCATTTTGGTTTGATAGATAGATAGATATAGATAGTTATATCTAGTTAGATAGTTATATATAATATATACATACACATACCTATATCTCACACATTTACATATATATACATATATGTGTGTATATGTGTGTGTTTACATGTATGTGTGCACATGCACACACACACAGAGATAAACATCTACCTCCAAAGTAGACTGAGAAATCTTGAACTGGATCAATATTCAACATCCTTTTCAGCTTAAAATCTATGATTCTATGAATTACTTGCAACAGCATGGAGCCATGAAAACAGAACTGGATTGAGACAAAGAAGGTAGGCTAAAATTCTGCCTGTACCACTTAATACTTTGTGACCCTGGGTGAGTCGCTACCTCTTTGGGTCTCAGTTTCCTCATCTGTAAAGTGATGATTTTCCAGGTCCTTTATGGCTCTCTTTGATCTCAGATGTGTCTGAAATAGAATTTGAACTTGGAATCATGTCTCCTCATTGCTTTCCTTTATAAATACTGAAAGGAATTCTGTAGCATGAACATTGAAGAGATTGTAGATATCAAAAATTCATTGTCAAGGACAATTTGGGGACTGCTTAGCTGCTCAGGATCTTGCTTGCGTACCTGGAGAGAGAGATTGCTAGGAAATTCATTCCACACTACTGGCTTCTTCCTCCAACTTTGTCAGAAACCTAAAACCCCTGGACTTAAGAATTTCTTAAGAATTATTGTTATTGTATAACAATAACAACAACAGCAACAAAACCCAATAACAACAGACTACTACTAGTTAGTGTTTTATTTCTGAAAAGACATCTGATCTAGTCCTAAGGGGACTACTCAGCTTGCAGAGGGAGAGCTAAGTACTCAAACTGAACTAAAAATAGGAAAAACTGCTTTTGTTTTCCAGGTGCACAAAGTAAGAAGGACTCAGAATCCATCAGGTAGCGTGTATGAAGACATGTCCTATGCCATGCAACGCAACACTACATTCCAGGACAATCAGTACAGCTGACTAGCCTCACCGTGGAGATCAAGCAAGGGTACCCTACAGAAAGACAAGTTCTTTTCTCATTCTGTAGTTTCTCTCTGCCTTGGAATGGGGAATTCAGCCTCCAGAAAAAACAGCCAACACAAATCATCCTAGGGTAAAGGAGTTTAAGTTGTCTAGCAGATTTTAAATTTCATAGGATTAGAAATGGAAGAGATCAGGTCCAGCGTACATCAACCTACTCCCATTCCATTTTGCGCCACACACAGCAATTACCAGAACTGAGATTTGCCCCCCAGATCATATAGGTGGAGCAGAGGGTGGAGGTGAGAGACTTTTGGAAGGGGGAAGGAATACTAATAATGTTGCCCCCAAAAAAAAGTACAAAAAAAAGAAATTAGGTCATTGAATTGTCTTTTAAAACATACAAAAGAGAAAAGAAAAGAGTTCAGAAGAAAACAAACATTGAGATTTGAGTATGGGAAGGAGTCTGCACTTAGGCTACAGCTGTAGGAGAAAGGACTATTTGTCTTAACATCAACATTCTTTGTGGTAGCATTGTGCTAAGCGATCTACTTCCTCACTGTTCTGTGTCATATTGCTATGAGTCTGGACCCTTTGTGAATAAGCACTTTGTCAAAAATAAGAAGAAGAAGAATAAAAAGATCTATGAAGCTGGCACCCTTAGAGATTTGGCTCTTTGGTCCTTGGCTTTCAACACTACCTACGCTCTTCTGATGGGGTTTGAATTGTGCTTAAGTCTTGAGTGGGGGAGGGGTATAGAAACTTCTTTTTTGAGGAGACTGTGGGCCAGTTTGACATCGGGGCAGTGTCCTGAAGGTCACTACGAGCATTTGATATTAGTGGTGCCCACAGCATACCTCAGAGTGCAGGAAGCTAAGGCTTAGTTGAGTCATGCTGGGCTAAGGTTGTGCTGCTACTTTAGGGAAGCAGGAATGGACTGCTATGCTAATGATTTCCACCCATCCTGTATATCCTTCAATTAAAAAAGATATATTTTCTGATGGCAATGGAAGAAAAGAAGGAAATAAGTATTGATTAAGTGCTGAATATGTGTCAGGTATTGTGCTGAGTACATTTAATTCTCATAACACTCCTGAGAGGTAGGTGCAATTATTTTTTTGTTGTTCAGTCATATCCAATTCTTTGTGACCCCATTTTGGGGTTTTCTTGGCCAAGACATGGAATGGTTTGCCATTGCCTTCTCCAGTTTGTTTTACAGATGAGGAACTGAGGCAAGCAGGGTTAAGTGACTTGCCCAGGGTCACACAGCTGGTAAGCGCCTGAGGCCAAATTTGAACTCATCAAGATTAGTCTTCCTGATTCCAAGCCCGGTGCTCTATCCACTGTGCCACTGAGCTCCTCTGGTGCTATTATTATCCCCATTTATAGTTGAGGACACTAAAGAAGACAGAGATTTAAGTGATTTGCCCAGGAGCTCAAGTCTTCCTGACTCCAGATCTAAAGTTCTATGTGCTATACCACCTAATTGCCTAATCTATAGGAGCCAAATCTCATCCTGATCAGATATTGTCAGGGCTGGCTGACCTGTAGTAAACAGACTTGTGGCTATACTCTAGCCTAGGTTAATGCAGCATGGCATAGAAATGCAACGTATAATAATCATAATCATAGCTAGCATTTATATTACAAGCTAAGTGGTGCAGTGGATAGAGTGCGCGGCCTGAAGTCAGGAAGACTTGAATTCAAATCCGGCCTGGGACACTAGCTGTGTGACCCTGGGCAAGTCACTTAACCCTGTTTGCCTCAATTTTCTCATCCATAAAATGAGCTGGAGAAGAAAATGGCAAACCACTCTAGTATCTTGGCTAAGAAAACTCCAAATAGGGTCACGAAGAGTCAGACGTGACTAAACAGTAACAATTAAAACTGTTTTCTCATTTGATCCTCAAAACAATCCTGGAAGGTAGATGCTATTATAATCCCCATTTCACAGATGAGGAAACTGAATCAGAGGTTAAGTGACTTGCCTAAGGTCAGACAGCTAGGAAGCATCTGAGATCAGATTTTAAGTCAGGTCTTCCTGATTCCAGGTCCTAAGCTCTACCGGCTCTACCCTCTCTACCACCTAGCTAAAGGATAGGATTTAGAGTCAGGAGACTTTTGAATCCTGCTCCTGACACCCTGGCCAAATTGCTTAACCTGTCTGAGCCTTAATTTACTTGTTGGTAAAATGAAGATAACAATTTTTATGCTATCTACCTGCACAGGGTTTTGGGAGGGAAGATCTTTGCAATTTTAAAACACTATTGAAAAGTGAACTATTTTTATTGCAACAATCAGAAATTCTTTGATCTCATTTTCCACTCGGTAGAGTGGTGTTGGTACAACTAAAAATTCTAATAATAACCAAACAAAGAAAAGATGTTGACCACATCCTCTCTGCCTTTCGAAACTCTGCAGAAATGGTCAGCCTGGTACTCTTAACCACTGAAGAATGAGAACCTTGTTAACAACTAAATTTGGTTAAGAATAGAGATTGGACCCACAATTCCACTGCTTTAGGGCACTACCAGATAAGGACATTCTCTTTAGACTGCAGGTTGACACCTTCTCCACAGCTATTAAAACTTAAAACTAAGACTTTGGAGGCACCCTATGTATAACGGCTAGCATTTACATAGTACTTTAAGGTTTGCAAAATAGGATTTGTCTCACTAGATCCTCACAACAACCCTGTGAAGTAGGTACTATAGTTACTATCATCCCAATTTTATTGATGAGGAAACTGAGACTCAGAGAGGTTAAATAACTTGCTGATGGTCACACAGTCAGTTAAATATCAGAGGCAAGATACAAGGTTTCTTGTGACTCCAAGTGGTGTATCTCTACTTTTCCTCCATGTCGTTGGAAACAGCCATAAGAAATTGGTATAGTCCAAGGGTGAGGCCCCTGTGGCCTCGAGGCCACCTGTGGTCCTCTAGGTCCTCAAGTGCAGTTAGGGACACACTTGAGGACCTAGAGGACCACATGTAGCTTCGAGGCCACAGGTTCCCCACCCCTGAATAGTCTATGGGCTAGGTTGGAAGATCTGCATCCATAGTCTCCTAAGCATGCACCACTCATCCTGAGCTCCTACAGACCCCTCTCAGAAATAAGTCACTTTCCTTATTCCATTAGTTCCTCCTGGCCTCCCCTTCAGTTACCTTTGATAACACCAACATAGAAGATGTCATGAAGGAGCTGCCAGTATCATTCCCCCTAGCCCTCCTTTGTAGTATAAAAACTTTCCTTTCTGCATGGGAACAGGGTCCTCCCCGTTACTACATGCTTTTTAGTCATGTCAGGCTCTTCATGACCCCATTTGAGGTTTTCTTGGCAAAGATACTGGAGTGGTTTGCCATTTCTTTCTCTAGCTCATTTTTTTACAGGTGAGGAAACTGAGGCAAAGAGAGTTAAGTGACTTGCCCAAGGTCACACTGCTAGTAAGTGTCTGAGACCAGATTTGAACTCATGAAGATCAGTCTCCCTGATTCCAAGCTCAGGGCTCTGTCCACTATGCCACCACATATATCCGATATTAATGAGGCCCATGACATAGCTCAGAGTGCAGGAAGCCAAGGCTTGAAACCGGCTATGCAGACTGTGACTCTCTCCTCAACAACTGAACCTTAAGGATCTTCCCAGAAGTGACTTGGCCAGCCAGACACAGCTGTGTTGCATCAGACACCCAGCAAAATCATTTTTTCCCCTTACCCTTTCCAATTAGTGCAACTATGTGCCATCTTCTCTGCAAATCGTTTCTATAGTAACAATTATCTCATTATTATCATGTGATTTTTGGACGGTAATGAAATTTTCTTTGGAATGTAATAAGCAAGTCTGCAACTGACTTTTACTAGTGGAATCACATCAATGATGAGTAAGGAAGGAAGGAAGGAAATAAGTTTTTATTAAGTGCCTATATGTGCCAGAATCTGTGCTAAGTGCCATTTACAAATGTTATCTCATTTAGTCTTCACAACTCTAAGAAGTAGGTGCTATTATTATTCCCATTTTAAAGGTGAGGAAACTGTTAGAAAAAGTCACTGGGTGTTTGAGGCTCAAAAGGATTTGGATCAAGGGGAAAGAATATCTTCAAAAGCTGAAGCATAAATATTTTGGTTGGGATTTATTTCTTCTCCAATTATGTGTGATAGTTGCCTTTAACACTCCCTTTTTCTTCAAATTGACACAGTGGTCCCCAGTGGTGTGGTACTAGGTGCAAAGTGGACAACCAAAAGAATTTAAGTAGCATAGCTTCCACTTATCTTGGAAGTAATTCTTGAGATAAAACAAAATAGATGATCAGATATCCCAAAGATGAAGAAAAGAAATACATCCTGCTATACAGGGGAACAACTCAAGGGATTATCTTAATCCTCATACTTTTAGAATTAACTAAATATCTCAAGGGAGTATTTTTTTTATTTAAATTTTTAAAAAAAAAACAGCACTTTGGTGACTATTTTCCATAGGAAAATATGCTGTTCTGGCTGAAATTTGAAGAAATCTGTTTTGGTGGAGATAGATAAATTTTCCTAATACTTTTTGACTTAGGTTTAAAAATAAAACATGAATTTATGCACACGTACACCTTTATATATTTGTCTAAAGCACATTTGTGAATGAGTGTTTATATAGGTTCTTCTTAAAATAGGGAACTTTGGTTTATGCGATACACTAGAGGCAGGTAGGTGAAGTGGATAGAAAGTATTGGACTTGGATGCAGAAAGATCTGAGTTCAAACCCAGCCTCACAAACTCATTGTGTGAACTTGGGGAAGTCAGTTAACCTTTGTCTGTCTCAGTTTCCTCATCAGGGGGGTAATAATAGTACCTATCTCCCAGGGTTGTTTGTGAGAATGAAACGACATAATATTTGTAAAATGCTTTGTAAAGCTTAAAGTGCTAGATAGATGCTGGCTCTAATTATTATTACATATTGATAAAATGGGCTTTAAAAAACTTTTTTAAGGTGTGTACCTCAGAACTGAATAGAATATACATATTATTTTCAAAGGGGTCAGCTAGGTGACACAGTGGCTAGAGTAACAGGCCTTTGAGTCAGGAGGACCTGAGTTCAAATGCGGCCTCAGACACTTACTAGCAGCGTGACCTTGGGCAAGGCACTTAACCCCGTTTGCCTCAGTTTCCTCATCTGTAAAATGAGCTAGAAAAGGAAATGGCAAATTATTCCAGTGTCTCTGACAAAAGAATCCCAAATGTGGTCATGAAGAGTAAGAGATGAATGAAACCACTGGACAACAACATTATTTTTAGAAGGAGAATTACCTCCAACAGCAGGAATTCTCATTAAATATTGGCCCATATTTAAAAAGTAGCCACTATTTCTGCATTGTGCTCAGTACTTCAGGGCGACATTTTTCACTCTAGATTGTAAGTAAGCAAATAAAGTTATATACAGCTAACTGGTGCATTGGACCTAGAGTCAGAAAGACCTGAGTTCTAATTTGGTCTCAGTTATGTGACTATAGGCAAGTCACTTAAACTCTATCTTTCCTCAATTTCCTTATCTGTGAAATGGGCAAATTAATAGCACCTGTCTCTCAGCATTGTTGTAAGGATAAAATACTATAGTATGTGTAAAGTGCTTCACAGTGCTTGAAATACTATATAAATATTAGCTGTTATTACGTGCAATATCTTCCCTCCCCTCCTCCTAAAAAAGAACAAACCTTGAGGTTACTGACTTCTACCTGACCATGTGCCTCCCTTAGTAATCCTCCTGGGTCTGTAAGTGTCTTATGGAAGTCACTTTTAACCTTGTATTTCAACTCCAAGCACTAATCACCTGGACAGTGACACTTAGTACAGCTTATCTCTAGAAAGCCATTTTATATTGAAAGTAAAGTATTCTTTGACACCCACAAAAAGTCTTTCATCCTTGCCAGTAGGTAACAAATCAGACACGGAAGGCCTCAAGAACATCATCAGTGTTACATCCTGTTGATCTATCCAGAGCAAGGAAATCAAAAACATGCTCAGAATTAAACCCCAAACCCTTTGTAGAGTCATTTCAATTGTGTCCGTCTCTTCATGGCCCCTTTTGGGGTTTTCTTGGCAAATAGTTTGACATTTCCTTCTCCAGCCCATTTTACAGATGAGCAACTGAGGCAAATAGGTTAAGTGACTTGTCCTGGGTCACAGAGGTAGTAAGTGTCTGAGGCTGGGTTTGAACTCATGAATGAGCCTTCCTGCTCTAAGCACAAGTGCTCTAGCCACTGCACCACCTAGCTCCTCTAAACCTTTTACGGCTGATGGCTCAATACCTAGAGCATTGAACATAGAGCCAGGTAGATATGAGTTTTAATACTGAGACACTATGTAACCCTTAGCAAGTCACTTAACCTCTCTCATCCTGTTTCCTCATCTCTAAAATAGGGATAATAATAGCACTTACTTCCTAGTATTGTTGTAAGGATCAAATATGATAATGTGTTGTCTTAAATTTTAAAGTGCTACATAAATGCTAAATATTATCATTATTACTATTATTATTGTCCTGGGATGCCATGATGTGCTTGTTAAAAGAGGCAGAAGAGTGGTGGGGAAAGAGGGCTAAACTTTGGGCTGGAAGACCCAAGTCCCAAACCCATTTACGCCATGAACAGTTGTTTCTGGGGCAAGTCACTTTACCTCTCCAGGGCTCAGTTTCCTCATCTGCAAAATGAGTTAGAGATGGCCTCTAAGGTCCTTCCCATCTTTTGCCCCATAGGAGTCACTGGATCATGTATTTAAAACTAGAAAGGATACCAGATTGCATATTGTCCAGTCCCCTAGTTTTAAAGGTAAGAACTCTGTTTGTGTTGACTTGCCCAGTGTCATACAGTGGCAAAGATAGAATTTGATCCTGGGACCTCTGGCTCCAAATCAATTGCCCTTTCCACCATACCACGCTGAGCCTGGGATTCCATGAGACTTCATCAGCATAATTCACCTCTTCTTAAAGAGCTCCTGGCTGTCACTGCCGATAGCCTTGCATGGAAGCATATAGCACTGAGACCTAAGTTTGGGTATAAAAATTAAGAATTTTTAAAAAATTAAGAATTAATATAATAACAGTGTCCTGATCTAAAGTCCTTAGTCTCGCTCAGATTAACACCTTCTTAGACAATGTACAAGTACAATCTGTAGATAGTTCTTTTGAAGGTGTTTGTGGTTGCTAACCAAAAGTGGGAATCTCTTCTTGATAACCAAATGTAGAGACGTGTCTTTTGTTTATCACTGATCAGATTGAAAGAGGAAGTAGATGGGGGAGGGTAAAGGGGAAAACATGTTTAGTTGCTCAGTGGTGTCTGTCTTCGTGACCCATGGACCAACTGTCCATGGGGTTTTCTTGGCAAAGATACTGGAGTGATTTGCCGTTTTCTTCTCCAGTGGATTGTTTTGTCAGGCAATCAGAGGTTGAGATTTTCCCAGGGTCAGACAGCTGGGAAATATCTGAGGCTGGATTTGAACTCAGGTCTTACTGACTCCAAGCCCGGTGCTCTACCCATTGAGTCACCAGCTGTCAACATGAAAGTGCTGTCATTAAAGTTCATCATTGTTTTTCAATTGTGTCTGACTCTTCATGACCGAAGTTGGGATTTTCTTTGCAAAGATATTGGAGTGGTTTGCCATTTCGTTCCCCAGCTCATTTTACAGAGGAGGAAACTGAGGCAAACCGGGTCAAGTGACTTGCCCAGGGTCACACAGCTAGTAAGTGCCTGAGGCCAGGTTTGAACTCATGGAGATGAGTCTTCCTGATTCCTGGCCCAGTCCTCTATCCACTGCACCACTTAGCTGCCCTCATATTGTTTAGTAATTCTTAAAACTTTGAAACTAAACTTATGCACTTTGGTTTTTACAATTGCTGTGAAACTTCAACTTTTATAATTACTGTGAAACATAAGTTAGGAATTGTTTGAGAGGGGGTCTTCTCTGATTTAGCAGAAGGAACTCTGCCAGTCAGACCCTCTCTGTGAGCAGATGCTTGCACATTTTATAAATCATGTGTCTCTGACAGATTTGGCTAAAATGTAAGAGTAGATTTTTTTCCTCCATGTCTGCTTCCCTCTGATTGTCCAATTCCTACCTAGTGCACTGTTTAAACTTCTCTTTGTCTGTTTCTTCGGTCCTCCACTCAAGCTCACTCACCTTGGTGAGGCTCTCCCTACTGGACTTTATCCCATCCTAGACCCAGGCCTTCTCCACTCTCAGTTCAAACACCCTCTTTATAACCTTCCTGCCTGAGGGCTTACACAAGCCTTGCAGTTTTCCATCTCTGATAAATCAGTGCTATAGCAGAATCCTGCCTTCCCAGCCTTGGCCAACAATCCCCTAAGTCCCTGCCTTGCTAAACTTAAATTTTGGATACTTGTCCCTTCACTTCCTCTCTCACCTAACAATTATCTGTTTTGTCAGTTTATTGTCTAACTGCTCTGTTGGTATTTGCAAAAATTTTGCCGTATAATTGGTTGAATTTCATTAATTAGTGTCATAAACAAGTTAATATTGAAAACAAATACATTTTACAGTGTCATCACTGAAATTATGCCACTAAAACCTTCTTCTGATGCCTCTGCAAGTTGGTACACTGAAGGCCTCCTCATTCTTGAGTTCTAACCCAACAACCAGCAAGGACGGAAGAGCAATTCTTTTGAAATATAATTCTGTTTTCCTGCTCTCCTCATAACTAAATGCTCATTTACTTGAGAGCTTCTTGTTAAGGACCAAAGTACAGGCAGTTAGAAGGTGAAATAAAGAAGAAAGCAGAGAGTCCTCAGACAAAGAACCACCTTCCCAGAAAGTCTTTGGTAAAAGGATCAGGGGTGAATTGCTGAGATTAGGACAGGTGCAGCCCCTGAGAGGTTTCCACAGCAGGAAAAAGCCAAAGCCTCTCCCCAGAAACTGGGAGGAGAGAGAGATGGCAGCTCCCCAGAAAATTGTCACCCCAAGATCCAACCCACAAGAATTTCTGTGACCTGAAGACGGGCAGCTCCTAGCAGCTTAAGAGGAGCATTTTTTGTTGTTGTTGGGAAAAACAACTCCAGGGACGTTACATTAATGTAATTTAAAATGTTAATCCATTACTTTCTCTTTTACTGTAACATTTATTTTATTTTTTTTATTTTCTAATCTCTTTTGCTGGCATAACTATATACAAAATTCAATGGAAGAAAAATTTCACTGCCTGAATTTCTTTTCTGGCCATGATTCTTCATTTCATTTCATGATTATTGTTGAAAATAATTTTGTTGTAGTGAGGAGGAGGAGGTGTTAAAAATTATACCCTACGAGTGTCTAATAAAGACGATTAATACATGGAAGAGTGTTTTCTGATGCTGGCTTAGACTTGCCACACTCTCATTTGCTTGTATAAAAAAGTCATAATAGGGGCAGCTAGGTGGTGCAGTGGATAGAGCACTGGCCCTTAAGTCAGGAGGACCTGAGTTCAAATGCGGCTTAAGAGCAAGCACTTGACACTTACTAGCTGTGTGGCCTTGGGCAGGTCACTTAAGCTCAATTGCCAAAAAAAAAAAAGTCATAGTAATAAAATATAGGCTTATTGATTTAGACTAGAGCTAGAAAGAAATTTCCAGCTATCATCTAGCCCAATGATATCAAATTCAAATAAAAATGGGGGCTACTAAAAAATAAGGGTTCCTATGGGCCACATATTGACTTAGATTGAAAATATGTTACCTATGTTTTATTATATTTTTATTTTTTCATTAAACATTTACCAATTATATTTTTCAGCTGATTCAGATCCTGTTCAGAAGTGTTGTAGGTTCTAAGTGGCCCAAAAACCACGTGTGACACCTCTGATCCAGTTTGTCAAAGAAAATAAATGGAGTTACTCAGTGTTTTGTTTAGGCTTCAAATCTATTAGAAATACAGATGTATTAATTTATTGAGTCGTTATTTGAAAGACAGTTGTCTACTAAGTATCTTCCCTATCAGCCAAGAGGCCTAGCTTTATACAGGAAGGTTGGTGTTTATATGCCCTTTCAAGAGATTGCCAAAGAATTCTAAGCAATTCCCTCAACTCAAGAATAGGATGTTTATCTGACAAAAAGGGAAGACAAGTCGCAAATCATGAAAAAACAAAAATATATAACTGCAAGGACCATAGCATGGCAGATAACAATTGTTCTACATAGCCAGTTCTGAGAACAGGCCTAATTGTATCTGGTAATATTCCAAAGATTGTTAGTAATTCCTGGTATCTTGCAGCATGTGCTGGTTTTGGCATGTAGGCAACTAATCTTAATAAACAACTTAGTTTCATTTTAGAAGCTTAGTTAATTTAATTAAGCACTACATCCTTTCTTACGTTTAAATGTTATGTTTAAAACTCTAATATGCTACTTTTAATTCAGCCACTTCATTTTATAGCAGGCTTTGTATTAGGTAGGGAAAACTATAGGTTGCCCATATAGTTAACGGCTTTTCACATACATACCATTGCTCAAAGCTTATAATTCTAATAATCGACAATAGATTAATTATGTTAGTGGGGGAATTCCACCCAGGCTTTTGCCAAGCACCATTTCCCTCCCCCCGCCACACACACACAAACATTTACACACACACTTTATTGATCAAGGCTTATCATTAGTTCAGTTGACTAGCTGACGAGCACTGCTCAATTAAGGCTGTTACCCAAGGATAGGTTAAATGGTTCAACAAATAGGTAAACCTGCATTGATTTTTTATAGCAACAATTGGATACTGCCATGCCTCAAGGAAAACAATAACAACAAAAATCTGAAAGGTCTCATTTATCCAACAAAACCAGCAAACCTTCAAAGGCAATCACAGTGGAATCTGGTTTGGACATGAAAAAATTGTGTGGTTGACCTCATTCTCTTTTCCTAGATATTATCTCTTCTCTTGAGTTTATGATTTGGTAATATTGCTCTCTCCACTTTTTCTTCCAACGTGTCTGATCACTCCTCAATCTTCTCTGTTGGTTCATCATCCATATCACACCCTGTAACTGTGGGTATGTTCAACCTGGACCTTCTTCACTTCTCACTTTATACTAAAGGTTTGAAGCCAGGAGTCAGAGAACTTGTTTTGTTTTTAATATTTTGATAACTATATTTCAATGTGAATGGCTTCCTTCATAACCCTATAGATTTTATTTTATGCATTTAAAAACATCTATTCTGAGAAGGGGTACATAAATGGCTTCCCAGACTTTCAAAGGGGTCCATAAGACATGAAAAGGTTAAGAACTCATGTTGTAGACCATCATTTGTTGACGTCATCAGCTCCTCTGAATGTAATTATCATCTCTTTGCAGATGACTCTCAGGTCCAGTCCTAGCCTTTCTTCAAATCTTCAGTTCTATATCACCAACTGCTTATTAGACATTTTAAAATGGACATCCCATAAATATCTCAAACTCAACATGTCCAAAACGTAACTCATCTTTCTGCCTAAACTCACCCCTCTTCAGAACTTTCCTATTGCTGTTGAGGGCACCGCCATCCATCCATAATGTCATCCTTAACTCTTCATGCTCACTCATCCCACACATCTTGTAGTTTCCCTCCAACGTGTGTTCCTCTCTCTCTACTCACACAAATGCCTCTCTGTGTCTTTCATCACTTCTTACCTGAACTATTACAAAATCCCCCTAACTTGATTCAAATCTCTCCTCACTCCAGTTCACCCTCCACTTGGCTGTCAAAATTATTTTCCTAATGCATCAAGTCTAATAATGTCATCACCATAATAACTCGAGTGGCTCCCTATAATCTCTAGGATTAATTACAAGCTCTAATTAGGCATTTAAAGCCCTTCAAAAACTGGCTTCTTCAAATTAGGAGAGAAAGGAATAGTTTACCTCTCAGATCTATGGAGAACAGAAGAATTTATGACCAAATAAGGGATAAAGAACATTATGAAATGCAAAATAGATAATTTTGATTACATCAAATTAGAAATGGTTTGCACAAACAAGGCCAATGCAACTAAGATTAGAACGGAAGCAAAAGTCTGGGAAACAATTTTTATAGCCAGAGTTTCTGATAAAGGCCTCATTTCTAAAATATAGAGAGAACTGAGCCAAATTCACGAAAATACAAGTCATTCCTGTTGACAAATGATCAAAGAATATGAACAGGAAGTTTTCAGATGAAGAAATTAAAGCTATCCATAGTTATATGAAAAAATGCTCAATCACTATTGATTAGACTGCAGGGGTGGGGAACCTGTGCCTCAAGGCTACATATGGCCTTCTAGGTCCTTGGGTACAGCCTTTTGACTGAATCCAATTTTTACAGAACAAATCTGTTTATTAAAGGGATTTGTTCTGTGAAGTTTGGATTCAGTCAAAGGGTTGCACTTGAGGACCTAGAGGGCCACATGTGACCTTGAGGCTGCAGGTTCCTCACCCCTGGTTAGAGAAATTCAAATTAAAACAACTCTGAGGTACCACCTCACACCAATCAGACTGGTTAATATGACAACAAAAAAGAAAATGATAAATTTTGGAGAAGATGTGGCAAAATTGGAGCACTAATGCATTGTAGGTGGAGTTGTGAACGGATCCAACCATTCTGCAAAGCAATTTGGCGCTATGCCCAAAAGGCTATAAAACTGTGTATACCCTTTGATCCAGCAATACCACTACTAGGTCTTTATCCCACAGAGATCATAAAAAAGGGGAAAGGATCCACATGTACAAAAATATTTATAGCAGCTCTTTTTGTGGTGGCCAAGAATTGGAAATTGAGGGTATGCCATCAATTGGGAATGACTGAACAAGCTGTGGAATATGGATGCAATGGAATACTATTGTGCTATAAGAAATGATGAGCAGGTGGATTTCAGAAAACCCTGGAAAGACTTGCATGAACTGATGCTGAGTGGAGCGAGCAGAACTAGGAGAACATTGTACATAGTAACAGCAACATTGTGCAATGACCAGCTTTGATAGACTTAGCTCTTGTCAGAAATGAAATGAACTAAGACAGTTCCAAAAAACTCATTATGGAAAATGCTATCCACATCCACAGAAAGAACTATGGAGTCTGAATGCAGATCAAAGCATACTATTTGCTCTCTTTTTTTTTCTTTCTCATGTTTTTCACTTTTGTTCTCATTCATCTTTCACAACACGACTAACATGAAAATATGTTTAGTATGATTGTGCATGTATAACCTATATCAGATTGCATGTCACCTTAGGGAGAGGGGACAGGAGGGAGGGAGAAAAAAATTTGGAACCCAAAATCTTATAAAAGTGAATTTGAAAACTAAAGAAAAAGAAAAAGAAAATAAACTGGCTTCTTCCTATTTTCTAGTTTTCTTTTTTTAATAGTATTTTATTTTTCCCCGATTATATGTAAAGACAATTTTTAGCATTCATTTTTATAAGACTTTGAGTTCCAAATTTGTCTCCCTCCCTCCTCTCCTCTCTTCCTAAAACAGTAATCAATTTGATATAGATTATATCTGTGTAAGCATATCAAACATATTTCTATATAAGTCACAGTTGTGAAAGAAGAAGCAGACCAGAAGGAAATAAATAAATAAAGTAAGTGAAAATAATATGCTCCAATCTGCATTTAGAGTCCATCAGTTCTTTCTCTGGATGTGGATAGCATTTTCTATCATGAGACCTTTGGAACTGTCTTGGATCATTGTATTGCTGAGAAGAGCTAAGTCATTCATAGTTGAACTTCATACAGTGTTGCTGTTACTGTGTACAATGTTCCCCTGGTTCTGCTCATTTCACTCAACATCAGTTCATAAAAGCCTTTCCAGGTTTTTCTGAAGTCTTCCTGCTCATCATTTCTTGTAGCACAGTAGTGTTCCACTACATTCATATACCACCATTTTCTAGTTTTCTTACACATTAATCATGTATTAGAATCCTATGGTCCAACGAGTGCTGGTCCTCACCCACAACGCTGAGCCTTTGTACTAGCTGTCATCCTTGTCTGGAATGATCCCCTTCTTCACTTCTGCCTCTTAGGATTGTAGAAGGCAAGGGGTGGCCTTACCAAATAAAGTAGACTCAGCTGTCAGTGTACAGGGAGAGAGTGAAACTCCCTCCTCTGTGTAGGTGTTAACTTTTTTAACTCATTCTCCCCTCTGTGGGTTGGACCTTCATTTCCAGCAAAGTCCAAGAATGGCAACTGTGGGTTTCTTTAAATGCGAGTGAACTTACCTATGAGTTGCTCCTTCATAGCCTTCCACTCTAGTTGCATCATGATTGATATCTAGGTATAGCTCAATTCTGAATTCACTTCAGGCTTTTATGGCCTAATCATATTCTCCCTTATTAGTCCTAATAGCTCCAAACCCCAAAATCAACTGCCTCCTTAGAGTAAGAAACCCTCTTTCTCTTATGTCCTCCTTAATCATCTCATTACAATGTGATGATAATTGGGAAATGTTTTGCAAAACTTAAAGCCCTATATAAATGCGAGCTACTTAACCTCTCCGTAATTTTTAAGTAATACACAAACTGCTAAGCATTTCTTCTGGCCAACAGTATTTTAGGGGAAGAAAATGAGATCTATATTTAATACACCAAATACAAAACAAAAGTTAGCTCACCCAGCTAGTTAGAAGACAGAAAAGCAGCTATTTTTTTCTTCTACGAAGTGTGAAGGGCCCCTGTTGCAGGCGTGTGCTTGCACCAGTCCTGAATCATTTTGGAAGAGTTAGTTGTAAAATTTTCAGCATGAGCATATATGCTTCAGAAATTAGCAAATGCTGCAAATCAGGGCTTGATTTATTGTTTTGTTTATTATCTAGACTTCAGAATTTGGTGGGAAAATGTTAAGGATTCAGATTAAACTTAAGAGAGCAATAAAAAAATTTATATTGACAGACTTGTAAGTTTAATCTACAATAACATTTCCCCCATTTTATCAATTCTAGTTAATAGAGCATTTTTTCTCCAGGGAGCCAATTGTTAAATATTTATCAGCATGCTGCTGCTAAGTGGGTCTGTTCCCTCCAGATGGGTCGCCACCTTAGAGATGAGGCTCCCTCCTGCAGTGGGCTACTTAGACTCATGCTGTGTCACAGGAGTGGTGCAAGCTTGGCCAGGCTCTAAGGCCTTTACAAATGTGGCTCAGCCAGTCCTCCAGCCAATTCCTTTTGCTTAGTGGGTAGCTTGGTCTTCAGGGCCTTTGATGATTTGAGAATTGGGCCAGTGTTCTACCCAGTTCTTTGCTTCAACTGCCTTGAATTATAAAAGGCTTAGTCTGGGAGTAGGGAAAATGTCAAAAATCTTTTTGTAAGCTCCGATTGTCTGCTGGTCTTATTAGCTACACTCACTAGCTGTGTAACCCTAGGTAAGTCCCAACCCCGTTTGCTTCAGTTTCCTCATCCATAAAACGAGCTGGAGAAGGAAATGGCAAACCACTCCAGCATCTTTGCCAAGAAAACTCCAAATGATGTCGGATGTGACTGAAACCAGTGAACAACAACAGAGTTCAGAAAGTTCTAGAGATTATTGCATACTACAAAGTTTGCTTTAAAGTTAGGGAGGAAGGAAATATTTATTATTAAGTGCCTGTATTAGGTGTTAAGTGCTGGACACTGAGTTAAGTGCTTAACAAATATCTCATTTGATCCTCAAAACGAATGAGAGACAGATGCTATTATCCTCACTTTACAATTCAGGAAACTGAGACAAACAGAGCTTGCCCAGGTTCGCACAGCTTATAAAGTGCCTGAGGCCAGATCCGAATTCAGATATTCCTGACTCCAACCCAGCACTCTAATCACTGCTACCTAGCTGCCTCTAGATTTCCGAGCATTTACACAGTGCTCTAGGGTTTACAAAGCATTTTACATGAGTTAACTCATTTGATCCTCACAAAAGCCACGTGAGATAGGTGCTATTATTATAATAGCCATTTTACTTTGCAAGATGAAGAAACTGAGGTGGATAATCTGTGTACTGAAATTTCACATTATTCATGAGATATAATTACAACTTAAAACTTGTACCTGAGCCTGATTTAAAATCTTCTCAGCACTTTTTTTTTTCCTGATGCCATCCTCCTCTTACATGCTGGGTTATAGATTTGTCAGCATGAAGAACTTTTTTCCAGGATTAAAATAAAATTATAGGCAACATAGTAATAAAATTTAAAGTCGAGACCACCTTGAGCAGCAAATTCCAGTGATTACAATTAGAGCAAGGATAATTATCCTTTAATTTATTTAAGTTAGCATTGATACAAATAGATTTGGGGGTTTATTTACATTTGTATCATGTAATCATACATGATAATCATTAACTTTCTTTTGTAAACATTTAAGTTCCTCCTCTTCGACAGTTTTATGTTTCAAATCTTTTAATCTCTCTTTTACTTCCTTATAATTCTGAATCATGTATTCATTTTTTCAAATTTCAAGTTTTTCAAATTTACTAATTGAGTTTTTAAATTCCATATTGAGAGCCCTAGGTTTCATCTATATTCTTCCACAATTTCTTCTTTTCATTCCTCCTTTGAATCATTCTGTAGTTACTTATTATTCCAAGATCTCTTTGGAGTCCACAGGATATTATATTTTACCAGATATTGGTCCATTTTCTTTCGCCTTGTAATTATTTCTTAAGAGAACTTTGTATTCTTTCTGAGGATTCACTTATCCTTCCTTCTGATTTTAGCACACTTTCTGTTGATTTATCTACTTATGCCCTGGACTGTTACTAAGGCTTTTTCTCTTGAAATTATTGGTGTTTCAAGTTGTTTTTAAAAATTCCCCCGGGGGGCAGCTAGGTGGCTCAGTGGATAGAGCACCGGCCTTGGATTCAGGAGGACCTGAGTTCAAATCCAGACTCAGACACATAACACTTACTAGCTGTGTGACCCTGGGAAAGTCACTTAACCCCATTGCCTATCCTAAAAAAATAAATTAAATAAATAAAATAAAATAAAAATTCCCCCAACCCTCACTTTCTGGCCCTGGCACCCCTTGGCTATTGGGCATACTCCCAAGGTTAGGCCCCACGGCTGCTTCAATCTCTTTGGGTTGTGGGATACATGTTTACCAGCCTGAGTCCCTTCCTTGTATTCCTTCTGAGGGGACCATCTGGGTTTCAATACCCCAGCTTTCAGACCCAATGCAAAGCTACTTTGTCTGGAATCCCACCCCAATTCCCCTTCTGTTCTCCTCCTTTCTTAACTGGGCTGAATCAGTATCTGCCACTTTTTTAGGGGGAGGGACAACAGTTGATAGGTATTCCAAGAAGAGTCACTGCAACCTTTAGGTCCCCAATTTTAAGTAGGGCCATGACCCAGTAAAAATGAAGCACATTTTAAGCCTCTCTTTCCCCAATTTCAGCTTCATGTGGCTAGGCAGATTTAATGTCTGCTGTTTCTTGAAGGGTTACAGGAGGCCAGAGTTTTGCTTTTTTTCTGGCAAAGTCCCTAGAGCACAGATGTGCTGGTAAATGTTTAACAACAAGCTCTCCCCCTCAAAAAATGTATATTGATACACTAGTAAGTTTAATCTGCATTAACATTTCCTCTATTATTTTATCTAGTCTAGTTAATAGAACAATAAGTTAAGACCTGATTTGTAGTGCTGGCTCATTTCTGAGCTATAAATAAAATGAAAATTTAACAACCAGCTCTCACAAGCTAACAAGAGCTGGCTCCAGCACACCATCAGAGTGGAGGAGATGCCAAGATTAGACCCTGAGCAAAATTGAAAATTAATGGTGTGTCTGATTGGGGAGGGGTGCTGTGTAACTACTTTAAGGATTGTAGTTCCACAGTGTTAACTCCTAAGAATTTTACTTAGTAAGAGCTCTGTCTTCTTTCTCCTGTGGATTAGCAGCAATTACTGTTCATAATTTTGTACTTTGTATAATTTTTTAAGGGTTAGAGGGTGAAGTAGTCTGGAAGAAGTAACTAATCCATGATCTTGCCAGTCACATGACCTAGAAGTCATGAATGGAATGGAATTGAATAATCTTAGTTCAGAGGACCTGATTTCAAATCTATTAAATACTTCTGGGACCCTGAGTGAATCATTAAACCTCAACTAGCTTTTTGTTCAGTTATTTTAGTTAGGTTCTTATTCTTCATGACCCCATTTGGGGTTTTCTTGATAAAGATACCAGAGTCATTTGCCATTTCCTTCTATCGCCCACTTCACAGATGAGCAAACAGAGCATGCTGACTTGCCCCAGGTCACATAGCTAATATGTATCTGAGGCCAAATTTGAACTCAGGAAGATGAGTCTTCCTGACTCCAGGCCTGGTACTTTATCCACTCTGCCACCTACCTGCCTCCCCCTAGCTTCTACCAGCTGTCCATTCAACTTGACATTCGTTTTCTGCCTCTTTACATTAACAAAAGCCATCCCTCCATGTCTAGATTTCACACCTTCTTAGGCTTTCAGAATCCTTCCAGAATTCTGCAAACTGTGGATAATAATACTTATAATACTACAAGATTGTCACAAGGAAAATGCTTTGCAAATCTTCAAGTACCATATAAATGTGAAATATTAGAAAAAGGCCATTTCGGTCAAAGGATATGAACAGACAGTTCTCAGATGAAGAAATTAAAACCATCTATAGTCATATGAAAAAATACTCTAAATCATTATTGATTAGAGAAATGCAAATCAAAACAACTTTGAGGTACCACATCACACCTATCAGATTGGCCAACATGACAAAACAGGAAAATGACAAATGTTGGAGATGATGTGGGAAAATTGGAACACTAATACATTGTTGGTGGAGTTGTGAAATGATCCAACCATTTTGGAGAATAATTTGGAACTATGCCCAAAGGGCTACAAAAATGTGCATACCCTTTGATCCAGCAATAGCACTTCTAGGGCTATATCCCAAAGAGATCAAACAAATGGGAAAAGGACCCACATGTACAAAAATATTCACAGCAGCTCTTTTTGTGGTGCCAAAGAATTGGAAATTGAGAGGATGCCCATCAATTGGGGAATGGCTGAGCAAGTTGAGGCATATGAATGTAATGCAATACTATTGTGCTATAAGAAATGATGAACAGACTGACTTCAGAAAAACCTGGAAAGACTTATATGATCTGATGCTGAGTGAAGTGAGCAGAACCAAGAGGACTTTGTACACAATCACAGCCATGTTATGTGATGACTAATATTGTTAAACTGAACCCTTCTCAGCATTACAAGGATCTAAGACATCTCCAGAGACCTCGGGATGGAAAATGCTGTCCACATCCAAAGAAAGAACTATGGAAGTTGAATCGCTATCACTTATTTTTACCTTCTATTGAGCTTTGTTTCATCTTTCTGATGGTTCCTCCTATTGGTTTTAATTTTTACTTACAACTTCACTAATGTGAAAATATGTTTAATGGGAATGTAAATGTAAAGCCTATATCAGATTGTGTGCCATCTTGGGGAGGGTGGGGGGGAGGAAGGGGGAGAAAAATTTTCAACTCAAAAGCATATGGAAGTGATTGTTGATAAATAAAAATAAATTAATAAAAAAATTTTTAAAAGCCCTTTTCCTTCAAGAGTTCTTAGTATCCATTTGAGTTTGGCTGCCTTCCATCTCTTTCCAGAATACAGGTGGTAACGTCAGGTACCATGAAGTTTCCTAGGGAAAGGATCCTTTAAATCTTAACAACTCCTGGCCACCTAGCTTCTGTTCCCACTTGCAAAAGAGGCTGAGTCAGATCTACTCTGGTTGATGTCCCATTCCCTGTGGTTGGTCTCTGGCATGCCAGTTTTCTTGGCTTCAGCTTTGAACTCTCACCCTGGCAACCTCCTCACCTGAAGCACAGGTTATCTCTATGCTCTCTGAAAGCAGCTGCCTCATATTGACAGGCTGGCACTAGAAAGCCTCTCATGAAGGAATTAGGGTGCCTCATATCTCTGAATCTATCAAGGATTCTGGGGGAAATCATGGAATAAAAGAATCTAAGAGCCAGGAGAGACTTTAAGAATAACCTACTCTAAAAAAAATTAAAATGAAAAGTAAAAATTTTTTTTTAAATTTTTTAAAATAAAAGACTAACCTACTCTAATCCCTTCATTTTACAAGTGAATTCAGAGAGGTTGTGACCAAGGTCGTGGCTAATAAGTGGCAAAGATTGGAGCTGAATCTGGGTCTCCCAACTCCCAATCCAGTGCTCTTTTTATTGACTCCCTGGACTAATGGAAAACAGCACTTCTCCCACCCTTGCCCTTCGTGACTAGTACAGCGCCTTGTACACGGTAAGTACTCAATTAAGTATTTGTTGGCTGACATGGTGACTCCATGGGCAAAATAAGGATCACAGCATCCTAACCTCAGCTTATCTCAGAGAGATGTTTTTCAGGTTTACCATCAAGCCATTCTCCTTAACCACCTGATGTCTCAGTACAGTCAAATCTGATAATCAACTTTGTAGAGCACCCTCCAATTAGATAAGCAGATGGTGTAATGATAGAATTTTGGGGCACCTCCCACTAAAGGCATTCAGTAGTCCTCCAGATCCCATCCTGTCATATTTCAGTTGTAGAAGGGCACCTCAAATCCAAGCATGGTTCAAGGCTTTAGGAAATTTAAACCCCCCCCCACTATATTCTAGTTCTTTTTGAAAACTTTAATTGAATCCCTTACCTTGTGTGATGTGTAGTGAGAATGTCTGTTGCCTTGACATAACTGCCTCCATTTTGTATTTAGGCCACTATTTTATGATGAAGTGTGTTGATGGGTTTTTTAATAGCTTGTTTTTATTAAGATATGATATTATATTGAATAATATAACTATCTAGAGTGGAGACGGCACTGTCTGAAGCTTCAGATTTTTTGTGAGCTGTTTTCAGATTATATTATTCAACATAATATAATATTATATAATTACATGTAATATATATTATATTATATTGTATTATAATATTATATATTACATAAAATTATATTATTCAATATGATAATATAATGTTGTACAGTATAGCATGTCGAATATTATGTAAATCTTGTCCCAAAGCCCATTAATATGGGACTCTCTCTTTATTGATGGAGATGAATACTTTGCCCTGTATGAGGATCAGGGTGGAGGTGGTGAGAGCAAGAGAGCTCCAGCCTTTGAGACTCTTCAGACTTTGTCTTTTTCAGTACCCTTCAAGCTTTGGGTCATTTGGGGCACATCTGGCTTCTAGCTTTGAAAAGGCAGGGGCCAACCCCACTTCAGGTTACTAAAGGAAAAGACTCTATCATGAATTTGTCCCTGGCTTGCTATAGTAGAGATTTCAGGGAATTTCCCCTTGGATGGGATCAAGGGTGTCAACCCTGAAAACAAATGACCAAAGAGTCGCAGAGGTTATACAATAGCTGGTAACTCTGAAAATACCAAAGAGCTCACACAGGTTATCACAAACACAGTTAACTCTGAAAAAGAAAGCAAAATAAAACCAAAGAGCCAACAGTGGTCATAGGCAAAAAGCTTTCTTTATTCTGTTGGAGGAGGGAAATTAGACATGTGTGCCAGGGCTCCCTATAGTAAGAGATTTAGTGTGGCCCAATTTAGTGTGGGCAAATCAAAATACATATACCAATGGCTATGCAGTGAGCTGCAGCCCTGACAATGAGGAGTAAAAGCAACAGTGCTTCATAACAGGACTTCTTGACCAGAATGCGGGTACTGCAGGTACTTGTCTGAGCTTGGGGACCACCTGGTACTGGTGGGAACAATTCTGGGATTTTGCCGTGGCAAAGTAGTACACACACCTTTCCCTAGACCGTATTACCTTGGAAGAATCAAAAACTTACAGGTCTCCAGAATTACCTCTGAAAACAGCTGCACAAAAAACCTGAATCTTCTGATGGTGCCCCCTCCACTCTGGAAACAGAGCCTCACTTTAGCATAGAGTTAAGAGTCAAGAAACAGGCTGGAAAAATGAGCAAACAGCAGAAAAAGATCCTGACTACAGAAAGCTACTATGATGACAGGGGAAATCAAAACACAAACTCAGAAGATGACAACAAAAGTACAGCTAGGTTGTACAGTGGAACCACTGGCCCTGGAGTCAGGAGGACCTGAGTTCAAATCTGGCCTCACTTGACAGTTAACTAGCTGTGTGACTCTGGGTAAGTCACTTAACCCCATTGCCTAGTCGAAGAAGAAGAAGAAGAAGAAGAAGAAGAAGAAGAAGAAGAAGAAGAAGAAGAAGACAACAAAGTCAAAACTTCAAAAGCCTCAAAGAAAATAATGAATTGGCCCAGGCCATGGAAGATCTCAACAAAGATTTTTAAAAGCAAGTCAGAGAGGTAGAGGAAAAATTGGGAAGAGAAATCAGTGATGCAAAATAATCATGAAAAAAAGTCAACAGCTTGGTAAAGGGAACAAAAAAAATGCTGAAGAAAATTAAAAATAGAATAGGTCAAATGGAGAAGAGGCACAAAAACCAACAGAGAAGAATGTCTTGAAAAGCAGAATTGGCCAAATGGAAAAGGAGGTACAAAAGCTTGCTGAAGAAAATAATTCCTTAAAGATTAGAATTGGGCAAGTGGAAACTAATGACTCCATGAGACATCAAGAAACAATCAAAGAAAATCAAAAAAATGAAAAAAAATGGGAGAAAATGTGGAATATCTCATTGGAAAAACAACTGACCTGGAAAAGAGACCTGGGTGAGATAATTTAAGAATTATTGGACTACTTGAAAACCATGATCAGAAAAAGAGTTAACACATCATCTTTTGAGAAATTATCAAGAATAACTTCCCTGAATATAATATTCCAGAGGGCAAAGGAGATAGGATTACAACCAAGAATCACCTACCCAGCAAAACTGAGTATAATCCTTCAGGGGAAAAAAAAGTCATTTAGGGAAATAGAGGACTTTCAAGCATTCTTGATGAAAAGACCAGAGCTGAATAGAAAATTTGATTTTCAAATACAAGACTCAAGTGGAACATGAAGAGGTAAACAGGAAAGAGAAATCATAAGAGACTTATTAAGGTTGAACTGTTTACATTCCTGCATGGGAAGATATTTATAACTCATGAGACCTTTGTCAGTGTTAGGATAGTTGGAGGGAAAAAATTATATGGATAGATAGATAGATAGATAGATAGATAGATAGATAGATAGATAGAGGGCACAAGGTGAGTTGAAGTTTAAGGGATAATATCTGGAGAATAAAATTAAGGGATGAGAGAGGATTATACAGGAGAAGAAGAAAGGGAGAGGTAGAATGGGGTAAATTATCTCACAAAAAAAAACAGAAAAGAAAAGGCTCTTAAAGTGGAAGGGAAATGGGGGAAGGTGAGAGGGAATGAGTGAATCTAATTCTCATCAGATTTGACTTAAAGAGGGAATAACATACACATTCAATTGGGTATGAAAACCTGTTTTACCATACAGGAAAATAGGGGGGAAAGGGGACAAGAGAGCAGGGTGATGATAGAGAGGAGGGCAGAATGGGAAAGGGGGTAATCAGGAGCAAATACTTCTGAGGAGGGACAGGGTCAAAAGAAAGAATAGAATAAATGGGGGGTGGGATAGGATTAAGGGAACTAGAGTTAGTTTTTCACAACACATCTACTCTTGCTTTTTCAATGAGGGTGGGTGGGGACGAAGGAAAGGAGAAAATTTAGAACCCAAAGTTTTAAAAACATATGTTTAAAAAAATATGGTTTCACATGCAACTGGGAAATAAGAAATACAGGAAATGGGGTACAGAAGTCTATCCTGCTCTACAGGAAAATAGAAGGGGAAGTGGATAAGAGAAGGGGGTAGAGATAGAAGAGAGGGCAGACTAGGGGAAGGGGTATTCAGAATGCATGCCATCTTGGGGTGGGGGGAGGGATGAGATGGGAAGAAAATTTGGAACTCAAAATCTTGTGGAAGTAAATGTTGAAAACTAAACATAAATAAATTTATATTAAATAAATTTTTTAAAAAATTTTAAAAAAGAATAACTTCCCTGCTATTCTAGAACCAGAGAGTAAAATGAAAATTGAAAGAATGTACCACTCACCTCTTGAAGGAGATCCCAAAATGAAAACTCCCAGGAATAGTATAGCCAAATTCCAGAGCTCCCAGGTCAAGGAGAAAATACTGCAAGCAGTCAAAAAGAAACAATCCAAGTATCGTGAAGCCACAGTCAGGATAACACCAGAGTTAGCAGTTTCTATATTAAAGGACTGAAATTTTTGGAATATGATATTCCAGAGGCAAAAGGGCTAGGATTACAACCAAGAATCACCTACCCAGCAAAACTGAGTTTAATCCTTGGGGGGGGGGGGATGGCCATTCAATGAGATAGAGGACTTTTAAGCATTTCTGATGGAAAGACCAGAGGTGAATAGAAAATTTGACTTTCAAATACAAGATTTAAGAGAAACATAAAAAGAAAAACAGGAAAGAGAAATCATAAGGGATTCAATAAGGTTAAACTATTTATATTCCTACATAGGAAAATTATACTTGTAACTCCTAAAAGCTTTCTCATTATTAGGGCATTTAGAAGTATTATACATAGACAGAAAGCACAGATATGAATTGAATATGATGGGATGATTATCTTAAAAAATAAAATTAAGATATGAGAAAGAAGAATACACGGGCAGAAAGGGAAAGGGAGAGGCAGAACAGGGTAAATTATCTGACATAAAAGAAGCCTGAAAGGGAGTTTACAGTTTAAGGGAAGATGGGGAAAAGGGGAAGGGAAGCATGGGAACTTTACTCTCATCAGAATTGGCTCAAAGAGGAAATAACATACACGCTTACTTGTGTGTAGAAGTCTATCTTACCATACAGGAAAGTAGGAGGAGAAAGGGATAAGAGAAGGGGAAGAGGGGCTGATAGAAAGGAGGACAGATTGGGGGAGGTAAAAGTCAGAAGCAAAACACTTTTGAGAATGAACAGGATGAAAGGAGAGAGAGAGAGTAGGATGAACATGGGAAATAGGATGGAGGGAAATACGTAGTTGGTAATCATTACTGTGAAAAAAAATTTACAATAACTTTCCCTGATAAAGACCTCATTTTTCAAATATATAGAAAACAGAGTCAAATTTATAGAAATAAAAGTCATTCCTCAGTTGATAAATGGTCAAAGAATATGAACATGCAGTTTACAGAAGAAGAATCAAAGCTATCTATAGTCACATAAAAAAAATGTTCCAAATCACTATTGATTAGAGAAATGCAAATTAAAACAACTCTGAACTGCCACCACACACCCATCAGATTGGCTAATATGACAGGAAAGGAAAAAGACAAATGTTGAAGGGTACGTGGGAAAATTAAAACACTAATGCACTGTTGATGAAGTTATGTGCTGATTCAACCATTCTGGAGAGCAATTCAGAACTATACCCAAAAGGTGGCAAAACCATGCATACCCTTTGACCAAGCAATACTAGATCTGTATCCCAAAGAGATTTGTTTTTAAAAAGGAAAAAGACTTATATGTACAAAAATATTTATAGCAGCTCTTTTTTTCTTTTTTTATTAATTTATTTTGATTTATCAACAATCACTTCCATATACTTTTGAGTTGGAAATTTTTCTCCCCCTTCCTCCCCCCCACCCTCCCCAAGATGGCGCACAATCTGATATAGACTTTATATTTACATTCCTATTAAACATGTTTTCACATTACTGAAGTTGTAAGTATAAATTAAAACCAATAGGAGGAACCATCAGAAAAATGAAACAAAACTCAACAGAAGGTAAAAATAAGTGACAGCGATTCACCTTCCATAGTTCTTTCTTTGGATGTGGACAGCATTTTCCATCCCGAGGCCTCTGGAGATGTCTTAGATCCTTGTAATGCTGAGAAGGGTTCAGTTTAACAATCTTAGTCATTGCATAACGTAGCTGTTGTTGTGTACAAAGTCCTCTTGTTTCTGCTCACTTCACTCAGCATCAGACCATATAAGTCTTTCCAGGTTTTTCTGAAGTCAGCCTGTTCATCATTTCTTATAGCACAATAGTATTCCATTATATTCATATACTACAACTTGCTCAGCCATTCCCCAATTGATGGGCATCCTCTCAATTTCCAACTCTTTGCCACCACTAAAAGAGCTTATAGCAGCTCTTTTAGTGGTGGCAAAGAGTTGGAAATTGAGGGGATATTCATCAATTAGAGAACGGCTGAACAAGTTGTGCTATATGATTGTGATGAAATACTACGTGCTATAAGAAATGACTAGCAGGACACTCTCAGAAAAACCTGGAAAGACTTACGTGAACCAATGCAAAGTGAAATGAGCAGAACCAGGAGAACATTATACAGAGTAACAGCAACATTGTATGTACTGTGAATTATTTAGCTATTCTCAGCAATACAAAGATCTAATATAATTCTGAAGGACTTATCTCTAGGGAAAGAACTGGTGGAACCTGAATGCAGATCAAAGATACTTTTTCTTTATTTTTATTGGGGTTTTTTTTAGTCTGTTTTCTTTCTCAGCATGACTTACATGGAAATGTGTTTTGCCTGATTACACATGTATAACCTATGTTAAATTGCTTGCCTTCTTAATGGGAGGAGAAGGGGAGAGAGGCAGAGAATTTGGAACTCAAAATTTGAAAAAAAAGAATGTTAAAATAGTTTTTACATGTAATTGGGAGTAAAATAAAATATTAAATAAAAAAAAGAAAAGTAACTTTGTAATGCTTAAGACCTCTGATTAAAACAGTGACCTCAAAAACCCCATCTCATGACAGAGAGGTGATGGACTCAAGGTGCATAAAGAGACATAAATTTTTGGAATGGCCACTGTTATGTTTAAAAATTAATATAAACTGAGGCAATAAAGTTCCAAGTACATTCGTTTTATTGGTGAGATTACTAGTCTACAAAAAACAAAATAGATCTTAGACTCCTCAGCAAGCCAATATGACAAGATAAGGTTTAGTAGTCTTCGAATAGTTTTGGGAAGTACAAAAGAACAAAGAACAGGAAACATCATCGATGGAAAACAATACGATTGGCTGAGTATTTGGGGCTAGCAACAACCCATCTTCCCACCCTATTCCAGTCCCACAGTCAGAAAAGTTGATTGGACAGAGATAACAGACTTCTTGGTGCCTGCTTACATTCTGTAAAGCTTGTAAATAAGATAATAGATCTCCCTTAGTTATAGCGGAGTATACAAGGTATATGGAATAATGTGCTTCTTTGAGTCATTGTGATTTATAGGACAACTGAAATTTAAACTAACTCAAAAAGGAAAACTGAACTTCTGGACTCATGGACTTCTGAACTTAAGTCAGAGACAAAGAAACATGGCTCAGGAAGTTACAGAACGGAATCAAATATAAAACACAAAATCAATATTTGTTTTTCTTACCACTGTATGAATTCATTTGCTCAAGTTTGCTTATTTATTACAACAGTGGGTTTTTTTTCTGTTTTTAATTTGAAAACAGTTCAGAGGTAGAAGGTGGCAATAGTCATGCCAAAAAAAGAGGTCCATTAAAACATTTTTAAATGCACAGATGAGAAGGAAGCAAAAACAGTTTCAAAAGTAATGTTTGGAATTTATTACATACTTTTTCAAAAAACAAGCAGTATAAAATAGGTGTTCATAGTTTTATATTCACATGATTTCAATCCTCTCTTACAATCTGCTATATATGTGCATATATGTAAATGCAAATGTTTAGGTACGTATAAAGAGAAATGTTCAAGTTCAGAATATTTAAAAAGATGGAAAAAAAGAAAAAAGCAGCACATCAGTGGGAACTCAAGGGTTATAGTAACAGAAAGTAGCCACCCCCAGTGTTATTTCTAGTGCCTGAAGTAGCATTTGCTATCTGGGAACCAATCTATGAGTGTGATCGTAAGTCAGAAAAAGTAGCTCAGAGGAGGTAGTACATAATAAGAATAGAAAAACCAGGACTCAAGCCCACATCTGGCAAGTTAACAAGTCAACAGCTTTCCTGGGCCATAGCTAGTTATTTTGACCTTTGTATGGCCACCAGACTTTGACGACTCTGGAGCAGAGAGTGAGGTCGATGACTTTGCATATATCTGCCTCACTTAAATCCAATTCACTTGCAAGTCAAGACATTACCCTCCTGATATCATTGGTCCCCTTTAAAAATGAAGGACCAAGGGGCAGCTAGGTGGCACAATAGATAGAGCTCTGGCCTTGGAGTTAGGAGGATCAGAGTTCAAACCCAGCCTCAGATACTTAACACTTACTAGCTGTGTAACCCTGGGCAAGTCACTTAACCTCAATTGCCTCACCAAAAAAAAAAAAAGCAAAATAAATAAAATATAAAAATGAAGGACCAACAACAACAACAGTGTCAGAGGTGAGATTTGAACCAAATTTTCTTCTTGCTCCCAAGCCAGTATGCTTTCTTTCGTCTTTTTTTTAATTACAACTTTTTCTTGACCATATTAATTTTCTCTCACAAAACCTTTCAGAATACTTGTAAGTTCTTAAAACTCAAAGTGGAAAGTTAAGAATAAAAGGAATAAGTGAAAGGGGGGAAAAGCAGCAACTTGGCAAGCAAATCTTTGAAATATTCTGTCTGGCACCTTCAGACTTCCTTTTTCTCCAGTAAGATTTTGTGCAATTCTTGAGCATTCTCAGTGGTCTTGACCCTGATTAGCATCATCTTAAGGATGGTGGCATTCTTGTCTTTGATTGGTAGGTTTGGGACAGACACAATGAGAATGCTTGCCTTGCTGGTTTGGAGCAGGGCATGTTGAGTGAAACCAGGGCGTTCAGAAATATGTTGCTTCAACTGGTGTCAGCTTAAACCAGGACATGTCTTCTGATTTCTGGCAGGTTTCAAGTGCAGGGTGCCCACATCCTTCTCTTTAAACTCATTACCAAATTGAAAAAATTTTTGCACAAAGACAATGCAACCAAGATTAGGAGGGAAGCAGAAAACTGGGAAAGAATTTTTACAACCAGTGTCTCTGATAAGGGCTTCATTTCTAAAATATATAGAGAACTGAGTCAAATTTATAAGAATACAAGTCATTTCCCAATTGATAGAAATTCAAGGTTATGAGCAGGCAGTTTTCAGATGAAGAAATTAATGCTATCTATAGTCATATGAAAAAATGCTCTAAATCATTATTGATTAGAGAGACACAAATCAAGGCAACTCTGAGATATCACATCACACCTATTAGATTGGCTAACATGACAAAACATGACATTGATAAATGTTGAAGCAGATGTGGGAAAATTAGAACACTAATACATTGTTGGTGGAGTTGTGAAATGATCCAACCATTTTGGAGAACAATTTGGAACTGTGCCCAAAAGGCTATAAAAATGTGCATATCTTTGACCCAGCAATAGCACTTCTAGTGCTGCATTCCAAAGAGATCATAAAAATAGGAAAATGACTCACATGTACAAAAATATTTATAGCAGCTCTTTCTGTGGTGGCAAGTAATTGGAAATTGAGGGGATGCCCATCAGTTGGGGAATGGCTGAGCAAGCTGTGGTATATGAATGTAATGGAATACTATTGTGCTATAAGAATTGATGAGCAGGCTGACTTCAGAAAAACCTGCAAAGACTTTTATGGACTGATGCTGAATGAAGGGAGCAGAACCAGGAGAACACTGTACACAGTAACAGCCACATTGCACAATGACTAACTTTGATAGATTTAGCTCTTTTCAGCAATGCAAGGATCTAAGACAACTTCAAAAGTCTCATGATGGAAAATGCTGTCCACATCCAAAGAAAGAACTTTGTGGTCTGAATGCAGATGGAAGCACACTATTTGCTCTCCTTTCCTTTTGTTGTTTTGTTCTGTCTCTTCTTTCTCGTGGTTCCTCCCATCAGTTATAATTCTTATTTACAACACGACTAATGTCGGGGATGTGGGGAGAGAAGGGGAGAAAATTTAAAGCTTATGGAAGAGAATGTTCAAAACTAAAAATAAATTAAGAAAAAAATAAACTCATTACCTTTTTTATAAAACAATTTGTACTTGAGGCAGCTAAGTGGTATAGTGGATAGAGCACCAGCCCTGGAATCAGGAGGACCTGAGTTCAAATCTAGCCTCAGGCATTTGCTAGCTGTGTGATCCTAAGCAAATCACTTAACCCAGATTGCCTCAAAAAAAAAACCCCCACCAATTTGCACTTGAGTAAAAGGCACCCTCTTCTTTGACTTCAGTCATGATTGTTTTGGGTGGGTCCTTGCTTTCTTTTTTACTATGTTTGCATTTACCAGCGGACCCTTCCAGGTGATCCTCCAACATTCTGGGGGAGAAGGAAGAGATGGGTTTCATCTGGGTTACAAATATGCCTGCATTTCTAGGGGAGAAGGAGAACTTTGCTATTATGTTGGAGCCCAAGGTGCGCAGAATATAGCTATTGACTTTCTGGCCAAAGTGAAAGGAGGCAATGGACAGGCTTCTAAAACCAGAGGCAGTTTCTTGTCAGATGATGTTTCTGTCTTCTTTACTGAGCCCTCAGCTTTGTCAGGATGAAACAAAAAGGGTGTCTCTTGTGGCAGCTTTGATGACTCCAAGGCAGGACCAGCCTGGTCCTGGCCTTACTTTCCAAATCACTGTTGCTGCTGCTCCCGTACAGCTGCTCAGTGCTCATGGTGTGCCTCTCATAGTCTTTAAAGATGGGTGTCAAGTCATAGAGTGGGCTGGTGTCTACATGCTTCATGATCCAATCTCCCACACAGCAGTTTAAGGCAGCTAAAGATCTGTGGTAAGTACTGGCACTGAATGCCTTCCTGCACGCTATGGCCAGAAGAGAAAGGCTGTCCCCATGATCTTGGGATTGGCAGCCCTCTTGTCTGCCCCTAAGAAAGAGGTAGAGTCATTGGTTGTGATACTGCCAAAGGTTACCATCGTTTCTGCCATGGCCTTGATAATGGCCAGGGTGGGTGCATATAATATACTACTGCCATTGGACAGGCTCTTGAAGAGAGCCAGTGCCATTGCCAAGCCACCAAGCCCTCCTCTTCCTCCTCCTCCTCGAGTTACCACCAAGCCTTTGAACCCTGTAAAAACCCCTCCACTTCCAGATCCAAAGGCTAAATTCCTTCGCTCTGCCTTCTTGACAGCTCTATTCTCCAAGACTTCTTCATTTCCCACTAGGATGGGTCCTGCCTCTTCCACTTTACCCTCTTGACCCCAATTCCTGTGTGTCAGCTCCTTCTCTGCATTTCTTTTAGCCATTTTCTTACACCTGTTGCAAGTAGGCAACTCCTTGCCCCTGCCAGGATGCTTTCCACTAAACCAGGATGGGGAACCTGCAGCCTCGAGGCCAAATGTGACCCTCTAGGTCAGGCCTGCACAACCTGCAGCTGGGGGTGCTTGCAACATGCCAAAGGATTTCAGGCAGCCAGCAACAAACATAAAGGAAAACATCCTTTGTACGTAGAGGAAATCCTTTAGTGTGCTCTAAGTGGCCTGTAAGTGGCAGCAAGTGGCCCACAGGCTGCAGGTTGTGCAGGCCATGCAGGCCTACCCCAGGTCCTCAAGTGCAGCCCTTTCACTGAATCCAAACTTCACAGAACAATTCCCCTTAATAAAAGAATTTGTTCTGTAAAGTTTGGACTCAGTCAAAGGGCAGCCCCCAAGGACCTAGAAGGCCACATGTGGCTTCTAGGCCACGGGTTCCCTACCCCTGTGTGACTAAACCATGCTATAGGAACTTAAATTAAGGGGGAAAAATTCATAGAAATTCTTCAGAGAGAGTAGATTCCAAGGAATATAGTATCTAGGAGACTAATAGGACTGCAATTTTGACATGAAATCTAAAGAAGACATTAACTCTCTAGGGACCTAATGGGCTTCAAGACAATAAGTGAAGCCTAGATCTGGGAAACAAAACAGAGAAAACTAACATTGTCTGAGGACAGTAATCCAACAGGTCAGGATAAGAGAAAGACAGCTCAATGGATTAAAGTCAATCTTGAAAGGACAACCTTAAAAGTCAATTTTTTTAAAGTCAACTTTAAAAGGACTGCTAGGGGGCAGCTAGGTGGCACGATAGTGCATAGAGTGATGGGCCTGGAGTCAGAAAGACTCATCTTCATGAGTTCAAATTCAGCCTCAGACACTTACTATCTGTGTGACCCTGAACAAGTCACTTAACCCTGTTTGCCTCAGTTTCCTCATCTGTAAAATGAGCTGGAGAAGGAAATGGCAAACTACTGCAGTATCTTTGCCAAGAAAACCCCAAATAGGGTTATGAAAAGTTCGGACACGACTGAAACAATTAAATGACAACAATGAAAAGGACTGTTCAATGTCTAAAACCCACACCATATTATGAAACCATGGACTATAATATCTCAACTGAGAAAGGGAGGGGGGAATAGAGAGAAATTGAGAGAGAAAGAAGATTTGAGAAGATAGGCATATGAGATGGAGGGAAAGAGGAAGAGGAACATGAGGATTCAGTAGCTCCAGTCTCAGGAAACCAAATGGTTTCAGCCACTCATCCCTGTTCTATGCCTCTTACACACAGCACCAGTCATGGCATCCCAGCCATTGCTCCTCATTGCTTCCACTCTCTTTTGGTCTCCTATACTGAGGCTCACTGCCTCTGGGGCCTGTGTCCCTGCCCACTGCTGTCATGGGGACTCAGCTTGCTGCTGGTTTCATTGCTTGATGCTGCTGGGGCCTGCTTGTGAAACTGTATTCCACTGCCTCTAGGCCCATTCTGCTAGGGCCTAGAAATTTTCCCTAGTGGTTGTGGGGCCTACAAACTGTGTGGGAAATTTTACTTCCTCAATGAAGCAAGAGCATTGTTACTGCTTGGATATGACCTCCACCACTCTTTTTTTAAAAAATTATTTTATTATTTTTTTTGGAGAGGCAATTGGGGTTAAGTGACTTGCCCAGGGTCACATAGCTTGTAAGTGTCAAGCGTCTGGTCTGAGACTGGATTTGAACTCAAGTCCTCCTGACTCCAGGGCCAGTGCTCTATCCACTGCACCACCTAGCTGCCCCCCTCCACCATCCTTTGTCAGAGATTAGCAATAACCCCTTGGTTCTTGCCCACTGCCAGTGCTACACCCCCTGGCTAGTTTACCATGTTGATGAGTTCAAGAATGTCCACGCAAATCCAAGAGTTTCTGGCTAACTCTGTCAGAGTTTTGGCTCCTCCTCCTGGCAGTGGTCATCCTCTTCAGTGCAGGAAATCTCCAAAAAATCCAGCAGAAGAGACAAAGAAGTGGCCAGATAGATAAGAGGAAAGCCAAGAGAGAACAGTGTCCCAGAAACGTAGAGAGAAGAAAGTAATAAGGAAAAGAAGGTAATCAACCATGTCAAAGGCTACAGAGAAATTAAGAAGGATGATGATTCATTTCCCAAATATATAGGGAATTGAGTTAAATTTGTAAAAATAAGAGCCATTCCCCAATTGATAAATGGTCAAAGGATATGAACAGGCAGTTTTCAGAAGAAGAAATCAAAGCTATCTATAGTCATATGAAAAAATGCTCTAAGTCACCATTGATTAGAGAAATGCAACTTAAAACAGCTCTGAGGTACCACTCAATACCTAGTAGATTGGCTAACATGATAGAAAAGGAAAATGATAAATGCTGGAGCAGATGTGGAAAAACTGGGATACTAATGCACTGTTGGCATAGTTGTGAACTGGTCTAACCGTTCTGGAAAATAATTTGGAACTATGCCCAAAGGACTACAAAACTGTACATTTCTTTGACCCAACAATACCTCTACTAGATCTGTATACCAAAGAGATCAAAGGAAAAGGAAAAAGTCCTATATGTACAAAAACATTTATAGCAGCTCTTTTTGTGGCGGCAAAGAACTGGACATTGAAGGAATGCCCATCAATTGGGGAACAGCTGAACAAGTTGTGGTACATGATTGTGATGGAATATCATTGTATTATAAGAAATCACAAGCAGAGGGGCAGCTAGGTGGTGCAGTGGATAGAGCACCAGCCCTGAAGTCAGGAGGACCTGAGTTCAATTCCGGCCTCAGACCAAACACTTGACACTAGCTGTGTGACCCTGGGCAAGTCACTTAACCCCAATTGCCTAAAAGCAAAAAAAAAAAAAAGACAAGCAGAATGGTTTCTGAGAAAACTTAAGTGAATTGATACAAAGTGAAATGAACAGAACCAGGGGAACATTATACACAATAACAGCAATATTTTAAAGATGATCAACTGTGAAAAATTTAGCAATTCTGATCAATACAATCATCTAAGACAATTCCAGAGGACTTATGTTGAAAAATGTTATCCACCTCCAGAGAGAGAATTGATGAACTCTGAGTACAGATTGAAGTATAATTTTTTTTTGCTTTTTTGCAACATAACTAATATGGAAATGTATTTCACATGTGTAATTGATATATTGCTTGCTTTCTTAATGGGTGGGGGGAGGAACTGGAGGAAGGAAGAGAATTTGGAACTCAGATTTTTTTTAAATGAACGCTAAAAACGAATAATAGATTATTTTTTTAAAAAAGAAAAATGAGGGTTAAATTTGGCAATTAAGAGATCAGAGGTAACTTTGAAGAGAGCAATTTCAGTTAAAGTTGAGGTTGGAAAATAGAATGCAAAGGTTTTAAAAAGAGAGAGAGAGGAAAAGAGGTGGAAGCTCCTATTGTAGATAGCCTTCTCAAGAAGTTTGGCTATAAAGACAAGGAGAGATATAAAAAGATTGTTAGTGGGAATGGATGAATTAAGTGAGGGGTTTTGTTTTGGGTTTTTTTTTTTGAGGATGGGAGAGATGTGGGGATGTTTGAAGGTGGTAGAGAAGCAACCAGTAGAGAGTAATTGGTTGAAAATTAGTGAGAAAGTAAAGAGGCAGCAATCTACAGAAGATGGGATAGAATAGGGTCACTTGTACAGGCAGAAAGGTTAACCTTAGCAAAGAAAAAAACTACTTCTTCTTACAAAACAGGAGTAAAGAAGGAGACAGCAGCAGAGGACATGTGAGTGGTCTGACATGGGAAACAAGTGAGAAGAGGGAATTCTTTGCAAATGTCCTCAATCTTTTCAGTGAAATATGAGGCAAGGTTCTCAGCTGAGAGGATGAGGGAGAGGGAACTATGGGAGTTTGAAGGGGGATGAAAAGGTTTGGAAAAGCTGTTGTAGTGAGCAAGATAATGAGTCAATTAGAGAGGCTAAAGCAAGACATTGCCTCACTGCCCGTTGAGATTATGTAATATAAACTTGTAGTAGATCCAATCAGCACAGATTCATACAAACATGGTAGATGTAATTCAAGTAATCCAAGACTGGGACTTGACAGGGTATGATTTTTAGAAGATAAAGGGGAAAAGACTGGAAATAAAAAGATGGAATAGAGTTGAATTGATTCCCTAAGGGGTCAAGATGGGGAAGGAGAGACTAGTTAGGGCAGGAGTGATGGCCTGAGAAAGAAATGAGGGGTGGAGAAATGAAAGGTTGCTGTGATAATGAACAAGGTTTACAGCTGCAAAGCAGAGGAAGAAGGAGAATGACAACAGATTATGATAAGATAAAGGAATTTCAGAGTTCATGAACATGGATGTAGAACATTTGTGGATGATGGGCATGACCTTCTCTGTATGTAACTGTGGTGGAGTGGAGGAATAGGTCATGAGAAATTAGTGTAAATTAAGTAATTGGAAGGCTAAGGTTTTTGAGGGAGTGTCATTATGTATATTGAAGTCCTGTAGCATGAGGCAGGAATTGGGGAAGAAAGGACTCACAGACCAGGCACTGAACTCACTGAGAAAGAAAGGAGAGTTTCTTGGAAGTCTATAGAAAACAGCTGTCAGAATATTAGTTGGTTAATAAATATGGATTGAATGGTTCTCAAAGGAAGAAAGTAATGATGATAGAAGAAGAGTCTAGAAGTGATGATGGGGAACTAGGAATATTCCAAACTGTCCCTCCCCTCCATGGAATGTGAGAAATGGGGAAATGAGTGAAAGTGCAACCAGTGCTGGAAAGAGTAGCCTGGGAAACTGTGTCTTTAGAAGGGTACCAGGAATAAGTGAGTGCGAAAAAAAAAAAAGATGAGATTGGGAGTGAGAATAGGAAAGGGTTAAGCTGAAATTCAGTTTGTTATCTATGGAGCAGGCATTCCAGAGAGCACAGTTGAATGGGTGGGTAGCTTCAGAGTGGGGCACTGGGGAGGAAGAGCTGGGTTGATGGGTATGGAAATAAAGGATTTGTATATGGTAAGATAGAGAATAGGGTTTGATTAATGGCAACTGAGGGTTCAAAATCACTGGGAGAATGTGGGTATGATGGGGTGAAAGCATGCTAATCACTGAGGAATAAATTTAGGTAGTTTATCATTGTCCATAGGGATTTGTCATTGAGTTGAGTTGTGCATGGCTGGAAACAGGTTTTGGGTGGGTATGGGAAGAGCATAAGCAATCCTTGTGGAGAACATAATAAATCTTTGTTGGGTTATATTTAATTGAACTACACTAAATTGAACTGAAATATTTGCAGCACTGTCATGGAAAAAGAACTAGATTTATCCTATTCTACCCTAGGGGCTAGAATGAAGAGTGATGGATAAACCTGAAGAGGCAGATTAAGTTCAAATTAAAGGAGAATTTTCCTAGCAATTGGGGCAGCTAGATAGCTCAGTGGATAGAACATGGGGCTTGAAATTAGGAAGAATTATCTTCATGAGTTCAAATCTAGCCTCAGACACAGTAGCTATGTGACTCTAGGCAAGTCATTCAACCCGTTTGCCTCAGTTTCCTCACCTGTAAAATAAACTGGAGAAGCAAATGGCAAACAACTCCAGTATCTTTGCCAAGAAAACCCCATAAAGAGTCATAAAAAGTCAGACATGACTGAAAAACAACTGAACAACAGCAACAACAAAAATTCCTAGTAATTAAAAGTGGAAAAGGCTGGCTTGAAAGATGGTGGTGGCAATGAGGATGATGGCAATAGATATTCATACAGTAGTTGAAGGTTTTCAAAGGATTTTATATACACTATGTCAATTGGTCTTCAAATTAATCCTATGAAATAGGTATCATAACCCCAGTTTTACGCTGAGGAAACTGAGGCTTAGAAGGACTTGTCCAGGGTTACACGGTTAGGAAGTAAAACACCCAGGGCTCAAACCCAGGGCACTCTGAATCCAAATCCAGTACTCTTCCCACCATGCTGCATTCCCTCTGTACCATACCACCATCCCATACCTAGGAGAAAATGTATCTGCCCTTCTAGGTAGATCAGCTTTAGCAATCAAACTCCTTTGCAGCAGCTCCACAGCCCAAGGTAAGTGCTAGTTGCTACACTCTTCCTGCTCCTACGCAGAGGAAGTCAAGCTCTTACGGCCACTCTGACAAGGTCACCTAGGGAACTTTGAGGTCGTCGAGCTCAAGAGCTGCAGGCTGTCTGCAGAGTGAGTTATAACAATAACTTAGATCCAGTTTCTTAAAAAAAAAAAAGATATCTGTAGCATGCTTCTTGTTGTGGTCCAGCTTTGCAAAATTTGTGGCCCCTCTACATGGGTGCCTGGCTCCATGGTATAGAGGAGTGCTTGGGAGATCAAATGAGCTACAGCAACTGTCATTTTCAAAATCACTCATCTGTATTTCTCCTGTGAGAACTGCAATCTTCCAGCTTCTCCTTTTCTCTTGCTCAGGAATCCTATCCCTCATGAATGGGTTGAAGAGCGTTTGCCATTTGGTTTGGACAGTTCCTCAAGAAGATAGGACTTAGCTGCTTAGGAACCAAGAGCCAATGCATGTTGGCTCGGTTTCAGGGGTGGAGGGTAGGATGTATCATGAGAGTTCTATGTGCGATACCTGTACAGCGGCTGGAAAGAGAAAAGGCAAAACGTACATGGAAACTTGAGCTGGGAGACAGAACTCAAGTCCCTGTTCCAGCACTAACTCTACCATCAGAGTGCCTTATTTGTTTAGCCTCTAAGATGAGGGAAATATAAGGCTCCAGGATAAAAATAAATGGGTAGAATGTCATATTGGAGTGGAGGCGGGTAACATTTTATTTGTGTCTTTGTTTGCCCAGGACCTAACATAGCGCCTTGCACAGTCGGCATTTAATCAATATTTGCTTAATTCAATTAACTTGATGCTATCTGTAGAGAGAAGAAATATCCTAAGGTGCTATCCTACTCAGGCTAAGTCAGTTTTTCCTTTAAAAGTATTGAAACTATTCTTGAGACTTAATTGGCTCAGGGCACTAAAGACTCAAGCCATTGAAATAGCCTCCTGGTAGTCTAGGCATAAAAGAGCATGCAAGAGAAGTCAGCAGGTGTCAGACTTTTGAACACAGATCATCAGAGAGTCATGGAAGCTATACCCAAGTAAATCAATGCTGTCTTCTTGATAAATATCCTTTCCCTGCTCTGAATATCCCTCCCGGGCTATAGCTAAGTAAATTTTCTTTTGCTAACTGTCAGATGTTGTACAGGCATTTCATTTTGTTCTGGTTTCAAACTTGAACTACTAGACTGGCCTGAGTTAAGTCTGGCCTACCATGCCATCCTAATGTGCATGAAGGGGTAGCTTTTGAATTTCCTGCTCCCAGTCAAGGACTAAACACAAAGGAAGTTCTTAAAGGGATGAGTAAGGCTTCATATAAAGAATAAGTAAGGCTTTTAAGGGGCCAGCGAGGAGGCAAAGTGGATGGAGCACCAAGCCTGGAGTCAGGAAGACTCATTTTCCTGAGTTCAAATCTGGCCTCAGATACTTACTAGCTGTGTGACCCTGGGTTAAGTCACTTAACCCTGTTTACCTCAGTTTCCTCACCTGTAAAAGAGCTGGAAAAGGAAATGGCAAACCTCTCCAGGATCTTTGCCAAGAAGACCCCAAATGGGGTCAACAAAGAGCTGGACACTACTGAAAAGCGACTAAACAACAAAAGGCTTCATGATTCCCAGAAACTATTTTGTTATTCTTCACCCTGTCATAAATGACCGGAATGAAACCTCAAGGTCAGAGAATCATGGATTGTAGGAATTGGAAGAGACAACAGAGATCATCTTATCTAGGGATTCTTAATTATGTTTATGTCATGGACCTCTTTAGCATCTGGTGGATCTTATGGACCTCTTCTCATAATAATGTTTTTAAATGATTGGATGAAATGCAAAATTTCAGTTAGAGGTTAGAACGAACAAATTGTAGGGTGTGTGTATGGCCCAGATAGATTACATATATTATGTTCACACAAGGTATCTAAATGTAGCTCATGGGGAAACGTGAATAGCTCTCTTAGGAATCTTGTCTACCTTTCTTCAAAGGAGACTTTGATTCCTGCCTGCAGGAGAGCAGAAAGAGCCATGAGACTAGCCCTTCAGAGGAGAGGTACTAGATTAGAATTGTATCTATCTGTACCCCTCAAAATATTGTTATCTAGGGGGATGCAGGGGTAGCTAGGTGGAGCATTAGATAGAGTGCTGGGCTGGAATTGAGAAGACTCATCTTCAGGAGTTCAAATTTGGTCTCAGACATTTACTAGCTATGTGACCCTGGGCAAGTCACTTAACCTTGTTTGTCTCAGTTTCCTCATCTATAAATGAGCAAACCACTCTAGTATCTTTGCCAAGAAAACCCCACATAGGGTCACAAAAAGTCAGACTCAATTGAAAAATGACACAATGATAACAAGGGATATGCTTTTTTTTTTAAGTTCAAATAACTTTCCTGGCAGGTGTTTGAAGAAATACCCTAAGCTTATATCCAAAAATGGCTTGACCCTTTCTACCAAATGTTAGATACACACACACAAAAACATTACAAGTAGTGACTAATGAGTAATTCCATTTATCCAAGCAGATAGCAAACAGAAATCAGATAAGCTATATGGATTAAAATATACCAGAAAACACATAAAGTAAATGAGCTGTCCCTCTGGAAGCAACATATGAGAGAGAGAGAGAGAGAGAGAGAGAGAGAGAGAGAAGAGAGAGAGCGCCCAATTTCACTCAAGGGTAAATTCTTCCATAAAGTCTCTAGGGAGGCAAACTGGAAACCAGGGCACGTTGAGAAAGAGGCTTTTCTCTACATGTCTGACTTCCAAAGTCTTTTCTCTTTCTCTCTCCAGAGTCAATCTGCAAGAGTCTGGAGCATAAGTCCTTTCTCAGAGTAGGAAAAAAGAAGTCTTTCTTGGAGAAAAATTCTTCAAATTTCCCTTGAGCTACATTTCAGCAACCTATAACATAACCTACATGGGCAATACATACACCTTACATGCAGGGGCTTTTTTGTATCTACGTTTATGGATCCCTTGAAACCTAGTCACAGACTCCCTGGGGATCTGTGGGCTCCAGGTTAAGAACTTATAATCTAGGTCAGCCCTTTCATTTTACAGATGAGGAAACTCATTAAAAGAAATGAAATTGCTTGACCAAGGTCAAGAAGCTAATTTGTGAAACAGCTGATCTATTCCCCTGGATATTTCTTTACTTCCCTCTTTCTTTTTCTTCCTTCCTTTTTTCCTTCCTTCCTTCTTTTCTTTCTGTGATTCGAGGGCGTAATCTAAAGATGTATGGTGTAGTCAATACAGAACTGGTGTCAGAACAAGTAGATTCCAATTCTACCTGGTGGCTTTAAGTCCTGGTGACTCAGGGCAAGTCACTACAGATTTCAGTGCCTCAAAACTATAAACTGTAGAATGCTGATAGAGGAAATTTCCTATGTCAACTAAATCATATGGCCAGATTAAAAAAAAAAAGAATAAAGAATTCTAATTCATATCAGTAGGGCTCTACTCAGCAATACACAGATAGGCTCAGGAGAATGTATAAGCAGCAGTGTGGAATAGAATACTTACTTACAAGCAGCAGGGCGCCACCTGGTGGTCAAACACCATACTCTACCTCTCCAGTAATGGACTCCTCTTTGGCAGGGTCAAAGGAACTGGATTCAAATCCCAGCTCTTCCACTTAAAGCACTGTGACCTTGAAAGAGTCACTTCCCCTCTTTAGCCTTAGTTTCACCATCTGTAAAATGAGGAGAATGGACTAACTGGTCTCTAAGATGCCTGCTAGCTCTAGATCTTATGGACGTAGGAGTTAAAGATCAAATTCTTTTCTGCAGAGGAGATGAGGAAGATCAGAGCATTTCCATCCCAGGGATTCAGTTTGCAGAGACATCTTATTAACCTTTAGATCAACACAGCTAGGGGGAGACTGTGATTGCAGGTGGAATCAGTCAACATTTGCTATGTGCAGACTCCCATATTTGGCACATTTGCGCTCCCTCTTCATGGTGAAAAGGAAAGTATATTGGATTAACTACAGGCAGGTAAGTGGTAAAGTGGATAGGGCTCGGAGATTGGAAAACATAAGTTCAAACCCTGCCTCAGACGATTAATAGCTGTGTGTCTCAGTTTCCTCATGTGTAAAATGGGAATGTTGAGATCACCCCTCTCACAGGGCTATTGTGAGGATCAAATAAAGCACTTTGAAAATCTAAATAAATGCAACTATTATTAATATTATTATTATTTGGAGTCAGAGAACCTGGATTTAAGTGTTGGCTGTCCAATGACAAGTTCACAGAGCTGGAAGGGACCTTAGAAGTTATTAAATCTAATCACTTCATTTTACAGATGAGAAAACTGAGGCCCAGGGAAGTTAAGTAACTTACCCAAGGTTATACACGTAGCTAATGGTAAAACTAGTATGTGAACTGAAGACCCCTGACTCCATATCCCATGTGCTTAAACAAGAAGTGCTTGCATTGCTGGGCTAGAGAAAGAGGAAGAATTTGAGGTTGAAAGGCATCAGAATTTAACGGAAAAAAGAATGGGACCTAGAATAGGGTTTGAGGCCTCACTTTATTCCTTACTTGTATGACCAAGGGCAGTTTAGAGATATTAATACTTCTACAAACTACCAGGCAATAATGAGGAAAGTGCTTTGTGAAAATAAAACTGCTGAGTCCTATATAAACGTGAGCAATTTTGTTATTCACTATATCCAATTTGTTGCTAAACCTTGTCAATTCTAAACATGGGATAGAAAGAGGAGTAATGTGAAATCATCTCAGAAAGGTAGGCTGGAACTAAGAATATCTCTCACAACTATTCTCTCCTCGTTTATTCAGGCCTGGACTATTGCAATAGCCTCCTCACTGGTCTCCCAGTCTCTCCCCTTACCAATCCACCTTCCATAAGGTTAACAACATAACTTCCCTAAAGCATCCATCTAAATATGTCACACCTCGGGGCAGCAAGGTGATGAAGTGGATAGAGTACCAGCTCTGAAGTCAGGAGGACCTGAGTTCAAATCCAGCCTCAGACCAAACACTTGATACTTACTAACTGTGTGACCCTGGCCAAGTCACTTAATCCCAATTGCCTAACCAAAAAAAAAAAAAAAGACATAAATAAAACTATTTAAAAAAAAGTCACTCCTCTACTCAAGAACCTGCCTTTAGTGGCTCACTATTGCTTCTAGGATATGATAAAAATTTCTCAATTTAACATTTAAAGACCTCTGCAGTCTAGTTCCAGTCTTTGAACTTATTTCACCTCACTCCCCAGGAGGTCTGGACCTATGAGCCATACAAACAGTACAGATTTGAAGGAAAAGTGAAACAATCTATTGAACAAAATCCAACTAGGTTGTCATTACCTCCTGAGATACTTAATAGGTGATAGATTAACTTTTTATAACAATAATAGCTACTAATATTTATATAGTGCTATGAGATTTTCAAAACTTTATAAATGTTATCTCCTTTGATCCTCACAATAACTCTAGGACATAGGGTACTGTTACTATCCCTATTTTACAGGTAAGGAACTGAGGCACAGGACAGTTAAGTGACTTGCTAGGGTCATACAACTAAGTAAGTGTCTGAATCTAGATTTGAACTCAGGATTTCCTGTCTCCAGGTCCAGCACTCTATCCACTGTACCACTTAGCTACCTTTTTATGTTTTAAATATTTGTTAACAAATTATTGGAAGTCTTTTGTACTTTAAGCATTTAATTGGTGGTAGAGGAAATAAAAAATTTCCATATACTTGACATCGACTTTGTATACTGAGAGCTATTTCTAGAAGAGATCCTGACCCTTTAGGGGACACCCTAGATGAGAGCCATGACTAAGCTTTGTTTAAGGGTTTGAAGTGGAGAGATGGCCCAGTGGATAGAGCACTAGGCCTGGACTGTGGAAGACACCACACAGAGAGCTACCTTTGTGTTGAATATAGGAGTCTGCACATAGCAGGAGGGAAGAAAGGAGGGAGTTGAGAGAGGGAGGAAGGGGGGAAGGAAAGGATAGAGAGAGGGAATTATTAAACACCTGAGTTGTATTGTACTAAGCTCTTTAGAAATACTTTCTCATTTAATCCTCATAACAATTTGATCCTGTCCTAGGATGTCTCCTCATTTCCCAGCACTCATTTTGGACCTCTCTGAATTCTCCAGAAGTACTCATTTTAGACTTCTTTAACTTCTTCACTATGCTCCCAGGCTAGGTACCTTCTCTCCCCCCACCCATCTCCCAACTCCTTTACAGCTTTCCTTTTGTGTTGTGTTCCCCCATTAGATTGTAAGCTCCTTGAGGGCAGAACCAATCTTTCTTTTTTTATATTTGTATCCTCCATTGCTTTTTACCCTGCTTGGTGCATAGCAGGTGCTTAATAAATATTTATTAACTCAGGACTCAAATGAAGAAATTGCAATTTTTAAAAATGTCTCCATCAGGATTTTGTCTGGTACATTTTATTTTTTCCCTCCCTCCCTCTCTTCCTTCGTTCCTTCGTCCCTTCCTTCCCCAAATTCCAGGCTGGCAGCAAGGAGCCATAGAGTCCAAGAAAAACAGGATGGGATGCCCTGTATTTGTTGTCAGGCTCCACCTGGAGCCTTAATTACATAGCTGGAAGGTCTTTGTGAGAAGCCACCTCTTCCCCCCAACACACAAGTGACATCTATGGGGTCTCATCTAACTCAACAGCCTCATTATGAAGTCACTTCCCAAGAGGGTAAGTGACTTGCCCACCATCACCTAGAATTAGTGGAAGAGCCAGGACCGTACACAACACATCTGCTGCCTGTCAAGATGTCACCTCAGTCTCAAGTTGCTCTCGAGTTGTTTAAAAGCCTACATCTTGTGGATAAGACATACTACTCCTTTATTTCTTCGACTGAAGTAATTACAAAATCAACCTGCTTCTTTTTTTCTTTTCATTTTGTGTCAAACCCATGAAAGTCAGGCGCCTGACCTCAGCTCTATGCCCTATGTTTCTCAGATAGGGGTGAATTTAAATGGAAGGAGGAAATCTCGTAATGTACAGAACAGATTATGCAGCTCTTCATCCAACAGTGACTCTTACAGGGAGAAGTATGGCATTCTGGGTACTTGATACAAGTTTGCATTGGGGTGGAGGGGACATGGCTTCTGGCAAAAACCTTCAACTTGAACCCTGGAATGGCCACGATGCATTTGGGGGAGGAGGGGGGGAAATGTTTTGTGCAAAGGCTGATGAAATCAGAGTCTGAGAAACTGGGTTTTAATCCCAGCTCTGGGATTAGCTACCTAAACTAGGTAGCTAAATGGATGGAGTACTAGACTGGAAGTCAGGAAGACCTAAGTCTTCCACTTAGTATCTGTATGACCCTAGACAAGTTGCTCCATCTCCGTTTGCCTCAGTTTCCTCAACTATAAAATGGAAATAATAGCGACATCTGCCTCCCAAGGTTGTGAGGATCAAATAAGATAATTTATATAAAGCTACTTGCAAATCTTAAAGAGTCATATAAATGCTAGTATTGTTGTTGTTGACCTCTGTGACTTTGAGCAAGCTCCTTTACCCTTTTTAGACCTCATCTTCCTCATTTGTAAAATGAGGATATCGGATCAGATGAATCCCCAAGTTCCTCTCTAGGGCTAAACCTTTGATTCTATGACCATAAGTGATCCCTGGGACTCCAAAGAAGTCCCTAAAGAGTGAAGTCAGCAGAATCAGGAAAATGCTACATACAAGGCTTGCAACAATATAAAGTAAAAGAACAAAAAATGAAACTCTCTGTTGTAATTATAATGACCAATCTTGACCCCAGAAAAGAGTTGAGAAAATGAACCTCCTTTTCTTCTTTGCAGAGGTGGGGGGAGGAGACTACAAATATAGAATATTTCACATCTTCTTATAATGTAAGTGTTGTATTTGTTTTGGCAAATTTCTCCCCCCACCCCTTTTATTTCATTGTTACAAGGGATAGTATGCCAGGCAGGGAAATGAGGGAATATATTTGGAAATGAAGCTGATATACAATAATGAAAGATATCAAATAATATTTTTTTAAAAGTCCCTAGATCCTCTGAAGGTAAGTGGCTCAGATTTGTATTTTTCTTTCTTTAGGAAAACTTCCCCAAAAGTGACTGAAGTGAGCAATATGAAAAGCATTCTCTTATCAACTTATTAGGAGGACCAATTCCAGACACTGACCCCCCTGGGGACCCAGAGAGGCAACTATGTCTCTGTAGGAAAAAGAGAAGTTAATTTGGGGTAAAGATGGGTGGAAATGGAGAGGAAAAGATTCAACATCTGGTAGCTTCTTATTGCAACTAATTATTCTCACTACCTACGTGCTAAACTCAATTGTTTCTATGCTGCTTGAGAATAAGTCTTATAACCATCTTTTAAATTTTCACCACCCAAAAACTGAGCCCAAGTCCATGCCTCCCAGGGGTGTGCTAGAACCAGCTCTAATCATTTGCTGGCCTGGTTGTCACACTTTGATCAAGCATTTATACCTCAAAAATCTGCAATTGCTACAAATCAGGCTTGATCTACTATTTTGTTGATTGAAAGTGCTAAGGGCAGCTAGGTGGTGCAGTGGATATCGAGCACTGGCCTTGGAGTCAGGAGGACCTGAGTTCAAATCCGGCCTCAGACACATAACACATACTAGCTGTGTGACCCTGGGCAAGTCACTTAACCCCATTGCCTAGCCAAAAGGGGAAAAAAAAAACAAAAGTGATAATAAATGCAGATTATGCCTAAAAGTATATGCATTCGTTTCCCCCCTCAAAAAAAGAAAAAGTTATTAAACATTTACCAGCACAGTCATTGAGCTCAGCAGGAGTTCAGTAGAGGCTTCCACACTGAAGGTCTAGTGATTCTAGACTAGTGTAGTAGTAGTAGTAATATTAACAATAATAACAACAGCAACAACAATAATGTATTTATATAGTGCTCTAAGGTTTGCAAAGTGCTTTATATCCATTATCTTATTTGAACCTCACAATACTCCCTGATGTTACTCTATTTACAATTCTAGAAAAACTCATCATCCTTCTGTGGCTTATCATCACCCCCACACCTCTACTGGTCCTGTACTCTAAGGGAAACCAAAAGCAGGAGAGCACCCCTAATTACAGTCAGTGCCTTATTGATCCTAACAGAATCGCTGGCATTGGCCCATTCCAAAAGGATTTTTCTCTTCTTCTAAGGTAGAGCCAGAGGCAGAGCTCAGATCTCCAGTCTCTATAACCGTCTCCCAAAAAGATATCTCTTTCACCCTTTGTTCCCTCTGGACTCAGAAAACTGGGGAGGCAGGGGGTAGGGGAGGGAAGGCAGGAGGTGTGAAAGGTAGGAAAGGAGAGCAGAAGGAAGATAGTCTACAGTAGAAGGAAAATGTTTTTGTACAGTTTTCTGAGTCCAGACTGTAGAATTATACTATATACTATTACACACTATAAGGTGCATAGTATGGCATCAATATTATAAGAATGAACAATTTTGAGGACTTATAAACTAATGAAGAATAAAATTAATAGAACCAGGAAAAATATATCACATGATAACAACACCATAAAAACAAACAAATAAGTTGTCAGAACTATGGTCAATGCAACAATCATTCATGATTCCAGAGAACTAATGATAAAACATACTCTATCCATTACTGGGAGGTGATGGATTTAGTGCGAAGAATGAGACATACGTGACTTTGTGTGCAGCCTTTGGGAGTCTGTGGGATGCCACTCAAATTAAAAAACACATAGAGGTATCCAAGGAGAAACAGAAAGTTAATTTAATATTATTATTATTATTATTATTATTTCAACTCTCGAGATTTGGGTGTCCCTCCACCAGAGTGCTCTGATGAGAGGAAACAGAGTACAGGAGCAAAGGACCTGATTAAATAACCCTAAATGGGCAAATCCCCCCTCCCACCAACTGGTCAATGTTTTGGCTCGCAATCTCAACATGAAACTCTACCATAGGAACAAACAACAACAAACAGTATGCATATCTTAGTTATAAATTATAGATATCCACATTTAGTCCTTAGCTTGTTGAAATATTACCAAAAAAGCAATTAAAGATCTGCAGTCAAGCTAGACACTGTATGACCTAGCCAGGTCACTATGACCGGAATATAGCAACAAGATATGGGAGGGGCTTCAGGAGTTTCAGGCTTGGCAAACTTTAACTGCTGAATAACAATGACATAGAAAAGGGGGGTTACTTCGGGCTAGACTCCCGTAACTCAGGTGATTTCTAGTAAACTAAAACTTAAGCCTGTGAGGCTACTACGCCTGACTTGAGTCTAATACAATTTCTATTTATTCTTCTGAAAAATCTTCATGGGACCCCTTATCCCACTCAGCCTTACCCCAAACCTTAATTACACTGAGGAGTCTTCACTGGGACATCCCATTCACCTTCTTCCAAAGTCCAGATTTTAAGTTCAGTCTCTTGAAGGACATTACTGATAATGAGAATGAATTCTCCTCAATCTTGGAATCCCACACAACCTTACAAAGAACTTAATCTAAGATGCGGAAATCTATCCTGTTGTACTCTAGCTTTGGTGGAGACAGATTTTTTTTGTCTAGATAGCCCAAGACTGGGGGTAGTCTGAGTATAGAGATGGTTTCTCAATCTAAGAGTATCATGATGTCACTTTCAACCCCACACCTACTCTTTGAAAGGCATATAAACTGTGAGGACACTTCCAAAATTGTCTTTGGTCTAAGAGAGATGGCTAAATGACCATCCTTTTATTGATAACATGCTGGCCTTATTAATAAATATTAATTAAATTATTAAATTACCCAGAAAAATGTCTCTCAAACCTTTCTAATCATCACACCCCATTTTAGGAAGAACCTTGATAAGATAAAGGGAGTCCAGAAGATGGTAACCAGAATGGTAAAGGGCTGTAAGACTATGATTTCTATCATCTCTTTGAAAGAAGTGAGAATGTTAAGCCTGGAAATGGAAAGACATGGTAGGGGAAGAGAGAGGAACATACTATGTGTTTTAAAGTATTTAGACAACCACATAGTAGGAGAGGGTGTTCATCTTGCTCTGCACAGCTCCAGAGGGACAAACTTGCATGTGCAAGTTTTTAAAAGAGACAAAGTTAGGTTTAACATAAAGAAAAATATATTAACGGAGTTCTCCAAAATTCTGAAATTGGGAACTTTGGAAGGATAATAGGTTTTCCTATAGAGCAGATTTCAAGCATAAGCTGTTTGCTGGGAGTGTTTGTAGAGGAAACCCTTGTTCAGGGCCTTGTTAGACTGGGGTTTTTAAGCCTGGGAGCTGTGAAGTTGTTTTTATGTAACTATTTCAATCGGTTCTCTTGTAATCCTATGTATTTTATTTTATGCATTGAAAAATATTATTCTTGGAAGGGGTCCTTGGGCTTCAGAAGACTGCCAAAGGAGTCCATGGTACAAACAAAGTTAAGAACCCCTGAGTTAGACTATATGTCTTCTGATGTCCCTTTCAACTCTAGGATTCTGTGATAGGAGGAAACTGAGGTTCAGAGAGATCTGGTGCCCAAAGTCACAAAGTAAGTGGAGTAGTAATGTCCCAAAAAGAAACCAACCTCATTAAAACTAGTGTTTAGGGATTGTCTCTATATTTCACTGCTATGGACTTGAGGCTACACAGCCATCTTTGTTCTGCAAATGCTGCCAATGTATTCAAATAAAAATGTTCTTGTACTTGGACACAAGAGGGCACCATTTCCTAAGGCATTGTTTGCCACACTTCTAGCCCTTGATCCATAGAGTAAATTGTTGGGTTTTAACTCATCTCAAGAGAGATTGGGGCAGTAAGATGGTGCACTGGACAGAGTGTTGGCACTGGAGTCAGGAGGACCTGAGTTCAAATCTGGCCTCAGACACTTGACACTTACTAGCTGTGTGATCTTGGGCAAGTCACTTAACCTTGATTGCCTTGCCAAAAAAAAAAAAGAAAAAAGAGAGATACAGATTGCAGAAAGGAAAAATCCCTATGAAGATACTACGGGGGAGGGGGAAGGAAAATTTCTAGTAGATGCTGGGAAAGCATGAATCCTTTTGGGATTTGTTCTGTGAAATTTGGATTTTCAGTAAAAAGGCCACACTTGAGGACCTAGAGGGCCATATGTGGCCTCGAGGCCACAGGTTCCCCACCCCTGTCCTAGATGGTCGGAAGTAGGGGTAGGTCTAGTTCTAGATCCTATTACCTACTATGTAATTTATTACTTACATTCTTTCTCACTTGCAATAGTACAGGTTGGGAGGGTAAGAGATACAAAGTAATCTTGTGGAAAGAACAGTGGACCAGGAAGCTCTAGTATAATACGCGATCTATCACTGTCTTCGTTGTGAACTAAGATTATTATAAAGACTAAGTATGCTCTAGGACTAAGTATATGGACTGAATATGACCCTGGACAGTGATTCACCTTGTTATCCTCATCTGTTTGTCTACATATTCCCCAAGATGGATGATTTCATGGGTGTGGATGTGAATATATAAGCAAGCCAGCCATGCCCCAGGAGATGGTTTTATAAGTTGCTGTGACCAACCTTCTGTGTCATATTCTGGCACAACAGACAAGTGGCAATAACAATAATAGTAGCTAACATTTATATAGTGATTGAAGGTTTTGCAAAACACTTTACAAATATTATCTTGTTTGATCCTAACAATAATGCTGGGAGGTAGATGCTATTATTATTCCCATTTTTACAGATGAGAAAACTAAAGCAGACAGAGGTTAAGTGATTTATCCAGGGTCACACATCTAGTAAGGATTTGAGGCCAGATTTGAAATTGAGTCTTCCTAACTCCATGTCTAGAGAGTGCTCTAACCATTGTACTACCTAGCTGCCTCTCGTATATCACTGAATCAGCCTTAGAAATATGTCCAGTTTGGAAGGAGCTGCCAGGATTTGCATTCCACTGGCACAGAGTAGGAAATCACCTCTACTCCACAATGAGGCTTTGGAATAGGACTCTAGAATAATTCTCTACCTTGTGGCTTTTTCAGCCTCGTTTTCAGCCTCAAAGAAGATACTGTCTGTGACAGTTCCTGGATACTCCCCAGCTGTGTGACCCTGAGCAAGTTACTTAACCTCTGTCTGCTTGAGTTTCCTCATCTCATAGCGTTGTTACAAGGACTAAATGAGGCAATATTTGTAAACTACTTTACAAAACTTAAGGTACCATCATCATTTTGGGTACTTCAGTTATGAGAGGAGGGCTGCTGGAGCCCAGGGAAAAAAAAGGGAATCTAAATATTGAAAGTAAATTACAGGGGCAGCTAGGTGGTGCAGTGAATAGAGCACCAACCCTGAAGTCAGGAGTACCTGAGTTCAAAATCCGGTCTCAGACCAAACACTTGACGCTTAGTAGCTGTGTGACCCTGGGCAAGTCACTTAACCCCAAATATCTCAAAAAGAAAGAAAAAAGAAAAAGAAAAAAAAAGAAAGTAAATTACAACTAGAAAAAAAAACATTACTCTGTGAATCTGACACTAAATATTTCCCCAACATTAAACTTGACAGATAGATGTCGACATAGTGCTAGAGGAGGGTGATATTTGACAAAAGAATTACCATTCACATTGATTGTTTGGGCCCAGGAGGAGTCCTGTGCTCCTGCTTGTGCTAGTGAGTGCACATCTTGTGATCTGATGTATGGTTCCAATTCTCCTCAGCTTCCACTTAGCCCAGTGGTCTCTGAGCTATAAGTATTCTCATAATTTGTTTAGTCAAATGAGAGCTTCCAGCTGGAGTCTGAGTAAAGGGCTACAAAGGAGATTGATTTTCAATAATCTGTTTGTCTTCTAAAAGACATTTTGCTGGGAATTCCAATGATAATAATAATAATTAACATTTATATAGTGTTGACTATGTGGCAGACACCATGCTAAGCACTTTATAGTTATTATCTCATTTGATTCTCCAAACAATCCTGGGAGGTTGGTGCTGTTATTATTCCCATTTTGAAGATGAGGAACCTGAGGTTAAGTGATTTGTCCAGGGTCACACAACTAATAAGTATCTGAGGTCACATTTGAACTCAGGTCTGCCTGACTCCAGGCCTGGTGCTCTATCTACTGTGCCACCTAGCTGTCCTGACAGAAATTCCATCCATCAAAATACAAATAGATAAGGTGAAATGACTTGACCTTGGCCACACCATGGGTCAAAGGCAGCACTTTTCAGTCATTCATTCATCCACTCAGTCTGTCAATAAACATTAATTAAATGCTAGCCATATACCAGGTTCTGTACTAAGCTCTGAGGATACAAAGAAAGGCAAAACGTAGTCCTTTCCCACAATCAGCAAGTATTCACAAGGAATTAACTGTGATAAGTACTGGTGATATAAAGGGAGGCAAAAAATAGTTCTTTCTCTCAAAATGCTTACACTCTAATGGAGAAGACAATACCTACATCAAAACATATAGAGTAGATGGAAAGCAGTCTGAGAAAAGAGAGCATTAGCAGCCAAGGAGAATGGGAAATCTCCCTCAAGATATCCATTATCACTACAATTTAACATAATCATAGAAATGTTAGCTATAAGAGAAAAAAGAAAAATCAAGAGAATATGTATGGGTAAAGAGAAAACAATATCACTTCTTGAAGGTGATATGAAGATTTACTTAGAAAACCCTCAAGAGTCAAATAAAAAATTACTTTAAATCATGCATTCAGCAAAAGGTGCAGGATATTTAAAAAAATCCACATAATCATAATTCCTTTATATTAACAATAAAACCCAGCAAGAAGAGCTAGGAAAAGAAATTCCATTCAAGATAACTATAAAAGGTATAGAATATTTAGGAATATATATATACTGAGATACACCTAAGAACAGACTTGCACAACTTGTAAACTTCTTCAGGCCGCAGGTTAAACTAGAGACGATGGTTGGTTGCTGCAGGTCACATGACAACAGAAGAGTGCACAGTGGCAACCCTACATTTCTCGCAGGCCATCCTTTGACAGGCTGCAAGCAGGCCATATGTTGTGAAGGCCTGCCTAAGAACAATATGAATCCAATAAAAAAATGTTTTGCATACAGACCCAAATCATTGGAGAAATATTAATTGCTCATTAGTAGTCCAAGCCAACATTATAAAATGACAATACTACATAAATTAATTTATTTATTCAGTGCCATACCAGTCAAACTAATAAAGAATTATAGAGCTAGGGGGAAAAAAAATCATAATGAAATTCATAAGGAGAAAAGAAAAGGCTGAGATTCTTATATGTAGTAATGAAAAAAGTATGAATAAAGAGAGGCTAGCAGTACCAGATTTCAAGTTATACTACAAGGTAACAATCATTAAAACAATTTGGCACTAGCTAAAAAGTAGAGATTAGTAAACATAAAGATGCAAATAAACAGTAGGTGAGTGTTTGATAAGCCCAAAGACCCCAGTGACTGTGGGTAAGTACTCATTATCTTACAAAAATTATTAGGAAGACTAGAAAGCAGTTTAATAGAAATTGGGTATAGACCATATATTTCACATTATATATTGTTGTTGTTGTTTTTTGTTTGTTTGTTTGTTTTTAGGCAATTGGGGTTAAGTGACTTGCCCAGGGTCACACAGCTAGTAAGTGTTAAGTGTCTGGTCTAAGGCCAGATTTGAACTCAGGTACTCCTGACTTCAGGGCCAGTGCTTCACACTATATGTTAATATAAACTCCAGATATATATATGACTTAGAAGGTGACATTATGAGCAAATCAGAGGAGTAAGCAAGAAATTACCTTTTAGATCCATGGATAGGAGAAGAGTTCATTTCCAAACAAGAGATACTAAGGATCACAGAAGATAAAATGGGCAACTTTGATTATATAAAATTAAAAAGATTTTGCACAAACAAAACCAATGCAGCTCAAATTAGAAAGGAAAACATTAAAAGGGATCAAAGCTTCTCTGATAAAAGTGTCATATTCAGTACATGTGAAGAACTAATTCTGACTTATAAGACAAAGATTCATTTACCAAGAGATAGTCAAAGAATACAAAAAGGCAGTTCTCAAAGAAAGAAATCCAAAGTATCAACAATAATATGAAAAAAAAACCCTCTACAAATTACTAATAGAGAAATGCACATTAAAGCAACTCTAGGTTTCCACCTCACACTTATCAGATTGGGAAAGATGACAGAAGGGGAAAATGACAAATGTTGGAGGGGGTATGAGAATATAGGTACATTAATACACTGTTGGTGGAGATGTTATTTGGTCCAACTATTGTGGAAAGCAATTTGGAACTATGCCTAAAAACTCACCAAACTTTATATATCCTTTGACCCACTAATTACACTATAAAGCCTATACCTGAAAGAAATCAAAGAAAAAGGAAAAGGAATTGCACACACACGCACACACACACACACACACACGCACACACACACGCGCACACACACATACACATATGCATACATACACACATGAGTATTTGTGTATTAACTCTTTATAGAAGCCTAAAACAGGAAATTAAGAGTATCGTCCCATTGGCTAATCAAATTACGGTATATGAATGTAATAATAAGAAATGACAAAATGGGGAGTTCCAGAGGAAACTGGAAGTCTTCTCTGAACTGATACAGAATAAAGTGACCAGAATTAGAAGAGCAATTTATAAAATTACATCATAAAGAAAAGAATTTTGAAAGACATTAGAACTCTGATCATCACAATAATAAGTCATGATTCCAAACAAGTGAAGATAAAGCACACCAACCACCTTCTGTCAAAGAGGTATAAGGACTTTAGATGCAGAATGAGACATTCAATTTTGGACAGGGCCAACGTGTGAATTTGTTGGCTTATGCATATTTGTTATGCGTGTTTTCCTTCTCTTTTTTTTTCGTATTGTTCAATGGGAGAGGTGGAGGCTACCAACGGGAGGGATACATGCTTGCAAAAATAAATTTCTTTTTTCAAAAAAGATGTGTTTTTCAATTGCTTAGCATTGTTACTATTACTTATGAATCTGTTCTCCCTACTTAATTTAGAAGAAAATTAAGTAGTCTTGGTTTGTGTGATTAATGATAGCATATAAAGATTTAGGTCACTGTTGAGGGATAGGAGATGCGTTTTTCCTTCAGTGCAGATATAAGAGGAGGAAGAGCAAAAACTAGCTCCATTTGCAAGTCTTAAATACGGTGGAGAAACAGAGTACCCATGCAACCTCTAGGTAGCAGCCACCCTCTGGCCCATAAGAATGTGTGCAAGTTAGATATTCTCCAGAGGGAAAGGGTTTATCTGGTATATATTTGGGGCCCTTGTGCATTTTCAGGGACCCAGTAGAGAGATTATATGTCCAAGATTCACAAATAGCACTTTTTTTAAATTTCATGCTATAATTGGACATTTTCTAGTGTGTTTCCTTTACCAGTTTCTTTGAGATAATTTTCGCTTGTTTGAATGATTATGAACTAATGAAAAAAATGCTATCCACCTCCAGATAGAGAACTGATGGACTCAGACTGCTAATTGAACCATACTTTCTCTTTATTTTTTTTAAATGACTAATATGGAAATATGTTTTGAATGACTTTATATGTGTAATGGATATTGTAATTCTTAACTTTTCAATAGATAAGGAAGTGAAAGGAGGGAGGGAGAGGATTTGGAACTGAAAATAAAAATAAAATTGAATTTTTAAAAAATAATGTTTATGAATTGATACATGTTATTTTACTGTGCTCCTTAAAAGAAGAGAGGCTAACATGTGCATCCCTAGAATATTGCATCCCTTGAATACTGGTTCCTAGCAATTTACCTAAAGCATACCATGGAAATATTCTTTTAAAAAACAAACTTTTAAGCAGACCTAAACTGCTTGTCTGAACAGCTTGGCTGAGACTCTCTGCAATTCCACAGGATTTTCTTATGGAAGATTTTCCTATTGGCCTAGATCACCCCCCAAATGCTTGATTCTTTTTTTCTTGGGGGAAAGGGGCAATCCCATACCTGTTTGGTGAATTTTCTAAGTTTATTCTCCTTTTAAGTTAGCACTTGGCCTAATGAAGAATGAATTCAGACCTCCATTTGGATTCCCTATTGCAAGGCTCCAGGGAGAAATTGTGGGTGCCTAAACAAGCATTTAATACTCTCAAAATGGTCTGTTCCAAGTTTGATCACTGCCTTCCAGTACTGATATCTACACATTCCTTACCTGAGTATGATTCTAATAATAATTTAGTATCAACTGAGCCCCAATAAGGGCCAAAAACCTGAATTAATCTTTTCTCTCTGAGTGAACTAAGAATGCCCCTTCCTGTGTCAACAGCTGAAGCTGACCAAGATCTTTCTTCTGTTTATGACCACTAGGGTGCCCTAAGCTGGACACTACCTTGAGTAATGAGACTTTTCTTATCTTGGTATTTTATGGACATGTGCTATGTTAATGGTAAATGAAACACAGATATCCTGGATCTGACATTTGACATTCTCCTATCTTATTGTATTTACAACTTACTCAATTAAGAAAATTCCTTTCTCATGTTATAGTTAAATATATGTGTAGACTATGAATCTGAGTAACACAGACATCCTGAGTCAGGGTTTACATGTCCTCTTAAAATTGCTTGATTCAGTCAGAGTTTAAGCTAACTTAAGGGAATAAACAATATGGATTTACTTATCACCTAGCTTGCTGTCTCCTTAACGAACTTTCAGGTCGACAATTCTGAGCAACATGCCTATGGGTTTGCCTCAATTGGAGTTTGAGTAGACTGCAGCGGGCCTCCACCAGAATCAGCTAGCTGAAAAGCTCTGCTGATTAAAAGTAATAGAACTTCAGACTCCATTTTGATATGGTCTTCCTACCCTGCCTATTCTACATCAGGCCTCAGAATGGGCTGAAGACTTGAACTGAGACCTCAGCTCCACTCCTGAGGTCAGAGCCACATAGTTGCTGCTTGCTTTTGAACTTGCTTCTATTTTTTTGTTTGTTTTTTTTGTTTTTTTGGCTAGGCAATGGGGTTAAGTGATTTGCCCAGGGTCACACAGCTAGTGAGTGTTATATGCCTGAGGGTGGATTTGAACTCAGGTCCTCCTGACCCCAGTGCCAACCTCTATCCACTGTGCCACCTAACTGCCCCTCTGAACTTGCTTCTTAATCATTACGCAGCCTAGTGCCTATTCCTCACTCTGGAAAGCTTTTCCTAGGTATAGGTTCTCTCCTCAGTCCATCTTGGATCTCTGACCTGAACCAAGGAGTGAACAAATGACTTGCCAATTGGCACTTATTCCTGCATCCTATTGGATCTCAGACCTCTTCTTGCCTCGGTCCACAATCTCTCCCTGTGTTTAGATGTTCTTGCCTTTCCTGGAAAAAGCCCAATCCCATTGTCCCCAGACATCTCTATCTGCTCCTTATGCTACACTGGGCTAAAAACACAAATGACTCACCGTAATTTTCTTTTGAATTTCTCCATCACGACTCAATCTTGTGCTTTTTCTAAATGTGGGTGAAGGAGATATGGGAAGAAGCTTGGCTGTTACTCTGCAATCTTGGCTCCATCTCCTTTGAGCTTCATCTTAACTTCATTTTATTCTTTCTTACTATATCATGGAGTCATTAGCTTCTACTTTACCAATTCTAATTTTTAAGGAATTATTTTCTTTAAAGAAGTTTTATACCTCTTTTACCAAGCTGTTAATTCTTTCTCACAATTTTCTTTCATTGCTCTCATTTCTTTTCCTAATTTTTTTCTTTCCTGCTCTTATTTGATTTTTTAAATCATTTTTTGCTCACCTCTTTCTTTAGATCTTCTAGGAATTCTTGTTGGGCTTGTGTCTAATATGTATTTTTTTCTTTGAGGCTTTGCTTGTAGATGTTTTCAAGTCATTTCTTCTAAGTTTGTTCTTGAGTTTCCCTGCCGTGCTACAAGCTTTTCATGGTCAGCTTTTTGGTTGTTTGCCCACTTTTCCAGCCTATTTCTTGACTTTGGACTTTATATTAGAGTTGAACCCTGCTGTCCTCTGTTGGGGTGGAGGGGAGATGGCTAGCCTGAGCTTCTGTGGCTAGACCTGGGGGCCTGCAGGTTTTCACCTCTTCCTCTTCTTCCTCCTCCTCCTCCTCTTCTTCTCCTTCTCCTTCCTCTCCTCTTTCTTTCTTCTTCTCCTCCTCTTCATCTTCTTCCTCTTCTTTTCTCTTGTATAGTTTTCATTTCTGATTTCTTGAAATATAGCTCTGAAAAGATAGGCTTTTTACAAAGCCAATTGTATTTAAATGAAGCTACTTGACTTCACCTTAAAACCCAAATCACTCACTCTGGCTTTCACTGAATGGGCAATAATAGCCCCAATCCAAGCCTCTTAGAATCACTGTTTGTTTGTTTTTTCTTTTTTAAAAAATTTTATTGATTTATTTTGATTTCTCAACAATCACTTCCATATGCTTTTGAGTTGAAAATTTTTCTCCCCTTCCTCCCCCACCCTCCCAAGATGGCCACAATCTGATATAGGCTTAACATTTACATTCCCATTAAACATATTTTCACATTACTGAAGTTGTAAGTATAAACTAAAACCAATAGGGGGAACCATCAGAAAGATGAAACAAAACTCCACAGAAGGTAAAAATAAGTGATAGCAATTCGACTTCCATATCTTTCTTTGGATGTGGACAGCATTTTCCATCCGAGGCCTCTGGAGATGTCTTAGATCCTTGTAATGCTGAGAAGGGTTCAGTTTAACAATATAGTCATCACATAACGTGGCTGTTATTGTGTACAAAGTCCTCTTGGTTCTGCTCACTTCACTCAGCATCAGACCATACAAGTCTTTCCAGGTTTTTCTGAAGTCAGCCTGTTCATCATTTCTTATAGCACAATAGTATTCCATTACATTCATATACCACAACTTGCTCAGCCATTCCCCAATTGATGGGCATCCTCTCAATTTCCAATTCTTTGCCACCACAAAAAGAGCTGCTATGAATATTTTTGTACATGTGGGTCCTTTTCCCATTTGTTTGATCTCTTTGGGATATAGCCCTAGAAGTGCTATTGCTGGATCAAAGGGTATGCACATTTGTGTAGCCCTTTGGGCATAGTTCCAAATTGTTCTCCACAATGGTTGGATCATTTCACAACTCCACCAACAATGTATTAGAGTTCCAATTTTCCCACATCTTCTCCAACATTTATCATTTTCTCCATTTTGTCATGTTGGCCAATCTGATAGGTGTGATGTGGTACCTCAGAGTTGTTTTGATTTGCATTTCTCTAATCAATAACGATTTAGAGCATTTTTTCATATGACTATATGGCTTTAATTTCTTCATCTGAGAACTGTCTGTTCATATCCTTTGACCATTTATCAATTGGGGAATGGCTTGTGTTCTTATAAATTTGTCTTAATTCTCTATATATTTTAGAAATGAGCCTTTATCAGAGAGACTGGTTGTAAAAATTCTTTCCCAATTTTCTACCTTCCTTCTAATCTTAGTTGCATTGGCTTTGTTTGTGCAAAAACTTTTCAATTTAATGTAATCAAAATTATCCATTTTGCTTTTCATAATGTTCTCTATCTCCTGTTTGGTCATGAATTCTTCTGTTCTCCATAGATCTGATAGGTAAACTATTCCTTGTTCTCCCAGTTTACTTATGGTATCAGCCTTTATATCTAAGTCATGAACCCATTTTGACTTTATTTTGGTATATGGTGTGAGATTTGGGTCTATGCCTAGTTTCTGCCATACTCTTTTCCAGTTTTCCCAGCAGTTTTTTTCAAAGAGTGGGTTCTTATCCCAGAAGCTGGGGTCTTTGGGTTTATCAAATAATAGATTACTATAGTCATTGACTACTGTGTCTTGCATATTTAACCTATTCCACTGATCCACCTCCCTATTTCTTAGCCAGTACCAAGCAGTTTTGATGATTGCTGCTTTATAATACAATTTAAGATCTGGAATTGCTAGGCCACCTTCCCCTGCATTTCTTTTCATTAGTTCCTTTGATATTCTGGACCTTTTGTTTTTCCAAATGAATCTTGTTATTATTTTTTCTAACTCTATAAAATAATTTTTGGTAGTTTGATTGGTATGGCACTGAATAAGTAAATTAGCTTAGGTAGGATTGTCATTTTTATTATATTAGCTCGGCCTACCCATGAGCAACTGATGTTTTTCCAGTTATTTAGATCTGATTTTATTTGTGTGAAAAGTGTTTTGTAATTGTGTTCATAGAGTTCCTGGGTTTGTTTCAGGAGGTAGACTCCTAAATATTTTATAATGTCTACAGTAAGTTTAAATGGAATTTCTCTTTCTATCTCTTGCTGTTGGGCTTTGTTGGTAATATATAGAAATGCTGATGATTTATGTGGGTTTATTTTATAGCCTGCAACTTTGCTAAAGTTGTTTATTATTTCAAGTAGTTTTTTACTTGATTCTCTAGGATTCTCTAAGTATATCATCATGTCATCTGCAAAGAGTGATAGCTTTGTTTCTTCTTTGCCTATTCTAATGCCTTCAATTTCTTTTTCTTCTCTTATTGCTAAAGCTAACGTTTCCATTACAATATTGAATAACAGTGGTGATAATGGACATACTTGTTTCACCCCCGATCTTATTGGAAATGCTTCTAGCCTGTCCCCATTACATATAATGCTTGCTGAAGGTTTTAGATATGCTATTTATTATTTTAAGGAAGACTCCATTTATACCTATGCTTTCTAGTGTTTTTAATAGGAATGGGTGTTGTATTTTATCAAAAGCTTTTTCTGCATCTATTGAGATGATCATGTGGTTTCTGCTGGTTTTGGTGTTGATATGCTCAATGATGCTGATAGTTTTCTTAATATTGAACCAACCCTGCATTCCTGGTATAAATCCTACCTGGTCATATTATTCTTGTGATAAGTTGCTGCAATCTATTTGCTAGTATTTTGTTTAAAATTTTTGCATCTATATTCTATAGAGAAATTGGTCTATAATTTTCTTTCTCTATTTTGACTCTTCCTGGTTTAGGTATCAACACCATATTTGTATCATAAAAAGAATTTGGTAAGACTCCTTCTTCACCTATTTTCCCAAATAGTCTATATGGTATTAGAATTAATTGTTCTTTAAATGTTTGATAGAATTAGCATGTAAATCCATCTGGCCCTGGAGATTTTTTCCTAGGGAGTTCATCAATGGCTTGTTCAATTTCTTTTTCTGAGATGGGGTTATTTAAGTATTTTACTTCCTCTTTGTTAATCTGGGCAATTTATATTTTGTAAATATGTATCCATTTCACTAAGATTGTCAAATTTGTTGGCATATAGTTGGGCAAAATAATTCCTAATTATTGTTTTAATTTCCTCTTCCTTGGTGGTAGCTTTCACCTTTTCATTCTTGATACTAGTAATTTGGTTTTCTTCTTTCTTTTTTTTAATTAAATTAACCAAAGGCTTATCTATTTTATTGGTTTTTTCATAAAACCAGCTCTTAGTTTTATTTATTAGTTCAATAGTTTTCTTAATTTCAATTTTATTAATTTTTCCTTTGGTTTTCAATATTTCTAATTTGTGTTTAGTTGAGGATTTTTAATTTGTTCTTTTTCTAGTTTTTTTAGTTGTATGCCCAATTCATTAATCTCCTCTTTTTCTATTTTATTTATGTAAGCATTTAGAGATATAAAACTTCCCCTAAGAACTGCTTTCGCTGCATCCCATAAGTTTTGGTATGTTGTCTCATTATTGTCATTCTCTTGAATGAAATTATTGATTGTTTCTATGATTTGTTGTTTGACCCAATCATTTTTTAGGATTAGATTATTTAGTTTCCAATTATTTTTTAGTCTATCTTTCCATGGCCCTTTATTACATATAATTTTTATTGCATCATGATCTGAAAAGGATGCATTTAATATTTCTGCCTTTCTGCATTGGATTGTGAGGTTTTTATGCCCTAGTACATGGTCAATTTTTGTGTATGTGCCATGTACTGCAGAAAAAAGTATATTCCTTTCTATCCCCATTCAGTTTTCTCCAGAGGTCTATCATACCTAACTTTTCTAATGTTCTATTCACCTCCTTAACTTCTTTCTTGTTTATTTTGTGGTTAGATTTATCTAGTGCAGAGAGGGGGAGGTTCAGGTCCCCCACTAGTATAGTTTTGCTGTCTATTTCTTCCTGTAACTCCCTGAACTTCTCCTGTAAGAATTTGGATGCTATACCATTTGGTGCATATATGTTTAGTAATGATATTACTTCATTGTCTATGGTGCCTTTTAGCAGGATGTAGTTTCCTTCCTTATCTCTTTTGATTAGATCTATTTTTGCTTTTGCTTTGTCTGAGATCAGGATTGCTACCCCTGCTTTTTTACTTCAGCTGACACATAATATATTCTGCTCCAGCCTTTTACCTTTACCCTGTATGTGTCACTCTTTTTCAAATGTGTTTCCTGTAAACAACATATTGTAGGATTATGGTTTTTAATCCATTCTGCAATCCGTTTCTGTTTTATGGGAGAGTTCATCCCATTCACATTCACAGTTATGATTACTATCTGTGTCTTTTTCTCCATCCTTTTTCCCCCTATTTATGCTTTTCTTTCTCCTTTTTCCTTTCCCCCTTCACTAGTGTTTTGCTTTTGACCCCGCCTCCTTCAGTCCCTTCTCCCTTTTATTATCCCTTTCCCTTTTCTTCCCCTTTATTTTTACTGCTTCTTCCCTCCCTTCTTTCCCTCCTCCCTTTTCTTTCCCCTTTTCCCTCCTAATGCCTATAGGGCGAGTTATATTTCTATACCTAACTGATTATTTATGCCCTTCTTGAGCCAAATCTGATGAGAGTAAGGTTCAAATAATGCTCCCCCCTCCCTTCTTTCCCTCTGCTGTAATAGGATTTTGCGTCTTTTCCTGTAATGTAATTTACCCTTGTCTGCCTCCTCCTTTCTCAGTACATTTTCTAAGATCAGATTGATCCACTTATTGGGATCCATTTAACCCACTTGATTAGACAGCTCTCACCTGGTGTTGGGCTGGAACCAGCAAGGCCAGGGCTTTTAGGAAGCCTTTAGGTTGCTTTCTTCACCTCCTTTCAGATGAATGCCGCAGGGTACTTATCTGCCTGGGACCCCTTGTAGTTCTGCCTCCCTTATTTGTGCTGAGGCCCTGGGAGACCCGTTTGCTGGGCTGCTGCACTGCTGCTCCCCATCTTTCTTCTAGTTCTGCAGTTCTAGGGTTTTTTTCTGGGGTGATATTTTCTGGGTTTTCAGAGGTTGATAGGGGAGAGTGAGAGTGACTACCTTTTCACTCCGCCATCTTGGCTCCAGGAAGCAGAACCCCTAGAATCATTGTTTAGTTTTACCATGGCTTAGAATGAGTATAAATAACAATTATTTTCTGTTTTGGCCAGAAACTCTGAGGGTCTTCCCCTTCCAGATTGATAACCTTGTCATGGTAAATTGTATTTTGTCTCAACTCCAACCCAGCCCTCAGTTAGTGAATGGGCATGGCCTCATACAAACTGAGACCTAGGAAAAACCCTAATTTAGAAAGGCCAAGGTCACCCAAGGCATCCTGGGCTATCAGCAGTCATCTTGACCTTTGTCTTGCTAACGTACTTTGATGACTGGAGGAGAGAGTGAAGCTGACAGCTTTGCGCAGCTTTGCCTCATTTATAATATATTTAAGCATAAGTCAAGATAACACCCTCAAGATGTCATTGGTCTTCTTCCAGAATGAAGGATAAACAACAACAGCTCCTGGTTAGTTCCCACTGCAGTACCTGCAGACCTTTCTTTCTCTCTGCTTAAATTGTCCTAGGCTGGAAAAAAATGAGTCACTACAACTTTTTGTTGTTGTTGTTATCCCATTCAGAATTTGATTTGGCAGATTTTTTTTAAGTTGTTTAGGGGGTTGGAGAGCTCAGCAGAAAAACCCAATTCACTCTGCCATCTTGGGTCCACCTCCATACCCTCATTAAGCTTTATCTTTTTTTTTTTTCGGTGAGGTAATAGGAGTTAAGTGACTTGCCCAGGGTCACACAGCTAGTAACTGTCGAGTGTCTGAGGTCAGATTTGAACTCAGGTCTTCCTGACTGTAAAGCTGGAGCGCTATCTACTGTGCCACCTAGCTGCCCCCCTATTAAGCTTCATCTTAAAGGCAGAGAAGGACTTGGTAAAACTAAAGAAGCAGTATGTTCCAGGTACATGGGGATGGCCAGTGCAGAAACAAAGAGATGGAAGATGAAGTGGTGTGATGGAGAAACAGAGAGGCTTATTTGGCTGATCAGAGCTCAGGAGGCAAGGATAATGTAAGATAAGACTGGAAAAACCTAAAGAGAGTAATTGATGTTTTATCTTAGCAGCAATAGGAAGCCAATAGAGTTGATTGAGTAGGAGAGTTACATGGTCAGCTATGTACTTAAAGAAAGTTGCTTCTGCAGTAGTACGGAGAATGGAATGGAGTAGAGAGAGCCTTGAGGCAAGGAGACCAATTAGGTGCTTGTTGAGATAATCTAGATTGAAGGTGATGAGACACTGAACTAAGGTGGTGCAGAGGATAGAATGCTGGGCCTGGAGTCAAGAAGATTCATCTTCCTGAGTTCAAATCTGGCTTCAGACACTTTCTAACTGTGTGACCTCAGAGTCACTTAACCCTGCAAGTCACTTCACCCGATTTGCCTCAGTTTCTTCATTTGTAAAATGAGCTAGAGAAGGAAATGGCAAACTACTCCAGTATCTTTACCAAGAAAACCCCAAATGAGGTCATGAAGAGTCAGACATGACTGAACAACAGTAACAGGTGCATAGGTAGAGAAAAGGGGTCAGATATGACAGAGGTTCTGAAGATAGAAGCAGTAAGATTTGACAACTGATTAGATATGTAGGGTAAAGGAGAATGAAGAGTCCAAGATAATAATTATAAACCTGAGAGACGGGCATAATAATGGTGGTGCCTTTGGCAAAAATTGGGAAGTTGTATAAAATGTCCCATATTCTACTTTCTAAGACACACAGTATAATTTTAGCTATAAAATTCTCTTTATGTAAGTGAAAGACTTAACTAAGTGGAGCAATATAAAGTTCTCACGGTTAGGACATTCTAATATGATAAAAATGACAAACCAGTGTTGCATAAGGATCTTACTTTATTTTATTGAACACAAATACCAAACTAGACCATTTTATATATTGAATACCATACCAGTCAAACAACCAAAGGGTTGCTTTATAGAACTAAACAAAATAATAACAAAATCTATCTGTAGGAACAAAAAAGTGATAAAAATAGTGAAAAAAAAAAGAAAGTGGAAAGCAAAGAGGTCTAATAGCACCATATCAAAAACTATTCTGCAAAGCAGAATTCATCAAAACTATTTCATCAATGGAACAGATTAGTTTAGAGGCAATTTAACACAGTAGCATAGAGTTTGATAAACCCAAGGAAACCAACTACTAGAGTATGGACTTACAATTTGACAAAAACTGCTGGGAGAAACTAGAAAGTCTTATAACAGAAATCAGGTTTAGACAAATATACCACATTTATTAACCCATATACCATAATAAATTCTAAAAAGTACAAGACCTAGATATAAAAGGTCATAGAAGAGAGAGATGTCTTTACAATTTGTGATGTTAGAAAGTTCTTGGTCAACAAGGGATCAATAAAATTTGAAATAGACAATTTAGATTACATAAAAGTGAAAGTGCCTTTGTACAAATAAAATCAACATAGTAAGAATTAGAAGGGAAAACATTAACTGGGAAAACTCCTTGCAGAAAACTACCTTGATAGATCTCTAATATCCAAGATATATTGGGAACTGATTATTCAAATAAATAAAAACAAGAACCATTCTCCAATAGGTAAATCACAAAAGGATATGTACAGGTAGTTCTCAAGGGAAAAAATTGATGCTATCAGCATACAAATGAAAAATACTCCAACTAATAATAACAAAAATAGAAATTTTTTTAAAAACCTCTGTTTCCACTTTATACTCATCAAATTAGAAAAGATAAAAAAAAGGGAAATGGAAATTTTTGGAGGAGATGTGGGAGGACAGGCACAATTATACACTACTGTGCATTGTTGTGAATTGTTCCCATCATTTTGAAAAGCAATTTGGAATTATACCTAAAAAGTCACCAAACTGTGCATACCTTTTTAAAGAGTATTTTATTTTTTCCAATTATATGTAAAGACAATTTTTAATATTCATGTTCACAAAATTTTGAATTCAACTTTTTCTCCCTCTCTCCCCTCTCCTCTTCCTAAAATGGTAAGCAATTTGATAAAGGTTATATATATGTGCATGCCTTTTGACACAACGATACCACTGATAGTTATAACCTTTGCTTCTTGATGGGTGGTAAAACCCTGAAGGTGCTGTATTGTGTACACATAAGGAGATACGACTCCTGATTGACAGAACATTGAGCCACAATACTGCAGTGTTGCATAAGGATTTTACTTAATTTTATCGGACACAAATACCAAGAGAACACCTGGAGAGAGAGAGAGAGAGATGGGTCAAGAGAGAGGAAAGGCTAAGATTTTTTTTGAATGATAGAAGCCTCAGAGCCAGAAACATGAGGGGAACTGACCCCTCCTCTTGTCCCTTGACTTCCAGCACTTTTAATCCCCAGAACTGCTGAGAGGAGAATCCTCTTTAATGAAATTATCCTCTTTACCTGATTCAGCTATCTTTTCTCACCCCCAAATGAAGGGCTCATTTATTAATATGTATTCTTTTATATTTTTAAAAATCATTTTATGACTTCCTCAATTTCTACATGCTGCTTTTTTTGATAAACAGGTTTGCCAGGCATTCCTGATGAACTTTTGTGTAGCCAGTATTTGGTGGGAAGGGAATGTAAGCTAGACTATAAGTGAAATGACTATCTCATACTGCTAAACTATTTGAGGGTTGGTATGCAGATAAAATTCTAGACTTATGCCCATCTTGGAAACTGGAGGAAAGATTGTCCCAAATCAATGGTCCTGAATACTTCCTGTTCCCTCCTCTCACTACAGGGCTGGCCATCCCAGCATGGCCTCCTATCTTCCATAGAAGGGAGTCAGACCTCAGATCATACATATTCATTCAAACAATGGGCCATTCCTTTATACATTTAGATAGCACCAAACATTGGTGTATATCCCAAATATATCAAAGAAAGCAGGAAAAGATTCATATGTGCAAAATTTTTTATAGCAGCACCATTTTGTTGCAGCCAAGAGCTACAAAGAAGATGCCTATCCATTGGAGAATGCCTGAGCAAGTTATGTTATTTGTATGCAATAGAATATTACTGCACAGCAAGAATGGCAAAATGGCTGGAGCAATAGGAATAAAAAGTAATAAGAAGTAAGACTGTAATATGAAGTAACAGGAATAGGAAGCAGTGCAGGGGACAGTTCATTTCCAAAACTCCTACAAACAGATCTAGAAAATATACCAGATACACTAATGCACTGTTGGTGGAGCTGTGAATTAGTCAAACCATTCTGGAGAGCAATTTGGAACAATGCCCAAAGAGCTACCAAACTGTGCATACCCTTCGACCCAGTAATACCACCACTAGGTCTGTATCCCAAAGAGATCAAACAAAAAGGAAAAGGACCCACATGTACAAAAATATTTGTAGCAACCCTTTTGTGGTGGCAAAGAAGTTGAAATTGAGGGAATGCCCATCAACTGGGGAATGGGTAAACAAGTTGTGGTATATGATTGCAATGGAATACTATTGCGCAATAAGAAATAATGAGTGGGATGGTTTCAGAATAACCTGGGAAGACTTACACGAACTGTTACAAAATGAAATGAGCAGAACCAGGAGAACATTTTTTACAGAAATAGCAATATTGTAACAATGATAAACTATGAACAACTTAGCTACTCTGATCTCCACAGCTATCCAAGACAAATCCAAAGGATCCATAATGAAAAGTGCTGTTTACCTCCAGAGAGAAAACTGTGATGAAATATGAGGACAGATTGAAGCATACCTTTTTCACTTTATGTTTCTTGTTATTGTGTGCATGTATGTTTGTTCAACGTGACTAATATGGAAATGTTTTACATGAATTCACATGTATAATTGATATCATATTGTTTACCTTCTCAGTAGTTGAGAGAGGCATGGAAGAGAGGAAGAGAATTTGGAACTCAAAATTTTTTTTAAATAAATGTTAAAAATAAATTAATTAAAATTTAAATTTAATCAATTAATTTTAATTAATTAATTTTTAATTTTAATTAATTTTTTAAAATTTTAAATTTTACAAGGAAATTTTTTAATTGGAAAGTTATAAAGTTCTCATGTTTAGGAAATTTAAAATTAAAAATTTTTTAAGAGAAAATAAAATGTACCAGACCGAATCCTAATGGGGAAGTTTAAAAAAAAAAGTTGCAATGAATCATTTTTCCAGCCCAGGTCAGTACGGACAGATGCTGTTGTACCAAGAAATCAGCGAGCAAGACCCAGAGGCAATTTAAAATGTGGATTTATTAGTGCGCGGCTGCAAGGGATATGCACATCCAAATCAAGCAGCCCCGATCAGGGGTCGAGCTAGGGTTTATATGGAAAAGAGCATGGGAAAGAAATGCCAGGAACACTGATGAGGTAATCCAAAGGTGCAGGTGTCTTTGGGGGCTATGGATGGGAAAGTACAGGGAGTATACCGGAAAGGGAGGGGGATGGATCTTTGGAGTCTGGTAGGAGGAAGAGTCCTTGGGCTGGCCAAGGACACCCCTCTCCCTCTGTCTTGATGAAAGAATGCTCTGCAACAAGGGAAAGCTTTCTCACAACACAGGAACTACTAAGGAATTGGGAGGCTTCCAGAGACATGATCTGAGGGCTGGGGCCTGAGCAGCCCAGCTCTGTGTAGCTGTATCAGGGAGAGAGATAAGGGTCATGCTGAGGCCCATGCATGAAAACTGCTAGGCAGTGTGTCCTTGGGCTGGGGAGTGGTTGTCAGACACAGTGTTTCTGAGACTAGGGAGAAATTGGGGCACAAGTACAAGCACAAGCACCCGAGCACCCCATCATTACAGGTCAGGGATCACAAACCAGACCAGATGTCCTGGTCTTTGATTCTTATCCATTTGCGTTGGAGGTACGGGCTATGCTGAGCTATGCAATACATTTCACTATTGTTTAGATTTAGGAGGAAAGAGGTCTGGGGCAAGATTAAGCACCAACTTTTGCTTTCCATGGCTTAAAGGGACCTACTACCTAATGGCAAAATAATGTTCTTCATTACAATGCTAGGGGTGGTGCCTGGTGAGAAGAAGGCCAGAGTCCAGAGAGAGGCTGTGTACTGGGACAAGAAAGGGTCTCAGGACCATAATTAGGCTGTAGACCCATACTGAGGCATCACGACAGGGACACGTGCAAACTAGCAGCTTTGTAGCCTACCACCTAGTTCTGGGACATACATATTCATTGTGGATTGGCAAACCTGTGTCACCCCACCAAGTGGTGTTGGGCCCCAGGTGGTATCCCTGAACAAGTTCAGGAACAAGAAGTCCCTAGAAGCAGAGTGGCATATCAATTCTGGGCTATAGCCCAGTCTGAAACTTTCAGAGGAATAACCAGGCAGGAATCCTAGACCAAAGGGGAGCCTGCAATTCTCTAACTCTAAATTAGTAGTTTCCTAACCAACTGACAGTGGCTAAGCCCAGTAGCCATCTTCTGTTGCTCAGACCCAAACCCAGGTCAGGAACCTGCAGAACTCAGACCAAGGACCAGCAATGACACTTTCCTCCAAGAGGTAATGTACTTCCTATAATCTCTCCCTGCCTCATCTTGGTCACTTGCAGCCTCTCTTCTTCCTGAACTGGTTTGCTAAATTGTTACCTGGGATGGGGATGGGGAAGTTAGCTAGGTAACATTCATACAGGGCTTTAAGTTTTCTAAAGCACTTTGCATATGTTCTTATCATGTGATCCTCACAACCCTGTGAGGTAGGTGCAATTTATTATCTCCATCTTGCAGATGAAGAAACTGGGACTGAGAAAGTAAATGCAATTTGGCCAGGGTTACACAGCTAAGTGTCTTAGGCAGGATTTGAACTGAGGCCTTCCTGACTCCAAGTCCAACAGTCTATCCACTATAGCACCTAGCAGCATCCTGAAAACAAAAATAATTTGGCCAGTTATTGAGGTGGAGGAGTCAGTGCATCTGGGAAGAAACTGAAGGTTGCTAGACCTTCCTTTACATTTCCACAAATAGGGAGGCTTTGTAGTCGCCCCAGAAGTAGCAGTAAGTAACATTTTTATATCATTTCAAGCCCAACTTGGTTGTTGTTGGGGCCCTGATTGGCTCAGAAGGAATGTAAATAGCAATTGTTTCTGTTTTGCCCAGAAACCCTGAGTGTCTTCCCTTCCCACATTGATTTTTGTTTTGACTAGGTAAAGAAGTCATTCTTTGCCTCCTTTCTTATTAAACCTTAATCACTGAATGGGCATTGCCTCAGTCAAGCTGAGACCAATTAAAGACCTTCCCTTGAAAAGGCCAAGGTCTCCCACTGCATCCAGGGCCACGTTCAGTCATCCTGATCTGTATCTGGCCACTGGACCCAGACTTGCTCAGCCCTCTCTCACTTAAATCCAATTCACTTGTGTGTCTTGGCATCACCTCCCTAATGTCACGGTCCTCTCCAAGAAAGAAGGACAAACAGCAGCAGCCACGACAACAACTATAACAACTACAACAACATTTTAAAATTCATGAAGTGCTTTACATACATTATCTTATTTGAGCCTCCCAGTAATCCATGAGTCAGTGAGTCATTCAACTAGCATTTATTAAGTGCCTGTTATTTGCCAGCCATTGTGGTAAGCTCTAGAAACACAAAGACTGGCAAAAAAAAAAGTCCTTTCTCTCAGGAATGTTATACTCTAATGGCAAAGACAACATGTAATCAACTAAATAAAACAAGATATAGACAGGATAAATTGAGAGCAGCCTCCGAGAAAAGTACTAGGATTAAGGAGGACTAGGAAAGGCTTCCTGTAGGAGATGGGATATCATCTGGGACTTGAAGGAGGCCAGCCAAGAGGCAGAGATGAAAAGGGAGAGAATTCCAAGTATTGGGGACAGCCAGTGAAAAATGCACAGTCTGGAGATGGAGTATCCTCTCTGAGAAGCAGCAGAGTCCAGTATCACTAGATCTCAGAGTATGTGGGTGAGAGTAAGGTGTAAGAAGACTGGAAAGGTAAGAAAGGGCCAGGTTATGAAGGTATCTGACCCCCATGTACATGTAAGGAGGCTTGCCTGTGCGTGCCGGATGGCCTAACATGGAGGCATTCTGTTTTCATTTGTTTGTTTGTTTGTTGGCTAGGCAATGGGGTTAAGTGACTTGCCCAGGGTCACACAGCTAGTAAGTGTTATGTGTCTGAGGCCACATTTGAACTCAGGTCCTCCTGAATCCAGGGCCAGTGCTCTATCCACTGCACCACCTAGCTGCCACTACGTGGAGGCATTCTGTTACATGTAAGTGTGAGTGGTGTCCTTTGATTATCTGCATAGTGAGAACAGTTTGCATCTTTAAAACTGGCCGGACTGATAAAGTCTCTCTCTTTCTCTCCTGCTGCTGCCACAGGATAAAGATCATAGTTTACCCACAGCCTAGACGCCATGACTTGACCTGGGAGAATGTGATGAGGATGAGATCTAGACCCCAAAGAGGAAAAACCCTGCACTTTCCCACATGGCCAAATTTCTGAGGCTATAATCCTATCAACTGGCCTTTCATTGTGGCTATGCCCAGTCTCCCAATTCCTACCCTTAACCTAGCCTATCCATTGTCTTACCTCCCTATGGCCCCAGGCCACTTCCTACCCTTAATCCTATCTAGGCTCCATTCTCCTTTGGCCTTGTGGTCCAGGTCCCTGAAATTCTATTACCTCATAGACTACTTGGCCACTCCTAGATCCCTCCCATAGTCTTTCTGTATATAAGGTCCATCTTGTCTCCATTAAGGTGCTCAGATTCTTACAATCTAGCCAATATCTCACTAACATTCGGACTCCTTGAGTCTGCTCAAAATGACTGATATTCTAATAAATCTTGCCTTTGGCTGAAAGAAGCCTTGGGTCGAAGTCTTTTGGACAGGACTCCCATGTTCTGATTTTGGAGTCCCAGCACCCCTGAACCCCTAAACCTCATCAAATGGATATCTTTACACCCTCTGTTTTACCCCAGTTCTGAGCAATGGGCCTGGGTTCTCTGTTCTGTGTTGTTGTCCTCAGTTTCAGGTATAGGTTGTATTCTCCCACTAAATCCAAGAGTTTGGGTCATGGTGACCGCAGAGCTTGGTTTGAAGGTGGGATGGCAGAGCTAGCCAGCTTATCAAGGAAGCCCTGAGAATCTCCTAGGACTCAAACCTAAGAGGGATTTTAGACTTGGAATGTTAGCCTGTACTCTATAGAAATTGAGTTAAGTAATGAACCTAATCCCCTTTTGCTTCCCAGACACATAAAGGGGAAGAAAAATTAAGCCTCACATGTTGGGGAGTAAGTTTATATATTTGTGATTATACTTATTGAAGTAAATATTGCTTTGCAAAAGCTAATCTGACTATGAGTAGTTAAATGGAGCTGGAATACAAGGGACCTACCCCTACATTTGAAGGAACTCTATCAGTGGAGACTGGAGCCATCTACAGAGAGATCCCTGGGGAGGGGGTCAGAAATAACATACTTCACCTTCAGATAGAGAAGGCAGTGGGGGTGGGGGTGGGGCAGGGTGGTTAGTGTTATGTACAGATAAGGAAACCCAAGGTCCGAAAGGCTAAGTGATTTGCCCATAGTCACACAGCTAGTAAGTGGCAAATCTACATCTCACCTGACTCCAAGTCCAGTAGTCTTCCCACCGGACAGTTGTTTTGGGATCTGAAACTTATCTCCAGGGAGGACTGTACCTAAATTGGAAACATACTCCACTGATCCAGGGCAGGGTTTTGTAAAAGTCCTCAGGTAGTCAGCTATTCTCTAAGCAAATACAATTATCCCTTCCACATCACAATTTTTACCATCATGGTTTCTATATGACTCGGGGGCAGCATAAGAAATTAAATGGGAATTTTGGGGGGAGTTTTGCAGAAGCCACAGATGACATGCAAAGGCCAGCAGATGACACGGAAAAAGTTTAGAATCTCAGAAATGCATAAAATGTATGTATAGTATTGTATAATATCAACATATTTTATCTTTTAGTACCATAATAATTCAGACTTCTTTGGTTTCATATGAAGAGAGGGCCAAAACATTTTATGCAAATTGTGGCCCCCACCCCCCCATGTGGAAAGGATACCTTAACAGCCCCTTCCTGCTCTAATGCCATCCATGTCTTCTTTCATTTAATTATGTCCTGATTCTTCCTGATAGAAATTTGTTAACCAGAATGCTGGTTAAGTAAAAGCGTCTTACAGAGACAGAGGAAAAACTAGAATTTATTGACATTCACATCAGCAACCATTTTTTCTACATTTGGGTTGGATGACAGAGTGGGGAGGGAGTTGTCTCTGGACACCTGTCCTCCTAGGACCTCTGGGAGAATGAATGAAATGTCATTCCTCTTTAGTGGAGCCCCATAGCCTGAATGTTCTTATGAGGGAAAACAAATTCAATTTGATCCCCATGTGCCCTCTGAGCTTCCCTGTCTGAGCTTAAGGAATCTTACTATATATATAGATCCAAGTGCACATAACAAGACACAAGTGCACACCCCGTGCCTCCTGTTTCCCCAGGACCCTTTGTCTCTTTTCATGTAATAAGGACACACCCATTCTGGAGGCCCCCTTGTTTCCATTCCAGTTACTCACCCTATTCCTAGGTTGCTTCCAGTCTATCCTTTTGTCTAAGAACTACCTATATCCTCTTTACCTCTTTCCATTCCCTGACACTCTCCCCCCCAGCTCAAGAGGGTGGTTTGTTTCCATCTCAGCCCTTGGGAGACACTGCTTTGTAACAAAGTCATCCTTGTACGGTGACCTGGAAGCTAGGTCACTTGCAGGTCCACATGGTGGAAAGTAGTATGGAATAGTGAAAAGAATATTGGCTTTGGAGTCAGAGAAACTGTCTTCAAATCCCAGCTCTAATAATTACTACTTGTGAGACCTTAGATAATCACTTAACCTCATTAGGCATCAGTTTCCTCATTTGTAAAAATAGGCAGCTTGGATGAGATGATCTTGAAGCTCTATTTCATCTCTCAATCTATAATGACTCACAACAGAGCTAGTATTCCCTTCAAATCAGTCAACTCTCTATCCTAAATTTATATAATGTTTTAAAGTTTATTAAACTCTTTCCTTACAACAAACCTCTGAGGTAAACAGTACAATTGTTATTATCCCCATTTAACAGAGGAAGAAACTGAGGCTCAGAGATTGTGACTCATCCATGCTCACATGAAGGATAAATCATATGCACACATCATGATAGCATATGCACATCCATAGCACATAAACAAATAATCACAAAAATCGACAGAAATGCGAAGTTAGTAACATTAACAGGCCTATGTCATAACAAAGCATGCATAATCATTAGAATATATGCAAATAGGGGGCAGCTACATGGTGCAGTAAATAGAGCTGCAGCCTTGGAGTCAGGAGGATCTGAGTTCAAATCCAGTCTCAGACACATGATTCTTACCAGCTGCATGACCCTAGGCAAGTCACTTAATCCCAATTGCCTCACCAAAAAAAAAAAAAAAGAATATATGCAAATAAATAGCAAAACATATATATGTGCATGTGTGTGTTTATATATGCTTACATATATAAGTATATCTATATACATCTATACCTATGCCTATACCCATCTCTATTATCTCTGTCTCCATCCATCAAAAACCTACACATTCACTAGCAAGTCAAATCCTCATGTGATAGATGGATACTTCTCTTTCTCAAGTTTCTAGGGGTACCCTTGAGGGGTTGGGGTATCTTTCTAATGCTATCAGCTGTGATCCCCATTCTGAAATGTTCCCCCAACATTAATCACTAATGTGAGTTAATAACACCTCAATACCATCAATACCATTGATTAGCCCCCTGCTATCAATTAGCACATAATTTCTAAGTGGAAGGGGTCAGGGCAGACTTCCTGTGGAATATGGCATTTGAGCTGAGCTTTGAAAGAAGCAAGAGATTCTATGAGGTAGAAATAAGGGGGTGTACTTCCTAAGGATGGGGGACGGTCTCTGCAAAGGCACAGAAATATTGGGTGTGGAGAACAACAAGGTTATTTTGTCTATATTAAGGAGTATATGAACACAAGTAGCATGGAATAAACTTGAAAAGTTAGGCAGGAGACAGATTTGTAAAGGGCTTTAAACATCAGAAAAGAGGACTTGGCACTCTATCCTAGGAGCAAAAGGAATTCTTACTAACCTGCCTTTACATACCTGTAACTTCCCACACATATACCTGCCAGACTGAACCCTCAATTGTAACAAAAATTAAGTAAAAGTGTCCACTACAGAGACTGTGTCTGACAATGTATACAACTTTGTGTCCTAATTGTCAATTGTGTGTTCTCGAGGACAGAGATTTTGGGGGGCCTTTTTTGTATTCTCAGCACTTAGCACAGTGCCTGATATATAGTAAACCCTTAATATATGCTCATTAACTTGATTTAACTTTAATCTTAATGATCATCTCTATTCCTGGTTTGGTCAAGAACTTTCCTATCCATAGTTGTGAAAAATATCTCCTCCTCTTCTTTTATTTGATTATGTAATATGACCTTTTATAGCTAGGATATATATCCGTTTAGAGTTTATTATGATATATAGTGTAAGATGTTGGTCCAGACTCAATTTCTACTAGGCTGTTTTTCAATTTTCCCAGTAGCTGCTATCCCTTGGGTTAATTGAACTTTATGCCACTATGTTCAATTGCTTCTGGGTCTCGTACCTCATATCTTCCACTGATCAATTTTCCTATGTGTTTAACCAGTGCCAAATAATTTTGATGATTATTTTTTTGTAGTATAGTTTGAGATAGTTCTACTTGGTCACCTTTCTTCCTACTTTTGTCCATTATATTCGTTCCTATTCTTCAACCTTTGTTCCTCCAAAAAAATTTTGTTATTATTTTGTCTGTTTCTATAAAGTAACTCTTCAGTAGATTGATTGGCACTGGATCTATGCGCATATGTACATATATATTTTATATATATTATATTTATACAATTTATATAATATTTTCATTTTTATTACATTAGCATGATCTAACCTCTGCAATTATTGGTCTTTATTTCCACAGAGTGGTTTATAGTTATAATCATGTAAGTTTTTAATGTATCTTGGTTTTTTTTAACGTACAGATATTTTATATATTCTATAGTCACTTTGAATGGAAATTCTTTTTCTATTTCTTCTGGATTGTTTTTTCTTAATAATATATAGGAAAATGTTTTTATAGGTAATTTTACATTCTGCTATCTTACTGAAGTTATTAATCATTTCACTGAATTTTTAGTTGAATCCCTAGGGTTCTCTAAAAAGACCACCTATTATTTCCAAAGATAATTTTATCCCCTGTTTGCCTATGCTTATTTTCTCAACTTTTTTCTTGTATTATTGCTATGAGAGGCAGCATGGCAAAGTGGCTAGGGCTGGGAAGAAGGGAGTTCAAGTGCAGTCTCTAATTATTGATAGTGTGACCCAGCAACAAGTTATTTAACTTTTCAGTCCTCTAAGCAGCTCTGTAAGACAATAAGTTGCAGAGAAGTTGCTGACCTACATTTATAGAAAGCTTCCGCATCTGGGAGCTCCTATGCCAATGAAATTATAGGTCTAGTCCCTATTCTTATCTTACCGTTGTAGTTAGCATTTCTAGAATTATGTCAAATAATCCCACTGAAAAGAACCATCCATGCTTTACTCCTTATCTTACATGCCTTGAGCATTTTGCCACTAGAGATAATGCTAGCTTATGGTTCTAAATAGATACTATTTATTATATTAAAGAAAGGTCCATTTATTCTCATGCTTTATAATGTTTGGTGGTTTGTTGTTGTTTTTTTTAACAGAAATTGGTGCTTTTTCACCATATATTGATATAATCACATTATTTGTATTGTTTTTGTTATTTATATGGTCTATTGTGCTTATAGTTAGCTGAATATTTAATCAACCTGCATTTCTGGTATAAAACCATAGAGTGTAATCTTTTTATTATGTTGTTATAGCTACTTCTAATATTTAACTCAATATTTTTGCATCAATATTCATTAGAAACATTGGTCTGTAGTATTTTTCTCTGCTTTATCTCTCATTTGGATATTAGGACCATTTTTGTTTTAGAGAAGAGTTTTATAAGATGCCTTCTCTATTTTTGCAAATAATTTCTGTGATATTGGAGTCAGTTGCTCTCTCAGTGTTTGATAGAAGAAACTTGTAAGCTTGTCCGAGTCTGGGACTTTTTTCTTTGGGAGTTCATTCATAGCTTGCTCAATTTCCTTTTCTGAAACTGGTTCATTTAAATCTTCTATATTCATTTTGTTAATCTGAATATTTTACATTTTTGTAAATATTCATCCATTTTTGTTTGTTATCAGTTTTGTTGGCAAAAAAATTGAACAAGATGATTTCTTTTTTATATGTATTGTTAATTCTTTTTATATTTTTGATTATTGTAATCTGGTTTTACTTTCTCTTTTGAAAACAAGTTAGCTATTTTCCCCCAGAAAAACTACTCCTAGTTGTGTTGATCAATTAAATGGGTTTTTTGTTTGTTTTGAATTCTGTTTATCTCTTTGATTTTTCAATACTTCACTGTTTGTGCTTACTTGGGGTTTTTAGATTTGTTGCTTTTCTAGTTGTTGGAGTTTTGTTTTGTTTTGTTTCACATGAAAGTAATTTACCTATTTTTTATGTTATTTAAAGATACAATTTTTTTTTCTGAGCATGGCAGCATCCCAAAAGTTTTAGCCTGTTGTTTAATTGCTCTCACCATCTTTAATGAAAAAATATATTATTCCTATGATTGATTGTTTGGCTTTGTTTCCATTTTGGTTTATATCTTCTCTTAAAATTTCCTTTATCGATTACACTGTTTATTACATCACAGTCAGTAAAAGATATGCCTAATAATTCTGATTTTCTGTATTTATTTATTTATGATATTTTTATGCCCTAGATCATGGTCAATTTTTGTGAAGGTGTCATGTACAGTTAAGAAATAAATATACTCTTTTCAATTTCCATTCAGTAACTGCCAGATATGAAACATATCAAACTTTTCTAAAATTCTCTTCGGTTCCTTAAGGTCCTTATTTTTTATCTTTTTTTAAAAAAATGTGTCTAACTCTAAAAGAGATATGCTGAATTCTCTAGCTACTGACATTTTGCTATTTCTTTTTATAATTTGAATAGATTTCTTTTAAGTACTTGGATGTTATGCTGTTTAGCATATGTGTGTATATTAAGTATTAATATCATTTAATTATCTACATTGACTTTAAACAAATTTTTTTTTGGAACAAGGTCAACGTGGTAAGTCTCTGCACATTTGTTACAAGAGTTTTGTTCTTGTCTGCTTTTTTGTTTTTTTAATTGAGAGGGTGGAAAGTGGAAGAAATAGAGTCCTCCTCCACCACCCCTCAAGAGAAGAAAATGGAAGGAAAACCAGAAGGAATCATAGAAAAACATGAAAACTTGAAAGTTACATGATATATATATATATATCTATATATATATATATCTATACATATGTATAGATATATATATATAGATATATATATATATATATCTATATATATATATAAAACATATATTTTGCCTAACTTCACATGTATAGTTGATATCTTATCGCTTACCTTCTCGATGGACAGGTGAGGAGCTGGAGGGAGGGAGAGAATTTGGAACTCAAAGTTTTTTTTAATTTTTTAATGAATGTTAAAATAAATTAAGTATAATTATTTTTTGAAAGAAAGTACATATTGAAATTTTTAAATATACTTTTTTAGAAAAGCAAGCTTGGGGCAGCTAGGTGGTACAGTGGATACAGCACCAGCCCTGAGGTCAGGAAGACCTGAGTTCAAATCTGGCTTCAGACCACATACTTGACACTTACTGTAGCTGTGTGACCCTAGGCAAGTCGCTTAACCCCAATTGCCTAAAAAAAAAAATAGAAAAACAAGTTCTCCATGATGGACACTCACAGTTTTATGTACAATCCTCTCCTCTTCTACAGTGTATGTGGAAATGCTCATTTTATTTGGTGTTTGTCCAAGTTAGAATGAATGAAATGTAGTTTCCCTGTTAGTTTCCTTTAGCAATGTTTATTTTTGTTGTGTTTCTGAAATTAGGGTTGTCAATCTTGCTTTTTCAAATTCTCCTAAAGAATAATAAATCGTACTCCAATCATTCATTTTAACTGCATGTGAATCTTTATGTTTGAAATGTTTCTTGAAAACAACATATTATTGAATTCTGATTTTTAATCCATTCTGCTACCTTCCTTCATTTTACGAGGGACTTTATCCTATTCATATTCATATTGTGACTGCTGTTTTTCCCTCTATCATTTTCCTCTTATGCTTTTTCTTTATTAGCCTCCTCCTTTATAAAGAAGAAAGTGGTAAAAGAAAAAGGCTGTGTCCAATACTTAAAATCTATAATTTAAATAGCCTATTTACTCTCCTCTTCCTTTCCACTCTACCTAGCCAAGACCCTAAACATTTGTTTTACATTTTCTTTTCCTGCTTTCAATCTCTCTTTATAAACAACTCAACCAATGTGAACCTTATTTTGTTTCTGACTATTCCCTTCTCAATACTTACTTCTCTCTTAAACTCATTCTCCCTACTCCCTGTCCTGCCTATTTCCCTGTTTAATTAAATGTATTTCTACACCAAACTCTTTGTGTGAGTTCAATCCACTTTTGTCTCATTGAGATAAGAATGAGGTTTAAGAAAAGCCAGCTTCACTATTCCCTCCTCCATGTTTTCTGTTCTACTTCTCATATACCTCAATTATGAAAAATATTAAGTTCCTCCCCCTTCATTTCTTTCCTAGTAGAGTCTTTTATTTCTTCCCTTTTCTTTCATCTCTTAAAACCAATAAGATGGAAGAGAACCACCCTAAACCTAGTATTTTCCCATATTTACTCTCTTTATTACCCTTGAAGACAGTAGGATTTTAAAAGGACACTTGTCTGTTCTTCTCCTATTAGAATGTAAGCACTTGATGATCATTTAGTCCTTTCTAGTTGCTCACATGGATTTACTTTCTAGGTTTCTCTTGGTTTTGTGTTTGTGTTTCAAAGATTCTCTTACTTTTCGTCAGGAATTCTTAAAATTGCTTTATTATTTTAATGATACATTTATCCATTAATATTTTACTCAGTTTTGCAAGGTAAGTTATTCTTGGTTGTAATCTTTTTTCTTTTGCCTTTTGCAGTATGATATTCCAAGATTTCCTCTCTGTTAAAGTAATTATAACATAGTCTTATATAATCCTGCTTTGAATCTTGGTATTTTATTTGTTTTTTTCTGGCTACATATACTGTCTTTTTTTTCCCTTTGATCTGGAAGCTCGAATTCAGATTATGACTTTTCTGGTTGTTTTCAAGTTTTTCCCCCAGAAGGTAACAATAGTTTCACTTTGTCCCCTGTTCTTATATATCTGGGATTTTTTTTTCACTTGGTTTATGATTTATTGAGATATGGTTTTTTGTTTGGTCATGATTTACAAGGAGTCTGGTGATTATCAAATTATATCTCTTCAACCTATTATCTAGTCAATTTTTTAAATAATATTTCCTTATATTTTTCTTTTAATTGTTTACCTTTTTTAACTTTGTTCTAATATTTCTTATTTTTTCATGAATTCATTGGTTTCTATTTGTTCTGTCCTCTTTTTCAATGAGTTTTCTACTTGGATAAGTTTTTCCATCTTCTTTTCTAGGCTATTTGTTCTTCTTTCAACTTTTTCCTTCAGTTTTAACTTATATGTATTTTTGTCTCTTGCTTCATTTCTTCTATTCAGCATTGGAGTCCTTGTAGCCAAGCCATTCTTTCCTCTGAGGCATTACTTGTATTGCTTTCTTTTTCTTCTTGAGCTTCTCTTTACTCATAGTTAACTCTTAGTACATTTTTATTATATTTGGAGTTTTCTTCCATTTACCCATATTATCATCTTAAGTTCTTTTTTTAAATTTTAATTTAATTTTTTTATCAATGAAAATCTGCATTCTCTACTTTTTGCCTTCTCACCTTCTCCCCATCTCCCCAATGAGAAAGAAAGAAAACAAAACCCCTATTAGAAATATATTTAGTCAGACAAAACAAATTCCACATTGGCCATGTAAAAAAAAATTATGTTTTAATCTGCACCATGAGTCCATCACTTCTCCATTAGGAGGTGGGTAACATGTTTCATCATGAAAGTGTATTGATCAGAATTCCTAAATCTTTCAAAGTTTTTCATCTCTACGTCATTGTTGTATAATTTGTCCTCTTGGTTCTGCTCGATTCACAGTGTATTAGCTCATAAGCCTCCCCATGTTTTGCTGAAACCATCCCCTTCATCATTTCCTAGTACAACAGCAGTACATGTCATTCATATGCCATAATTTGTTCAGTCATTCCCCATTTGAAGTATACCCCCTTCCAGTTCCTGGCTACCACAAAAAGAGCTATCACAAATATTTTTGTACATATGGGTCTTTTTCCCATTTTTTAAATCTCTTTGGAATAAAGATCTAATAGTGGCATTACTCAATCAAAGAATATGCATAGTTTCATTAATTTGGGGACATAGTTTCAAATTACTTTCCAAAATAGCTGGACCAATACACAGCTCCACCAACAATGGATTAATGCATCTGTTTTTTCACAACCCATCGAGCTTTTATCATTTTCCCTGTTTTGGTCAAATTTGCCAAATCTGATGGGTATGAAATTGAACCTCAGAGTTGTTTTAATTTGATTTTCTCTAGTTACTACTGAAATAGGGTATTTTAAAAATATGGCTATTGATTGTTTGACGTTCTTCCTCTGAAAAGTAACTCTTCATCTCCTTTAACCATTTATAAATTCAAATTTGAACCTGTTTGTTATATGTCTTAGAAATGAGACCTTTATCAGAAATACTTGCTGCAATGGTTCCCCCACACACACACCCATGTACTTGCTTCTTTTGAATGAATGAAGAAAGCATTTATTAAGCAATTACTATGTGAAAAGCGCTATGGTAAGCGCTGAGGATACATGAAATTTTCTTCTAATTTTTGTTGTGTTGGTTTTGTTTATTCAAACCCTTTTTAATTTTGTGTAATCAAAATTATCCATTTTACCTTATGTGTATTTCCTCATCTTTTGGTTACTCATAAATTCTCCCATAAATAGGTCTGATGGGTATTCTCTTCCTTCTTACTCTGATTTGTTTATGATGGTTTCTGTCTATCTTACCTTTATATTTTTTCCTAAGATCAGGATCAGAGGCCCTCTAGGTAGTTTGCCTATAGGTAGACAAGTTAAGTCCACAGGCATTTATTAAGCACTTACTTTTTGCCAGGTAATATGCTAAGCAGTGGAGATACAAAGAAAGGAAACAAATGGTCCCTGTCTTCAAAGAGCTCTTGATCCAATGGAAAGAAAACATGAAACAACTATGTACAAACAAGATACATACGACAGAAAGTATGACATCCCCTCAAAGGTTAGAAAACATTGGAATGGAAACTGCTTGCCACCAGCCTCCCTACAGTATTTTCGCTTGCTCTTGGTCCAAGCCTTTTGGCCTAGCTCCAAAAACAGTTACATTTAAGGATGTGCTAGAAACAGCTCAGACAGGCTCTACAGAGTCATTGTTAAATTTTCACTGTGAATATTTATACCATGGAAATCAGCAAACACTACAAATTGAGGCTTGATTTATTTTGTTGTTGCTATCTTAAAGTACAGATTAAATTTAAAAGCGTGTCCTATATCCTTGGAGAGTCAGTTGTTAAACATTTTGCCAGCACTCCTCTGGACATTGACAGTTCTGCCAAGACCAGAACTTCAACTGAGTGATGAATTTGGAAACCAGTTTACAAGGGTTTGAGAAGTGAGTGGGAAGTGACAGTGCATGCCGTTAAGTGATGACAGCTATTATCAGGAATTTGGCTGCGAAAAAGAAGAGAGCTATATGATAGTAGTTTGAAGAGATGGTTAGATCAAGCAAAGTTTTTCTTTTCTTTTTTTTTTTAAAGTATAACTGCCTCAGAGACAAGCTAATGAAACACGGGAGAGCCAAAAGGCTAGGGAGTGGTACAGAGCACTCCTGGAAACTTCAGATGTATCCAAGCTGGTTTTGAAAGGGACTTCCTGAGCAAATCCTATGCAGTCAGGTGGACGGTCTGTGTACAAAAGGAGGAGCATTCTAGAAGTCCATTGATCAGTAGAGGCCTCCATCACCCATTACATCTAGCCCCAGGATACTTGCCAGCTTCATTTTACTCCCTGGACTTTCCATCAATCACCATTCCATTGTAGGGACCTCCACCTATCACAGCCCCCAGCTTCCCTGCTTTCTAGTTCTGGAATCATAATGAAATCAACTCTATAATTATTCCTAAAACAGCTGTGTCCATTTATTCCTTTATAGAATTTTCCTTACTAGAATGCATGTTCCTTGAGGGCAAGGATTATCTTTGATTTTGTCTGTGTATCCCTAGCATTTAGTACAGGCTTGGCACATAATAAATGCTTTGATAAATGCCTTATTCATTCATTCATTCACTCACTCATGCCCTCTTTCCCAGGTGCATAGCTCAGAAGCTTTCTACCCTCCCACATCCCTGAAGCAGGAATTTGCTTCCCGTTTACCAAACTGTCACTCAGTGCTTTTTCCTCTGATCCAGTTTCCAGGAGTGGGGTCAGTGAGTAGGGAAAGCACCATTTGTGCTGCTTTCAGCTGCTGGGTAAAGCAGCTGGCATTTGGAAACTGGCATTTTACTTGCTATTGTTTCTGTTATCAGCAGTTGCTAGTAAAAAAAAAAGAAAAGAAAAACTAAATAGCCATTTGCCATGAGTTTGTTAGTACAGAAGAACATTGCTGAGATTGAGAGAAAATTCACTCAAACAGAGAGGATTATTTTTTCCTTCAGCACAGCCAGGATAAGGTGGAGTCGAAGAGGGAGAATGTTTGCTATTTTAAATCATTTTCCAGAATGCATATGCATACATACATCATTAGATCATACCTTCTAGATAACCTTTTTGAATGCAGTATGAGAAAAGCTAGTGAGGGAGTAAGCTGGACAAATATCTTTCTTTGTTCCCTCCCCAACTGGGATTGTGGGAAAAAAGCAGAATGTGACAGATTGGTAAATAGTAAGTGGTTCTCGACTGTAGGGACAGCTGTGGGGTAGAAAGCTTTTTCTGGTTTATACTCCCAAGAAAGAGGGAAAAAATACAGAAAGATTATATACTGGGCTCCAAGCATCTCACTGACCATGGTTTGCTGATTTTGCCATTTTCACTCCAGTGCTCATCTGGTCACTGCCTCATTCTACTTCCCATCACCATCTGTTTGCCTCTGCTCCTTAGATCGCCATCATCAGCATCTCGGTTCCAGCCCTACCCTATGCTCTTCCCTGGCAAACAGGAAAGGGCCTGGCTAACATACATGCCCTACTATAAACTCCCAGAGTGACTCTTCTCCTTCCTCAGTCTGTTCACCTGGCTTATATTTCTCTCATGAAATTCCATTCTAAGTAAATAGAAATCAGACATATATGCAGCTTCCAGAGATAGTCTATGTCCCTGTCTAGCCTTTGAAAGCTACCCCTCAGTCTCAGGATTACATAAAGTTCGGAGAGGTATGTTTGTAAGCAGTAGGGAAGGAGGCAGTGGATAAAGAGAGACTGGAAATTAGGGAGCAAGAGGGGATGATTGAAGGGTTAAACTCTTGGAAGATACAGAAGAGAGAATCAAGGAACTAAGTAAGGAGTTGGTGTTTGCAAGAGAAGGGATGCCTTTTTCTCCAAGACTGAAATAAAGCAGGAGACAGTAGACAATATAATGCATAAAAACCAAAAACCTCAAGTATAGAATTGAGAAGAGGAAGAAGAGGTCTCAATTTTCTCAGTAAAGGATTTGACTAGGTCCTCTGCAAGATAGGACTCTGCCCTGAGGCCAAATCTCTAGTGATGTTAATAACCTACTTGAATTCCTCCATCAGTGGTCAACAATCTCCAGTCATATCCATTCCATTCCAGTGATGCTGAACCCCCACTTATAATTATTTACACTTTGTTCTTCATCCCCTTCTCCCTCATTTCCATCCTCCTCAACCTAACCTCCTTTCCCCAATGAACCACTTGCAAGCTACCTACCCATTCCACTGTGCTCTCTAGAATGATTGCTCCATAGTTACAAACTTGGTTTCATCTTAAATCTTTCCATCTTTCTGGCTCTCAATGAAACCTGGCTCCATCCTGATGACACAGCTTCTCTGATCATCTTTTCTAGCAATGGTTGTACTTTCACTTATTTCCCCTGACTCATTGGATGAGGTGAGGGTATTAGAATATGACTTATTTCCCTCTGCCACTTCAAGATGTTCTCCCTACCACCATCACTCAGTAACATTTTCTCCTTTAAGGTTCACTCAGTCCATATCTGCCAGCCAATTAAAATTCCAGAAGCTGTTGCCTACACACTTCCAGAATATTACCCATTCTTCCTCAATGAGTTCAATATCTGGCTCATGGTCTCTTTCTCCTTTCCAGCTCCCGCCCTCATACTAAGAAGTTCATGATATGTGTTAATACTCCCTCAACCACTATAATCTCTCAGTTCTTCAATTTACTCATTTCCTATAATCTATTCCTTCACCCATCCTCAATGAGACTTTCAATCTGTCAACCATGTCCGCATCAAAGAAGGTGCTGTACTCATGAGTAAAGCAGAATAGTAGAAACACAAGGAAATGTGAGCCACATAAATCCAAAACTACACCCACTCTAAATGTTCTAGCAGACCACTTGTGCTCAATCTGTGGTACAGTCTGCAGTAGTGCCTTCCAAACTGGTAGTGGACTGATCAGCCCCAGCTGAACACCTCATACCCTGACTCCAACATTGTGAGGTCATTGGTCTTTTTCAGAGACAAGGAACAAACAACAGCAACCTCCCCTGCTCTGACTACACTTTTCTCTCTCTCCTATCTTGACCCATGGTGAACCAGTCCAATTTCACACTGTCCTCTTGAGTCCCTGCCCCCAGATCCTATCAGCGATCTTGTCCTAACAAGCCTCAGCCCCGGATTACTCCCACCAATCCCTTTTTTCTACCGCTGACTCAAGCCTCCACCAGAGACATTCTCTCCATTTTTAGGGGCTCAGTGACTAACATTCCAGTTCCATTTAATATCAGATTAGCTTTCACAAAGAGATATTTACTTCAAAGATATAGCAAAAGCAAACACCTTGATAATCCTCCTTATACCACCTGGGAAGGGGGTCAGGAAGGGAGGGATTAGGCTTACAATTTAGCTCAGTTGCAGCATTGCATTTGTCTAAGTCCACCTTCAAAGCTTGGCCTGGTTGCTGGCTTCTGGGGGACTCACTGGATTCCTGGACTCCCAGATTCCTAGGGCTCTTTCTCCCAATTCAGATCAGAGACTCCATTCCCTTCACCTAACAAAAAAGTTACAGCCCTTTAGGAAGAGGATTTCTTAGGGAGGACCTAAAGCCTCAGTGGAGGAAAGAAGCCCTAAAGGTCTTATCTCTTCTCACTGGCTATAAAGGAGTCACCTCCTCCCTCAGAAATGAATGCAGCAAAAAAAAATTGGCCAGCGTTTATTGGCCCTTTTAAAGATAGCATTAGTTCCAGATATGCTAGGGAAAGGCCTTCCAAACTTGTGGTGGACCTATGCAGAATGTCACTGAATACTCCAATCGTACAGTCTACCTAAAGCAGCTTCCAAGAGTCTTTTGCATTGGTGACACCATCTGAGCAACTGATAGTGTCTGCATAGGCACCAGATGCCCCATTACATTAGCACAGAGTAGGGAAAGGCCAGATGAGACTATATAACATAAATTTGTAGTGGCCTCAGCCAGCATTATTATGTGACCTCTTCCATTAATGTTCAGTATTACATGTATAAGAACAGAGAAGGAAAATGGTAGAAGTAATCTAGCCTTGGGATGTAAAAAGAGATGAGTGGTGATAGAAAAAGGGCAAGGGGACTCAGGGATAGAAGACAGGTAAAGTTGAATTGATTAAATATAGGATCCAAGATTTTCAAGGGAAGAAAATGAGAGTAGGGCAAAGGCCTGGGAAAACAGAAAGGGATAGAGCTCCTTGAGTTTGTGATGGGAACTAAGAATAGGTATAGGAAGGGTAAGGCAGAGAGAAAGGTGAAAAATTGAGAAGTTATAGTCAGTTAACAAAAGTTTGGTGCAGTGGATAGAGCACTGCCCTGGAGTCAGGAGGACCTGAGTTCAAATCCAGCCTCAAACACATGATACTCACTAGCTGTGTGACCTTGGGCAAGTCACTTAATCCCAATTGCCTCACCAAAAAAAAAAAAAATTGAAAAAAATAGTTTTGTTTCAGAGTTATAGACAGTGGAAATGATGAGGTCAAAGGTATGACCTTCTCTATGTAGGTATATGATGGAGTGAAGCCATAGATCATGAAAGTTAAGGAAGGTCATGAACTGGGACATCAACATGTAAATTGAAGTATCTAGGTGTAAGGACTGGAGTTTGGGGAGGAGAGAAAGACTGGACCAAATATTGAATTTCTTAAGAAAGAAGAAAAATTGACCTGCAGGCTAGTAGAAAATAGCCACCAAGATTTAAATAGAGAATATATCTGAATGGAGTAAACCTCAAAGAAAAATAAGCTTCTGAGTAACAGTGGTAGGGGAAGACTCTGGAAGTAGTGATGAAGAACAAGAAGGGTGCCAACTCTTGCTCCTGGGAAGGGCATATTTAGGGCATGAGTGATGGTACATGTAGTGCTTGAGAGGATGACCAGGAATGCAGTGTCTTTTGTGGGGCACCAATTGTCCACATTTGAAAAGAGTGTAAGCAGAACATATCTAATATGAAGGACAGTTTGTTACCCATGGAACAAGAGTTCCATAGAGTACAATGGAAGGAGAGGTTTAATAGGACAGTGACGTGGACTAGTGGTGGAGGAGGGGGAGGAGCAAGGAATGGTAGCCAGATATAATAGGCTAGGCCAGACTGGGCTAGCCAAACTGACTACTGTCAGTACTGCCTAGTACTTCAAGTTCGAGATTAGGACAAAATGAGACATTCAGACCATTTAACAGTTAACATAAAGAGACTTAATTAGCCATAGAAATGGAGAGATATCCAATGAGTATATAACATTGATTCAGCTCCCAGCAGCTTCCCTATGCTTTTGCTGATCATGCTGCTGGTCTGATGATAGGAAGCTTCAGGGAGGAGCTAAATTTCCTGATGCCCTGACCCAGGGGTGGGCAACCTGTGGTCTCGAGGCCAATTGTGGTCCTCTAGGTCCTCAAGTGCAGTCCTTTGACTGAATCCAAACTTCATAGAACAAATCCCCTTAATAACAGGATTTGTTCTGTAAAACTTGGACTCAGATAAAAGGCTGCACCTGAGGACTTAGAAGGCCATGTCTGGCCTCAAGGCTGCAGGTTCTCCACTGCTATGCCTGACTCTTTTGTACCCAGACAGCCAGGAAGAAACATCAACCATGTGAACCTTTATTCTCCTAAGTCAATTAAGTCTCTAAGATAGTTTTAATACCTTTTAAGGAAAAGAACTAGCTTAGCCTACATAGCTGAGGACCTTAGTAGATATTCTTTTTACTACACACACTCCTTGATGGAAAGGTTTTAAGGTTCTTCTAGATGACCCTCCAACATTTCAATGACTTTGGGCTGCTACTGAAAAAAAACCCACTCTAATCTCAGGGATGTGGGAAGCCTAGTATAGGCAGCAGTGGAGGTGGGGAAGAACAACCAAACCATAAAGACAGCTAAAATAACACAACCTCTTAATGGAGTAACTGAATGTGGGAAAATGAAGGCAGCAAATCCTAGGCTTCGCTGTCCTCATTCAGAAAGACCAAATTCCAGAAATACACACTGGAAAAGCAGTTCAGGTCCCCCTTGAAGAGCAGATTTCCTTTCCTTTGGGATGGTTCAGGGAATTCCTTCCCAGAAAGGGCTCAGAGGATCCAAGGGTATGGTATGGTTGGGAGGCATCCTCCTTTCTAATAGCATGGGGAAACTGAAATTGTTGCACAGGTTGGGAGTTATGGGGCAAGGGGCAGAGAACACTGAGTGAGTGGCAGTATAGGGAAGAGCCTTGGTATCAACTTAGATCCCAGGATAAGTTGCAGGCAAGAGCTTATATCCTCTTAGCCACATTACTACAGATGACCCTGATTTAGGATAAAGACTTGCTGACTGTTCCAGAAGCGTCCATGCAGAGGTCCTGATGTTCCTGGAGCTGTTCCTGCTTATCACTGTCTCATATCAGGAGAAGAAATCTGCAACTATATTGGAAGTGACATCATCTGTGCTGGGGCTCTGATGTTCTTGGTGTTGCTCTGGTTCACCATTACCATTTTGTATTAGGAGAACCACTGTGAGCCTCAAATACGTGGCATCACCCATCACACAGACCAGATTGTGAGACTTTGAGATTTAGTCTTTCTGAAGGAGTAAGGAAAAGCTTAGGACTTCTGGCTTTTAAATTCCTCCACATTTTTTTGTTTAATTTTTATTCTGTTTTGTTTGTTTCTCTTCCCCTTTTCCTTCCATTAGTACTACTTATGACAGGAGAACTGTCTAGCTGTAGAAGGTCTTCTAGAAAATCATTAGGACCTTGCCACCAAGGGGTGGTATGTGATTAAAAATAGCAGTTTCCTGATGCAGCTTCCTCCCCAGTTCCCACCATGCAACCTGATTGGCCCCAGCTTCTCTGACACAGCTTCCTGGTATGAGGGCATAAAAGGTCCCAGTCTCATGTAGTCACTTCATCTCAAACTTGACAGATGGCTAGATTACATGAGTTGCTATACCTTCATGACTGACCAGAAGCATTTCCAGATGGAGACAAGGGGATGCCACATTCAAGAGACACTAAGCCACTTTATCCTTGTTGCATATCCTTGCTGGGCTAGGCCAAAATAAACCTCCTCCTTTGTTAAATTTTCAGTGATTTCTGAGTGTCTCATTTCATCTCAACTTTGAACCTTGAATTAAGAGGATACTGGCTTTAGAACTATGTCTACAACAGTAACCATTTTAATCTTTTTTTTTTTTTGCTTTTTTGCTAGGCAATGGGGTTAAGTGACTTGCCCAGGGTCACAACCTAGTAAGCATCAAGTGTCTGAGGCCAGATTTGAACTCAGGTCCTCCTGACTCCAAGGCTGGAGCTCGATCCACTTTGCCACCTAACTGCCCCCAATAACCATCTTAATCTTAATACAGTCACAGAAGACATTTTGTTGGAGAAAAGACTTAAATGTGGAATTTCATTCTATCAAATTTCTTTATAGTCAATACATATTAAGCTTAGCAGGTTCTTTGCTGCATTTTTAAGGCTATTGTATGTCCATAAACACATGATCTGCTGAAGAACACTGTTTGGGAAATCCTACCTATTCTCTTCTCATATTTTCATTAAGAATGTGCTTAATATATGCTAGATCAAGTACTTGGCCCAGTGCAGGTGCTCAATTGATTGATTGACAAAGATTTTATAGAGGTGAGAAAGTAATCATGTAGGTCAGTAGCTACTGATGTAATTTTTCAGTTACTATCAATATTAATCTGTTAAAAATAGATTAATTAAAGAAAAATTCCCATTCTTGATAAATCAGAAATTATGGAAATATATTCTTGGGTGTTTGTACTTTTTTATTTTCATTATAATAGACTTTGCTTTCACCTTTGAGTCAGTGTTTAGGAAAAATTAAGTTAAAATAACAACTAATCATAAGTTTTCTAATTAGTAAACATTTTATTTTTTTATTTTTGGCTTTTGGCAATTGGGGTTAAGTGACTTGCCCAGGGTCACACAGCTAGTAAGTGTCAAATGTTTGGTCTGAGGCTGGATTTGAACCCAGGTCCTCCTGACTTCAGGGCTGGCACTCTATCCATTGTGCCACCTAGCTGCCCCTTATTTAGTAAACATTTTAAATGTTCAATTGAAATAATGCTAAGTTGATTTAGAAATAGTTAATATGGCTTTTTAGCACATTCAGGATTATAGTTAAATGGAAAAAATAAATAGGAATTTATTATTATGACCACCACCATCATCATTATCATTACTGTAACATTTTATTATTACCATTATTATTTTAACACATTATTACTACAACATTTATAGTGCTTAAGGTTTGCAAAATACTTTATAGAAATGAGGAGTCAAGATGGCAGAGTAGTAGGAAGCAGTACAATGAACTCTCTTCTACAAACTCCTTCAAAGAGATCTAGAAAATGCACCAGACTGAGTTCTGATGGGGAAATCCAGAAAAAGTCACAGTAAGTCATTTGTTCAGCACAGGGAGTTCTTCAGATACTGGGGAGGGAGTCTAGCCAGGAACACTACATGAGAGGTGCACTCCAGCACCCAGAAAGAGGATACGTACCAGGGCAAGAGGAGGCCCCAGACCTCATACCAAGACACTGCTATCTCAGTTTATTGCAATTGGAACAGGTGTGAACTGGCAACTTTATTGCCCAATAACCAGTTCTGAGTCACAGATCCGGGTCAGTGCTGAGCCAGTGTACTGAGAAAGGAGGAAGTTCAGAAGCCAGTAGCAGTGCTTTGGTTCAGACCCTCAAGTGCAGAACAGGAGCCCAGTTCCAGCAGCTAATCTAGCCTGCAGAAGAATAACCAGGGCAGGAATCCCAGATCAAAAGGAAGTTTTCATTTCTGTCACCCTGAATCCATAGTACCTCCCAGCTGGCTGATAGGGGCTGAGTCCAGTAGTATTCTATTGTTGCTCTGAAACTCAAATCAGGAACTTACAGAGCTCAGACCAGCGTAGGCAGCACTCAGACTTTGTCCTGGTTCAGAACACTTTGGGAACCTTGCAGGTCCCCAGTGTGTCCCTAAGACCCTGGAATAACACACCACTCAATAATAAAAATCCAAGAAAGCAGCAACAGGACGAGCCCAGATTTTCCCTCCAGTGAGGCAGAACGTAGTCTTAACATCAAGTCCAAAGTCAGGAAGTAAGCTGAAAGAATAAGCAAACAAAAATAAAACCCCACTATAACAAGCTATGGTGGCAGGAAAACTAAATACACAATCCAGAAGAGAATGACTCAAATATTTATGAGCAAAGCCTCAGAGAAAAACACAGCTTGGGTACAGACTAAACCAGAATTCCTGGAAGAGATGAAACAAGGGTTTTTAAATGTTTTTATAAATAGAATGAGAGAACTTAATGGGGAAAAAAATGGAAAAGAAATGAGAGCTATGGAAGAAAGAATTGGAAAGGGAATTAACAGCTTGTCACGAGAGGCACAAATCTTTGCCCAAGCAATAAACTTCTTGAAAATTAGAAGGAAGCAGATAGAAGCCAATAATTACATGAGGCATCAAACAACATTAAAATAAAGTCAAAAGAATTAAAGTACAGAAGAAAGTGTAAAGTATCTCATAGCAAAAACAACTAACTTGGAAATCAGATTGAGAAGAAAAAAATTTAGAAATCATTGGGCTAAGTACCATGACCAAAAAAAGAGACTGACTAATCATCCTATTTCAAGAAATGTTTGAATAAAACTGCCCAGATCTCTTCAAACCATAGAGCAAAGTGGAAAATAGAAGGAACCCACTGGTCATCTTTTGAAAGAAATTCCAAAATGAAAGCTCTCAGGAACATTATAGACAAAATCCAGAGCTTCTGTGTAAAAGAAAAAGAATTCTACAAGCCAAAAAAAAAAAAAGAATGAAAGAATGAAAAGAATGGAAAGAGAGGGGAAGAGGAATACATTGGGGGAAGGGAAAGGAAGGTTAGAGAAAATTATCTCATATAATCAGAGTAAACAAGAAGATATCTATGCAAACAAGGAGGAAATAAGGGGAGAAGGTTGACACTTGAATCTTACTCTCATCTGAATTTGCCAAATAAATGAATACATGCAGACACAGTTGGTTTCAGAAATACATTTCGCTCAACAGGAAATAGGAGGGAAAGAGGAGAAGAGGGAAGGAGAAATTATAGGGAAGGTAGATTAAGGGAAGATAAATCCTAAGGAAAAAAATTCTGAGAAAGTATAAAATATTTTCTAGATTTTGTTTTGATATCACAAAGAATGGGAGTCTAGAGGCATACTCATAAATTGGGGAAACAGATGAATGAATTATGGTGTATAAATATGACAGAATACAAATGGGCTCAACTCTTATCAACTTGGTGACCAAAGAGTATTTCAGAAGTTTTAATGATAAAACATGCTACCCACTTCTTTACAGAGAGTTAAAGAACTTAGAATGCAGAATGATACAAAAATTTTTTTTGGATATGGCCAACATGGAAATTTGGTTTAATTGGCTGTACGTGTTTATAATGGGGTTTGTTTTTCTTGCACTCTCAACTGAGAGTGGAGGATGGGGGATGGGTGGAAAGGAAAGACTAAAACAAATTTTTAAATTTTAATTTATTTAAAAAATTTTTAAATTATATCTATATTCTTTAATATAATTTATTGTATATATATAATGTACATACTACATATATGGTAAAATGGTAATTATAATAGAACCTACTTCATGGGGTTGTTGAGAAGCTTGAATGAAGAGATATGCACATGCATGTACATACATGTATACATATTGTCATATGTGTGTATATATGCTCATGTATATACACATATACCTATGTGTACATGTGTGTGTACTCATTCAAACATCCCAACAAGTTTATGAGGTAGGTGCTATTTATGATCTCCATATTAAAAACTGAGGTTATTCCTCATTCTGCCACTTGTTACCTGCATGACCTCAGCTATGAGGCTTGGGAAGGTGAAATGACCTAACTAGGCTCATAAAACTAGCAAGTGCTCAAAACAAAATTCAATATTCTGTCTACCAAGTCACACTGCCTCTACATAACACTACATAATAAATTTAATAGGAAGAAAGCAGACTAAACAGCATGTGTTAAATTGCACAGCAATTTTAATAGTCCCAAAATTCTACCTGCTTCCAAAAGTCCATTTCTTATCAAAACCAAAATTCTCCATGTGCAGTTATAAGGCTGAAAATGATAAAAATAGGACACCCTCAGGGGAACAAAAATGAAGAGACTCATGGTAGGAACAAGTCAACTATAAAATCTAATGGGCCTATCACATGGGTAGATCCTCCTCTGATGCTACTCCCCAAGTGGAAGAGGCTGGGCAATCTACTTCCTGTCATAATTAGGTGAATGGAAGCTCCTTGCTGAGACTTCAGAGCATGTGTGGACATTTTGTAACTGGTTTTGGTCTACTAACCACATGGTAAATGGCAACCTCTTTGATCGTATGTGTAGTCATAAATGAGAGTACCTTTGAAAGGAACTGGTTGCCAGAGCCTTGACCATTCTCCTCAGCTATTCTCTCCTGGAGGATCTCTGTATTCTTGGTTTGACACTTTGTTGACAGCATCCACGGAGAGAGAATTCTGTAAGGGGAGAGGCTATGGGCCTTATTGTTAACATCATGTGACCCCAAGAAAAGGGGCCTTGGACCCCTCCCTTAGCATGTGTTCTTTCATTTTTGGTGAAAGAGACGAATATGGAGGCTTTGACCTTGTGAGGTTTTTTTGTTTTTCTTTTTTTTTGCAGGCTGGATAATTTTTTAAAATTTTTTCTTTTTTAGGTTAACATACACATTTTGAAAACAAACACGTGATTGGTGCTTATATGTTTCTGCCTAGTTATTTTTATGTTGCTTGTTTTTCTTGGATGCTTATTTGGTTAATGAGGACTAAGGTTAGAAGAAAACAATAAAAGAGCAGAACAAAAAGGAAAGAGAAGTCTCTACTTTGCCATTTTGCTTAGGGCCCTGGTAGTGACCTAGCGACACCAAAAATCCTTCTCTATTCAAACAGACAAAAAACGATGCCCTAAGGATGGCAAAGACAACAGTTAGCAACAACAACAGTTATAAGGCACATTAATACAGCTTCACGATTTCCAAAACACTTTTCCTCCTATGAGAGAGGATATACAAGTATGATGTCCCCCTTCTAGTGAGAAAACACACTCAGAGACTTTCAGTAACCTGCCTAGGGTCACACAGTGGTACTCAACTCCAGGGCTCTGGCTTCTGGTCTTAGAAGCAAGGCTGCCTCGGAGGGCCAAGGGCCTCAGCTGTCTGGGATGTGCCCAGGGTCTCACTGCAGTGCCTGCTGCTGCTCCTGGGATGGGGACAGGAACAGGAAGGCAGGCCCTGCTCAGTCAAGTTGGGAGCCAAGGCTCCAGTCCGTGGCATGAACTGGAGTGGTCCTCCTCACGCATCACTTCATCTTAGAGTTGCTTTTTATGTCCCTCTCCTAGATGGTGACTGTCATGCAGATGGGACCTGTCTTATGCAAGTTTGTCTCTCCCTCAGAGCCTAGCACTTTTCTGGATGTAGCAGGAGTTAACATAATCAATGGGGGTTGAGTTTTCAGATGTTTGCTGTGGAAGGAGGTCTATGTTGAGTGCCCAATGAGGGGGTGGAGCCAGGCAGGCCATGGGAGAGGGTAGGGAGGGCATGCCCGTGGCGCGGGCATCTTAGGGAAGGGGAAATCTTCCTGGCTGGACACTCCCTGTAAAATGTTCTTGTTTTTGTGACACTTTTTGGGGGGCTCTGGACCTGTGATGTATCTCAAAGGTAGGTTTGGCAGCTCTCTGGGGACCATCACTCAAAAGCAATGGCTAGCAATGCTCAGTTCCCTGTCCTGCCTGGCCACTTCTGCCTCTGGGTTTCCTTTCCAGATCTTGGGGGACATGGCATGGACGTAACTAAATACCATCTTAGCGGTGAGTTACTCCACACATACCGGTGAGTTAGACCAATTAAGAACACTCCACATGCTCCAGGCACTCAATGGCTGCTCAGACAAAGGGCACACTCAGCCATGTGGTCAGTAGAGTGGAAGCTCTGGAGGGCAGGGATGGTGTCCTTCATAGCTCTGTCTCTCCCACGTCTAGCACTTTCCCTCAATAAAGGTTTGGTGAAATGCACTGACTCGACCCTCACAACACCTGTCTATGGGAGGGGGGCTGACTACAGGCCCAAGGGGAGGAGGCATGGTTGCCCCAAAATCATCCAGTGGGCTGATACGAGCAGCAGCCAGGCCTCTGGACTCAGCCTGGGGCTCTGCTCTAGTTAGACAATTTTTCTGATTCACTAAAGTTATTTTTTCCTTGGGGGGCTCCCATTCAAAATACTCCTGATCCTCCCCAACTCCCCCATGAGCATTTCTTTGTCCCTAACCCACATACGAGACCAAGACTCCTAGTCCCTGCTTACACACAACCTCCTTGGGGTGGGGTAGGGATGGGATCTGTGCCATCACCCTCAGCCATCCCCTTGGCTGGGGAAGGTGCTGGGAAGGCAGCTGAATCATCTCCAGCTCCGAGTCAGGAGCTCCCTCATTGGTCCTCCTGCTGCCCATCACTTCCTCCCACCTAAACTCAGGAGCAGAGCTGAGGGAGATGGGGAGGGCCCATCTCCCTGCCAGTCTTTTCTGAGGAGGGGGGAGGATGACAAGACAGGTGTGAGAGCACCCCTCCCCCTTGACTGCTGAGGACTGATCATCTCTCTCTGGGTCATCAGCACCTTGTGAGTTTTCAAAGGTCAGGAGGGTGAGTCTCCAGGAGTCTAGGGGCCCAGAATCTAGAAGTCCAAGGCTTCTATACTGGGTTTTACAGCCAGCCCAGCATCAATTCCCTGAGGAAAGAGGACCTTAAGGATGAAGCTTACTAGTTACTAAGAGTGGACTCATCAGGCAGTGATGCCACATTTGGATGTAAACTTGGTGGGACTAATGCTATGTAGAAACTCTGCCAAGTCTGAGCCTACTCAACCCAGAGACTGAGATGGGAGAGGGGAAAGTGTGCCTGTGAGGTGCCGGGGGGAAATTTTGGTACATTTGTTATTGCTTTATCTTTGATCCAAACATTCATTTCTTTTTAAAAAAATATATATTTAATATTTTATTTTTCCCCAATTACATGTAAAAACAATTTGTAACATTTATTTTTTTAAATGTTGAGTTGCAAATTCTCTCTCTCCATCCCTTCCCCTCTCCCTGAAACAGCAAGCAACTTGATATAGGTTATACATGTGCAGTCATGGAAAACATATTTCCATATTAGTCATGTTGCAAAATAAAACACTGACAAAAAAAAAGAAAGAAAGAAAGAAAGAAAGAAAAGAAGGAATAAAGTTAAAAAAAGGAATTTTGCATTCAGACTCCATCAGTTCTTTCTCTGAAGATGGATAGCATTTTTCATCATAAGTCCTTCAGAACTGTCTTGGATCATTGTCTTGCTGAGAATAGCAAAGTCATTCACAATTGATCATCATCCAATATTGCTGTTACTATGACAATGTTCTCCTGGTTCTGGTCACTTCACTTTGCATCAATTCAACTAAGTCTTTCCAGGTTTTTCTGAGAGCACCTTATCATCTTTTGTTATAGTACAACAGTATTCCACCAAAGTCATATACCGTAACTTGTTCAGTCATTCTCCAGCTGATGGGCATCCCCTCAATTTCCAATTCTTTGCCACCACAAAAAGAGTTGCCATAAATATTCTTGTACATATAGGTCCTTTTCCTTTTTGTTTTTTATCTCTTTGGAATGTAGAACTAGGAATGGTATTGCTGGGTCAAAGGGTATGCATGATTTTACAGCCCTTTGGACATAGTTCCAAATTGCTCTCCAGAATGGCTGAATCAGTATACCACTTCACAAACAGTGCATTAGTGTCTCAATTTTCTCACATCTCACATCTCATTTTCCTTTTCTGTCATATTAGCCAATCTGATAGGTGTGAGGTGGTACAAGGTGTTATTTTCTTCAGTATTTTTGTGCCTCCTTTACCAAGCTATTAACTCTTTTTTTCATGATTTTCTGCATCACTATTATTTCTTTTCTCAACTTTTCCTCTACCTCTTTTATTTGATTTTTAAAATCCTTTTATGAGCTGCTCCAGGACTTCTTTTTGGGACATGAGACCAATTCACATTTTTCTTTGAGGCTTTGCATGTATCTGATTTGACTTCATTGTCTTCTTCTGAGTTTGTGTTTTGATCTTCCCTATCACCATAGCAACTTTCTATGGTAAGTTTCTTTTTTGGTTGTTTGTTCATTTTTCCAGCCTATTTCTTGATTTTTAACTTTATGTTAAAGTTGGGCTCTCCTCCTGGGGTAGAGGGTACTTCAGTAATTTGCTGAGTGATAAAACTCAGGAAGCTCATATTTTGAAAGATGCTGCATCTCAGTGCTTGGATTTGGGAAGCTTTGAAGTCTTTCAACCACAATTTCTCAGGATGAGAACCACAGCTAAAAAGATGTCCACACTTCCTGACACAGAAGAAGAAAAGCCTTGTGTGAGAAGCCATAAGAGTCAGCATCAGAGCGATTTCTTTGCTCCAAATCAATCTTTTCTTCTCTCTCTCTCCTCTCTCTCTCTCTCTCTCTCTCTCTCTCTCTCTCTCTCTTTCAATTTTCTCCGAAACTTCCTGTATCCCATTTCTCTCAAGCCTCGCACCAGAAATATTATAAATGTTCCCCCAAATCAGAGGCCATGCTGGGGAATCATCATCTCTTGCTGTGCTTTACACAAACTTGTGGCAGATACAGTTCATGAAGAGAATGTATTTTCTTTACGTATGTATAACTAGAAAAGAAGGTGAGTTGGTCATGTTTCAAGAGTCAATGATAATAAATGGGCAGTGTGGATGTTGCACTCATGTCCACGAAATTTAAAAATATATATATAAGCTAAGTAAGTGTCTGAGGCCAGATTTGAACTTAGGTCTTCCTAACTCCAGGCCTGGTACTCTATCCACTGTGCCACCCGGCTGCCCCAAATATTATCCTACATGAGACTGAAAGGTGAAAGCAAAACCCAACACACAGCTCACATATATTCCAGTGACATATATTTAAGAATACAAATGAGATAAATGAGAGCCAGATGCATTTCTAATAGACATTAGACTGGGACTGCAAAAGTTGCCTATGATCCTCTTAGGTACTTCCAGATGAAGGGCACACCCCCTCAAGTTCTATATTTCTTTTAGTCCTGTGCCTTCCCCACCCTAATAAAGGTGAAAGTATCTGTGAAAGGGTCTTGGGATGAGTTTCTTCAGTAGCAGTGTGATTTGAGGCTCAATTGCTCTTACTGTATAATGAAAAAGCCCAGCTTTGCCTTATCTGTGAGGTCTCTGCTCTTCAAGGATTAAGAGTATTCATTAGTCAAGTAGCCCATGCCTCAGTTTATGGGCAGTTTTCCCCGACTATTAACAGGCCATCGCATATGAGCCTAGCCCATGGACATTTCCACACTTGTGACTGATCACTGGATTAATTTGCTCTTGGCATATATTCAAGACACTAATAGTCCTTAATTGTAGGTGTCAATTGTCTTAGGGAGAAGACAAGGAGGAGGAAATTTATAATTTTTCATAATTAACCTAAAGATACTATATATTCGGTGACATTGATAGGTGGCAGTTATCTCTGGATAGACGTTTTTCTCTGTTTGAATACTAATAATAAATATCCTGAGAACAACCTTGACAGAAGTTACTGTTATCTTGGGGTAGGAGGGTGGGGAGAGGAGGTTGGAACCTTTTGAAAAAAAAAACCTATTGTCCTTTGACTAACAAATTTTGAGGCTACTTTTGGCTATGTTTCCAAGAAAACTATTACTTTCCAACATACTGAAAAAAAAAGGATTATAATAAACCAGGCTTTTATATGGCCATCTTTTTCAAATCTCTTATTTGTGAAATTCAATTGCCTTTTCAGTCCTTGTCATTCTTGACTTGTCTGCAGTGTGTGACACTTGTGATCACTCTCTCCTCTTAGATGCTCTCTGTTCTCTGTGTTTTCATGACTCTTGATTCTTCTTTCTGGCTGCTCTATCTCATTCTTCTTTGCTGGATCATCAGCCATATCTAATCCCTTTACTCTGAATCCATCACATATCTTTATCTTGGGCCTGCTTCTCTTTCTATTTCATGCCTCTCTCAAGGACTTTATCAGGTCCTTTGGATTTAATAATCATCTTTAAGCAGATGACTCCCAGAGTTCTACATGTGGCCTCAGTTTCTCTTGAACACCAATCCCATATCACCAATTGCCTGTTGAATGGTTCTATTTGGATGTTCCATTGGCATGCCAAACTCCACATGCCTCAAATTCTATGGCATATAGTGTAGTAGAGTGGTGGGCAGGGAGTCAGGACGACATGGGTTCAAATCCTGCCCCTGAAACTTACTAGCTGGACAAGTCATTTAACCTCTCTCAGGCTCTTTTTTCTCATCTGCACAAGGAGGTTAGATTTAATGGCCTCTAAGAGTCCTTTCAGCCCTCAGCTGATAATTCTATGATTCCCCTCAAACTTACCCTTCTTCTCAACTTCCCAGTTTTTGTCAAAGACACTCACTAATCTTCCAGTTTCTTGGGTTCACAAACTTGAAGTTATCTTTGACTTTTTATTATCTTTCAATCCACATATTCAATGAATTGTCAAGTCTTGTTGATTTTACTCTACATTACCTCTCAGTTCAGGCCCCTTTTCTCCACTTATAAGCCACAACCCTTCGCTAATTCAGTCCCTCATCACCTCTAGCCTGGACTCTTGCAAGAGACTCTGAAATGGTCTTCCTGCCTGCAGTTCCTCCCCTATTCAGTCTATCCCCCACAGATACCAAAGCATGGATCTGATCACATCATTTTTCTGCTCAAAAAAAGTTCCAATGGTTCCCTACTGCTATTGGGGTAACATATAAATTCTTCTGTTTGGCATTTAAATTCTTTCATGATCTGGCTTCCCTCTGCCTTCCAGGATTATTGATACTTCCCTTCACACACTTTATGTTCTAGCCAAGCTGGCCTATTATTCTTTGTACACGACATTCTGGGCTGCTAGGTAGCACAGTAGAGAGAGTGCCAGGCCTGGAGTCAGGAAGATTGGTCTTCTGGTGTTCAAAACTTGCCTTAAATACTTACTACCAATATGACCCTAGGTAAGTCACTTAACCCTGTTTGCCTCAGTTTCCTCATCTGTTAAATGAGTTGGAGAAGGAAATGGCAAACCACTCCAGTATCTTTGCGAAGAAAACACCAAATAGGGGTCACGAAGAGTGAGACACAACTGAAGAACAACTGAAAATATGACATTTCATCTTGCCTCTTTCTATGTGTGCATAGGCTGTTCTCTAATGCATTACCTCCTCCCCTCCAATTCTTAAAATTACAAGCTTCCTTCACAGTCCAACTCAAGTAGCCACCTCCCACATAAAGCCTTTGCTAAACCTAACTCTTTGAGGAACTAGTGCTCCCCACTTCCTAGTTCTTTTTTTAAAAACATTTTCTTTTTTATTGTGAACTTAACAATGATCAGCAAACACACATCTCAATAAACAAAAATAAGAAAGAAGATTGTGTAAGAAATTGTGCATTTGTTTTTTTTAAAGAAATAAACATATCTAGAACACATATGGAACACTACATGTAATAAATATATATGGACACATACACATACATGTACATATATGTATGCATATATCAGCACATTAGCCATACCTGAGAATGCCTATCTCAAAAGATTGATGATGATACATTGTTCTTTGGATTGTGAACCTCTCAAATAATTAAGGTTTTTTGTTTTTATAATTAATTTATTTTTAGTTTTCAACATTCACTTCCATAAGATTTTGAGTTTTAAATTTTCTTCCCCTCCTCCTCCCCCCTCCCCAAGATGTCGTTCAATCTGATATAGCTCTACTTATATATTCATATTAAACATTGCCAATGTCTACCACTCTGCTGTTAAAAATGGAAAAGAGCTGCCCACCGAAGCTCTCCATGAGCGACCCCTCCCCCCAATTATTTTCTATTTACTTTGTATGTAGTTTGCATTTATTTATATGTACACATGTTGCCTCTCGTGATAAAATGTAAGCTACCTCAAGCCTGGGACTATTTCATTTTTGTCTTTGTATTCCTATTATCTGGTACATAATAGGCTTCTTGATTGATTAATTGGTATTATTATTTAATCATTTACAGTGATCATTACAGTGAAACATTGGGTTACAGGTTTACTACTGCAAGATTAGAGAAAAACAAATGTCCTGATTTTCAAAAAAGGGAAGAGAACGGAGTCTAAAAGCCAATGACTTTAACTTTGACTCTTAAGAAAATTCTATAACACGTTATTAAAGGGATGGTTAGTAAAAACCTAGAAAAGGAAGCAATAATCATAATGACACACTACGGATATGACTGAAACTACTGAACAACAACAAAATACTTTGCTCTGGTCAGACTACAGTTGTAATATTGTATTTTCAATTTTGACTTCATTTTAGGAAGGTCATTAATAAGCCAGAAAGTGTCCAAAGACAGCAATCAAGATGGTGAAGGAAGTCCAATTAGTACCACTAAGGATGGGTTGAAGGAAGAGGGAACATTTATCCTGGAGGAAAGAAATAAGAAGGAAAAAAAAGATAATATTGAAATGATGGAGGAGAGGGAGCATCAGATCTTGATCCTTGAGTTTTTGAAGAAATTGTTACCTGGTAGAAGGATTAGACTTCTTCTATTTGGCCCAGAGCACAGAACTAGGAGCAATGGGAGCAAGTTGCAAAAAGGCAAATTTAGGCTTGATATAGGAGAAAACAAACAAAACAGAAGTGTTGAATGGCTTCCCTTGGAAGGAAATAGATTCCTCCTCATTGGAGGTCATCAAGCAAAGGTTGGACCGCAACTTGTCAGGGATCTAATCTTTTTCCAAGTATGGACTGGTTTGGTCCCTTCTAATCCTGAAATTTCATTCTTCTACGATACTATGATTTTCAGTGAAGTGTGAATGGATCAACAAGTTTTCTAAGTCCCCACTCTAATCATTAGAGAGTGATCAATGCTCATACCTAATAGGGAGATGATTAAAATCCCAAAGCCCTTGTTCTTTTTTTAATTAGATTTTTAAAAACTTAACAACAATTAATTTTCTCTTCTCCCTCCCCAAATGAAAAAAAAAGAAAAAGAAAATTTTTGTAACAATTATGTATAGTTAAACAAAAAAAAAAATCCAGCATTGACCATGTCCAAATAATATATTTCTCTTTCTGTACTCTGAGTCCATCACTTCCATATGAGAAGGAATGGTGAAGTGGGTAGCATGTTTCATCATCAGTATTCTGGAATCATGCTTGGTCATTTCATTCATCAGAGTTCTTAAGTCTTTTAAAGTTCTTTGTTTTTACAGTGCTGTTATTACATAAATTGTTCTTTTTACTTCACTCTGTATCAGTTCATATAAGTCTTTCCAGGTTTCATTGAAACTGTCTCTTTGATCTATATTTCATATATGTATATATATAATATATATAGCTATAATATATTATATGTAACATAATATATAATTCTATGTACAGAAGTGTATTTCTTATAGTACAATAACATTCCATTACATTCATATACCATATTTTGTTCAGCCTTTCCCCAAATGATAGGAACTCCCCCACCATTAGTTTCCAATTCTTTGTGTTATTGATGACCTTATATAACAGTATCAAGCTTATCAACATGCATTTTACAAATGCCCAGCACATGAAAATCGATGGAGGAACTATAGACGTAAACAAGTCTGGAGCTTTTGCTTCACATAGGGAAACCAACCCTTTACCTGGGGAGTAATTGAACAAAAGAGTTTACCATTTGTGTCTTTATACAGAGGCAGAGAGGTATCTTCTTACCTCGTTACAGAGAATTAAGTTAAAGGTGTCCAGGAGAATCTAACTTGTCTTCCTCTGGTTCCTACAAGAGTAAGGAAAGGATGTGTGTTCCTAGTGCCCAGAGCTGAAATTTCAAATGCATTTGCCCCAGGAAAAATGCTGAATATGGCAATTAGGAAGGGTTGAAATAGTACTATTAGTCTTTATGGTTTTTTCAGGGCAAAGAAAAAAAAGTTAGAGAGGAGGAGGGAAGCTTGTAGGCTGACCTGGGAACGTAGCTGTCACTTATAACATTGTTCTTATTGGGAAAATATGCTTGAAATTCCAAAGAAGTAACTTGAAAACTTTTGGAACAGAATTCATTTGTAAGCTTGAGACTGCCCATACTTCTTTGTACCCTGTACAGGCCACACTAGGCACAAAGATCATTGGACTTGGAGTTTAGAAGACCTAAGTTTGAATTCTGCTTACTTACTATATAAGCTTGGGCAAGCCACATTAAACTTCTGAGCCTCAGTTTATTTGCTTATAAAATGGGGACAATAATAGTACCCACCTCACAGGCCTCATCATCAAGAGCTGATGTATATGCACTTTGAATGAATGAGTGGAAGAGCATGTGTTAATTTTTTGCTGTGTGCCAGGTATTGGGATAAGCTATGGCAATACACATGGAATAGTCCCTGAGTTCAGGAGATTTGCATTCTGATAGGGGGAGGTCAACACATACAACACATATAGAAGAATGGAGGCAAAGAAGAGTGTTTTGATCTGGAAAGTCAGAGGGATGAGTGATGATGAGTATAAAAAGAGGGCAGTCTTAAAACTATGAAAATGTAAATTATTGTTATTATGACTTTTGGAGTATTTGTAGATAGATGTTCTTATTTCTCTGGGTAGAAGGATCCAGAGTATTAGCAAATATGAAAAGCTATTATTTGCTTGATTTGTCCTTCTAGAAAAATTCATTATGCTTCTGTATTATAGATTTTAGAATCCACTTTCCTTTTTTTTTTCAAACCAGTCAAATATAATTGAGTCAATTTCCCCCTGCCACCCTAATAGAAGAAAGGATCAAATTTGGAAGGCCAGCTTTCAGTCTGAACTTCAATATCTCCTTTCCCTGATTCCCAAACTACCTTACAGTTAAATATTTTGTATTTGTATTTGTTCTGCATATAAAAATGTGTGTATACATACATATACATATATACACATATCTTGCTTCCCTCATTAGAATGTAAGTTCTTTGTAAGTAGGGATTTTTTCATTTATTTTGTTTCCTCAACACCCAGTATAGTGCTTAGCACTTAGAAGGCATACAATCATTATTGATTTATTGATTGAAATAAGAACATTAAAATCCAGCTCACATTTAGATAAATGTCCCTATCTTTCAGATTGGTAGGCAGGATTCAAGAAATGGTGTTTTTTAGTTCAAAGGCCCTTTAAAAAAGTCCTAGAGTCTTGAATGTCAGCTTCTTGAGGGGAACAACTCTTTTATTCTTGTCTTTGTATTGTGAGCATTTAGCCGTAGTTGTTTGTCCTTTTTTTGTGGTTTGTTTTTTGTTTGATGACATCGTGAGTCTTGACTTGTGTATGAATTGGATTTAAGCGAGGCAGAGTTACACAGTCGTCAGTCTTACTCTCTCTTCCTGAGTCACGGAAATCCAAAGGCAGGACAAAAGTCAAGGATGATTGGCAATAGTCCGGGATGCAGTGGATGACCTTGGCATCTTTGATGTCTGACCAAACTCTAAGCACTCTGCTTCATGGCCTTTGGAACAAATTCCATCTGCCCATTCCACCAAGAAAAGTCTTCACATGATTGAGGTAGACATCTCCCTAACTCAGAACAGGTTTGAGGTCTGTTGGTTACCCTCATCCTGGTTTAGCCTGTCCGTTGAGATGGTTTTACTGGAGTATGGTCATAGCACATGCTACAGCTTCTTGGAACCACAGGTGAGAGCTGAGTGAAGCAAGTAGACACTAAAGGTTGATGAGCAGCCCTGAAAATGGCTCAGCAAACCCTCATACCATAGGTACTAGTCCTCCTGAACACCCCATACACCCCTCAGCACTTAGGTACACAATGGCTTAATCAATCAATCAATCAATCAATCAACAAGCATTTAAGGTAGTCTCTGCCCTCAAGGAGTACCTTCTGTGTGCCAGACAAAAGTGAAACAGTCATCCCTACCCTCAAGGAGTGTATGTTCTAAAGGGGGAGACAACATGGACATGTGTAAATATATACATGATCTATACAAAATAGAGGGCAGCTAAGTGGTAAAGTGGATAGCGCACTGGTCTTGGAATCAAGAAGACTCATCTTCATGTGTTCAAATCAGGCCTCACCCACTTACTTAGCTGTGTGACCCTGGACAAGTTACTTAACCCTGTTGACCTCAGTTCCTCATCTATAAAATGAGCTGCAGAAGGAAATGGCAAAACTATTCTAGTATCTTTGCCAAGAGAACCCCAAATGGGGTCACTAAGAGTCTAACACAATGGAAACGTCTCAACAACAAAATATACAAAATGAATATAAAGTGGTATTGGAAGGGAGGGCATTCACAGCTGGGGGAATCAGAAAAGGCTAGAAGGTGATGCTAGAGCTGAATCTTAAAGAAAATCAGGGATTCTAAAAGTAGGAGGTGAATGAGGGAAAGTAGGAGGGAGTACATATATTTCAGGCATTGGGATAGCCAATGAAATGGTACAAAGATGAGAGAGGGAGTGTTATGTATGAGGTCTGCAACAAGGGTAGTATCAATGGGCAGTAGAGAGCATGGTTTGGGGTAATGTGTAAGAAGACTAGAAAGGTAGGGAGGGGCCAGATTGCAATTGATTGGTTATGTGACCACCCCCCCCTTATATTAAATATAATCTTTCTTGACATTAATTTTCTGAGAGGATTTATTTGAAAGAAAAAAACATTTTGGACAACAGCTGGAAACTATCAGTTGTCAACTTCCTGGAATATTTTAGCACCAGCCACAGGATAAATACAGTAGTTAAGTTAACAAGCATAACAAGTGTTTGCTCTCAGAAAGAAAAACAGTTCCTGCTCTCAAGAAGCTTACATTCTAACATGGAGTTGAAAAGGAGGAGGGGAGAAACAGCGTACCTGAAGAGATGGGGAATGGTAGAGAAAATTGGGGAGAGTCAGGAGCACAGCCTATAAAGGAATAAGACATGGTTGGCTGGGGCATCTTTCTTGAAATGGACGTTTAGAAAGCAATCAGCTAATCAGAAGGAGAGGCCCAAGTGAGCTGAGGGCAACTCCAGTATGAGAATTCCAGGGGTGAAGTAAACTTCCAAGGTGAAGAGGCTTCTGCACTATTGCACAGAATAGTACAAAATTGTACAAAAGTCTAGGAGGGTCAGCAGTAAGGCTTGGAGTTGGACATAAGCAATTCAGTATAGATTCAGGAAAAAGACTGGACATTAGTCTTCCGCTGAATTCTTCAGAAGGGTCTTCCACATTTTGAATCTTTTTTAACAAGGGATTGAAGTTGGACGTTCTTTGTCAACCACAATCCCTTCTCTATTCCCTCTCCTCCCCCTTCCTTGTTCTTGTTTTTTTCTCATGTCAGACTTTGCTATTTTTCATCCTACAAGAGGAGAGAGAGAGAGTTCTCCCTATTGTGGATTTAAAACTCTCCTGGGAACTTTCATCTCCCCTCTGGGACTTCAAGACAGAGTCCCGAAGTATCTGCTTTCTTCAGCCTCTTAAAAGACACTCCCTGGGTTGGGCCTTTCCATCTATCCCAAGAAACAGACAGGTTTCCCTGCCAGCTGCCCAGAAGAAACAGAAGGCTAAATGAACATACTGTATATGTTCCTTTATTCAAGAGAGGAGCTACCAAATTCCTTGCCCTCATGTATAGAGAGGCCAGATAAACCAGTGAGGACAACCTTCAGGAGATAGGCCAGTTTGGGCCCAGAAGTAGGTAGGGGAAACTGATCCTGAATCTGAGCATCAGATTGTGTGAAGACACAATGTTCTCTGTGAGGTGATTAGGTAGATATTAAGAAATGAGTGAAAAGTGTTTGGGACCCCACCCCCCCATTCCTCTCTCCTCATTTCAGGGGTTTGTTTTAGAGGCACTGGAGAGGGTCTCAAGAATAGGAGAGAGTCGATGGAAGGAGGGGAACTGATTTAGGAAAAAATAGTGGAAGCTTGACTGGAGGATCTATATGGGTCAATGACTAGGGGTGGAGTAGGGGTGGGGGGGGTGGTTCGTGGGGGATCAGTAGGCGCTGATTAACTGGTAAGGCTTATCTTTTCCCTAGTGAATCACTGTGACTCGTTCTCTAAGAGACCACGGCCAAACTGATCAGGCCAATCTGACCATGGAGCCTGAGAAGCTCTCACACCTCTCTCCGCCCCGCCCTGCCCCAGGTTCTGGCTGCCTTAGCCCCCTACACTCCTCTCTCCCCGCCCCCGCCCTGCTGGTGTCCCAAGAGCAGCGCGGGCCCCGCCCCGCCGGGTTGCTAGGGGAAGTGACGTCACAGCGCGATGGCGGCGGCTCCTTTAGGCGGCTGAAGGGGGATTTAGGCCCGGAAGATCCGAGTCCATCCGCGGTGGGGAGAGGGCGAACAGGGCCGGCGGGGGCCGGAGCAGGGGCGGCGGCGCACGGACTGTCCCATCCGCCCCATATTGAGGCGCTGGGAGCGGCGGGGCGGCCGGAAAGCGATGGTGAAAGCGGGGCCGTGAGGGGGGCGGAGCCGGGAGCTGGACCCGCATTAGCGGCAGCAGCGGCGCCGCCTCTCCCGGAGCGCAGACCCAGGAAGCGGTCGGGAGGGGAGGGAGCGAACCAGGCCGGAGCCGAAGCCATCGCCGTCATGGAGCTGAGAGTTGGGAACAGGTACCGGCTGGGCCGAAAGATCGGCAGCGGCTCCTTTGGAGACATCTATCTCGGTGAGGATTGAAACCCTGTCCCCTCCCCCACCCCGTCCCTCTTCCTGCAGAGAACCCCCCCTTACATACTGCTACCCCCCACACCGGCTTTCCTTCTTCCCCCCACCCCCAGCCCCGCACTGACACCCCACCCCCACTCCACCCCTGCCCCGGCTCCTGCCCTCTCGTCGCTTCCGCCAGTCTGCCTTGACCACTATAGCCCTTTATCATCCGGGGATGCTCTCCCCCTATTACTCCCTCTATCCTAGTTTTCTCACATTACCTTTGTGTACCTTAGCTGCTCTCACTTAGCCCAGACAAAACACCCCACCCTACCCCTGGACCTTTGTTGAGCCACAGCCTGGACTCAGTGCTAATACCCTTCGGTGTCTGTCTCTGGCTCTCTGGGTGAAATCGAACTCCAGTCTAGAGCACCTTGAGTTTCTGGCACCTGCCTGGGAAAACCTGGTTGGATTGGACTTTGGTTTTGGCATCTCCATTAATTAATGGCGGGGGGAGGGGGGCGGCAGTCTCTGAACTTGGGGGGTATGAGACTTTTTCAGTGTCCTGTTCTGGGATGCTTTTAATTACTTTAGCCCCTTTTCGAGAGTGAATGAGGGTGAATTATTTACTTATCTGGTGAATCCTTGTGTAGGATCTAAGCCACACTGTTGTAGCTTTAGGTTCTAACCACTCAGACCATCCATCCTGCTCTCAACTCCCCACCTCTTCCCTCCCCACCCCCCCCAATCAAATTCTGGCACTGTCCTAGGAGACCAAATCATTGGCTTGAGGATGCAGGAACCTGAAGTGATTGGGTTTAAGGATGGTGGAGGTCTGATGTTAAGTTTTTCCTGATTCTAGATAGGACTTTTTTGAGTCCCCAAAATATTTGCTTTGGAAAGATCTTAACATCAAGAGGAAGGTTAATTTAAACTTCATCAATAAAACTTCTACCCTTGGGAGAAGAGAGGCGACCGGATTTTATTAGAATGAATGTTAGAGATGGAAGTTACCTTAAGCATTCCAGGTCTTCCCTCCCTCCCCCTTTTTATAGCTTAGGAAACTGAGGTCCCAGAGAGGTTTATCCACTTGTTCAAGGTCACATAGCTTATTCGTGACAGAGCTTGAACTAGAACCCGTTTCTGACTCCCAGACTAGTATCTCTTTCCTATATACCAGGTTGCTTCCTTTGGCTTTGAAGTTAAGGGAGGAAAGTTAGAAGACTTAGAAATACATTGCTTCCTGAAATTAATATGGTTAAGAGCCTGAGTGAAGAAATACATTTTTGTGTCAATAGTGCTGTGGATTTGAGTTCAAATAACTATTACATTTTATTTATTTTTTTTAGATATAGTATTATGAGGGGGTATTTATTGTAATAAATGGCTATATATGCTATAATGCAATTGTCAGTAACTAAATATCTGAGAGAGCTGTGTTCTTAGTTACCTGGTATGGTGTAACACAGTGCACCAAAGAAAATCTTTACATTTCCAGTGGAGGATCTAAGAGACCGGTGATCAGATTACTGTAACTATGTCTCTGCTTTTTAGAGAGGAAAGGGTAGGGCTTTTGCTACCTCTCCACTGTGTTGTCCAAAAATAAACAAAGACCGTGTCTCTTTCAGAAGACTCTACAGCCCCATCTTACTTAACTCTTTGGGATCCCCATGTGTTCCCTAATCCATGTGTTTTGTACTCGTGGGGGAAAATGTCAAAACAACACTAATGCAGTGTGGAGGTGGAGAACTACACTAGTCAAAAATCCGGAAATTCCACAGTTGCAGTTCCTACAGCAACCTTGTTACAGATATGTTCTTGCTTCAGTTCCTATTTTTCCTACTAAACGTAAAATGTTACAACAGTAGCAACCATGATTAGAGTAAAAAGTGGAGAAAGTAGAGGCCCAGGGTGCTAAATCCAGCCCCTCTGTGACCTTGGGTAAGTGACTGAAGAGCCTTCCTGGGTCCCAGTTTCTTCTACTTAAAATGGCTACGGATAGGTAAGTTTTGCCACCAGTTTTGGGGTAGGTGGAGGGGGAGAATTTTAGGTAATGTCTCTAGGAATGTTAAGAATGATCACAAATAGAATTGTTTAGTACTAAAAGGATATACCTTGAATTGGAAAGCCTGTGAAGTCAATGCTGTTGTTAATTTTAGTTGATGAAGTTTTTATACACACACACACACACACACACACACACACACACACACACACTCTTCCAAGAGCTCAAAGATGAATTAATTTAAACTGGTCTTCATGCAGTGCTGATCAGTGTTACCCTCCTTTTAAAGATAGGAAAGAAACTCAGGGTAAATAATTGAATTAGTCATTAGCAGAACTAGAGGCTAGTACCTGAGAATTCTGTACTCTGGAAACAATCCTTTGACTAGTAAAATGTATAAGGTAAGTTTGTAATTGATCGTTTTCTCTGGAAAAGCTACCTTTTGGATTAATGTTCTATGTTGTTTCAGCCTAAGTGTGAAAGGAATAGATGTGAGCAATACATAACACTTGAATCTGGCAGAAAGTGTGAAACTTAAAATATGTGACTTTTTTCCCACAGTTTTTCTTAGAGAAATTGTATTTTTCACAAGTAACTCCATTCTAGCATGTTCTTGGAAAAATACTGTGCAAATTTAAAGATTAAGGTGATCTTTGTATTGAGTAGTTTAGGATTTTGCTTAGTTATATGTCATTGAGGGGGAAATCATTTTGAATTTCAATAATAGCTCTGCTTTGTACTCATTGCTATAAAGATTCCTTTTCCCCTTTTCTGGGTGGTTCACCACCCCCACCCCCTAAACTCAGGAAAAGGAATTGAGGGTCTTGTAAATATTAAAATAGTATTACAAAAGTTCAGGTAGTTTATAAAATGAATGACAAACAGATGATGTTTCTTTGTTCCTGGTAGGCCTGGAGAATGACCCCTCTTTTTAGGCTCTGTTGCACTTTGAAAGAAACTTTTGCACTACTCGCTTGAGCAAGTTTTATAACCATAAGGCTGCATTATAGTTGGGTGGTAGTATTTAAATATTTATATCTAAGTAGTCAGCTGGTGCATTCTCAGCAGTGCTTTGGAAGCAGTGTGTACTGGGTAAATGTAAGCTGTTTGGCATATTTATAGAAAAATGGATTTTGGCAACTGTTTTAATCTTGGCTTCTGGATCCTAGGGGGCAGTAGACCGGCTATTAGCCACACTAATCCCCTTACCGGGAAATAGGATCTTTCAGAACCTTGTCTTGGGGTCAGAGGCCTGGTTCATTGTATTGTAGGTTAGCTTTTCTTTCTGAACCTGGGTTCTAAGAGTCTATTTGGATTGTTTTTCTGATTTTATAGTAATTGTAGACAAAATCTTATCTGTGTGGGACTTGATTTAATTTTGTCAGCAATTTTTTGGTGGCCTGTAGGTATGTGATATTTTCTAGCCTTTTTCAGCTTAAGTGTTTAGATGTCCTTTCCTCTCCTATTAACTATAGATTACTGATGTGTGTATTATCCACAGCAGTTGCTTTCCTCCTTGTATGTTGCATTCTTCCAGGCCACCCCATCCCCACAGTCAAGTGGAAACTCTTTAGCAGTAATTTAAGGAAAACATGAGTGAAAAGGTAAGTCTCCCATAATACTACCACTTAATGGGTGTATTGAGAGGTAGTACAAACCTTGAGGAATACAAAGGTTTGGGTCCTGACACATCCTGGCACACACAGACAGTCAGTGTGATCCTAGGCTAGTCACTTCACCATGCTCTGAGCAGTTTTCGAAAACCATAAATTGCAGAACAAGTTGTTAATCTGCATTAGTAGAAGGACTTTCCCCTTGGCAAGTGCCCTATGCCAATAAAATCACCAGTGAAATTACTGGTCTGTACCAAAGAAGAAAAAAAAATCTCAAATGCAAATTTGAGTGACTGTAAGGATTATCTAATGTTCTGTGTTACTGAATAAATGCAAAAAAAAAATGAAGCCCCCTTTTTTTTTGTGCCAAGCACTGTGGCTAGTGTTGGGGATACAAAAAGAAAAAAATGAGATGGTCCCTGTATTTCTGTTTTATTGCGTTAGTACAGACAATTGAGGAGGAAATGAATTATTAGTACTATTATTGTTACCTAGCACTTTTAAGATTTGCAGAGTACTTTACAATATTATCTCATTTTATCCTCACAACCACCCTGGGAGGTAGGTGCTATTCTTATCCCTATTTTAAGAGATGAGATAACTGAGGCAAGCAAGTTAAATAACTTGCCCAGGGTCACACAGCTGGTCTGTCTGAGACTGAATTTGAACTCTGGTCTTCCTGGCTCTGAGTCTGTAGCTCTAAGTGCCAACTGGATCAGAGAATATTTTAGTAATATATTCATAACTAAGGTAATTTCTAACAGTCACAGTAGTAGAGAGATGGCTATTGCAGTTTGCCTGGGCCTACCTAAGAAGGGACTATTGCAGTTACAAGGGATTATGTATGAAGATTGTTTGTTTTTTTGGTTGGTGGTAGATAGGTGGTTTAGATGCATAGATAGTTTCCACCTAACATCTCATTCTTTCTGATGTTTGATAGTTTCATTGGAGGAAGAAGCTGTCCTATAGTTCACTGAGCTTTCTTTTCAGAACGTGATAGTGGAACAACATGAGCAAGTACAATCTTGCTTTATTGATGCGGCCGACTGTGCTGGTTCAGTCATATGAAAGGACTGCTAACTACTCATTCTCTGTCCTAATGGGCGAAGATGAGCCAAGAAATGGGACTCAGAAGTCTTCTCAGACTTGGGATTTGCTTTTCCCACTACCAAGACAGTATGACTTATGAATTTTGAGGAACTTAAGTTTTCAACAGTACATCAAGGCATACCAGAGTATTCAATTAAATTTGTTTGCATGGACCCAGAAGTGTTGTATCCAAAAGTTGCCCTCTAACAGATGATATACCATTTTGCTACTTTACCCCAGGCAGAATTCCTAGATCATTCATTATCTGGGTTTGGAGTAGCTTCCTTACTGGACCTAAGAGAGCTGGTTTCTAAGTTCACCCTCAAAAGGTTCAGGTCTAAAACCTGAATCTTATAAAACTTCACACAAAAGTACAGGCTGGGAGCATTTCACAATTGTCATGTGTTTTGTGGAGTATAATCGGGTCAAAATTTAACATAGTCCTTTTGTCATGTCTAAGTGGTAAGGGAATGGGTTTTATATGTCTGGTGTCCTGTCCTCTGGCTGAAACATGTGGCATTTTGGTCTAGTGTCTGGTGGCAGTGCCTGTTAGATAATGAAAGCAAGAAGAACTTTTGTTAATTAGCTGGAAATGTACTTCTTTTCTTTTTTTTTTTATTTAAAGTATTGTCTGTAGCTCCTCTGGAAAGCAGTATCCATAGCAATTTAGAAATTTTCATTATATGGGAATATTTGTCCAGGGTCCTCTCACCAATATTTCTTCCAGGTTTTGACATCTTTTTTTAGTACCACACGTGTCACCATGTGAGTTAATAGAAGCTCTGGTAATATCATTGTTAAGGTGGTTTGGGGGGTATTATTACTGGTGTATTCTCATATCTAACATATATCTCATATGTTAGAGTTAGTAGCTATGTCCACCTGTTTCTTTAAATACTTAAAGAATTTTGTCATCGAAGATATTTGTGAACCCATTGTACCTTAGTAGATAGTCCTTTTGAGTTGTTGTCAGTGAAAATTCATCACAGATCAACTGATGGGGCTTTCCAAATTTAGCTAGGCCTGGTCCTCAGGCAGCAGAACTTAAAGTTTTTGGCCTGTCCTCTACTTCAAACTGTTTTAACTTGATCGATAAGTCTTGTCATACTTTATACTTTTCTAGCAAAGCCTTCTAGAATCCAAGGTCACATCCGTGCAATAGATGACAATACACTGGAGTGGAATTTTAGTGGAACCTAGATAATCAGCAAGCATTTATTAAACATCTATGTGCCAGGCACTGGGGATACAAAGAAAGAAATGAAACAGTCCTGCACTTGGGGAGTTAATATTTGTGTTCCTCAGTATTTTTTGCCAAAATTTCCTTTCAGAGTGGTAATCAATTGTTTTAGATATCTAGATTATTTCTTTATGTTCTTCTGGGAAGTTAACGTCCTGTTTACCTGGAAAGTTTAAGTGATGGCTTGAGTAAGAGCTAAAGTTATTGGTCACAGAAACCCATGTTCTAGGTACAGTCAACAAACATAGCGACATACAGTCTTGTGTAGAAAAATCTATATTTAATGTTCGTATGTTAATGAACTGAACCTATTTAAAGCTTAGTCTTAGTTTAAAATATCTGAACTTGATGGAATATTGTTAGACTTATACTGTGGAAGGGATTCACTAACCAAAAATAAGAATCTTTGTGATGCTCATGGGTGGTTGTGTATGTGACTTCTGAGAGCCAAGGAATTCATTGAAGTACAGCCACTGGACTTGACATGCCTGTCCCACAGGAGATGAGCTACCCAGAGGGAACAGCGTAGGACATATCCTGCTATTACATCTATGTGGCAGATAGTACTTGTCCCCCTGTATTCCTTTAGCCAGTCGTGAGAGCAGGATATCCCTTCCATCTATAGGTCAAGCAGTATAAGGCCAACTCCCAGGCTGTTTGTTAAACTAGTTGGGAGTGTCTCTGTTTGCTCAAAACCTATGGTTCCTTGGGCTCGGCAGAGGGGATAAAAAACTGCCATTGCTGAAGGTAACTATCAGAAGTTATTCTTACACAGCAGAAATAGTCTCAAGGAATGTTGTACTGTGTCTATCGAATGAGCACCTTCAAGGATAACAGGCCTTAGAAAGTCTGATTGTGCTGCTGTGCAGCTGTCCTGTCATGGAGTTCCTGCCAGCTGCTAAGTGATGTTGTGCTGACAAGTTTATACAAAGAAGAAAAGTATCATAGGTTTATCTCTCTGCTTCTTAGAAAAGTTTAGCAGATTGGTCATAACATCATACAATTAACATCAGTCATAATAATCCTTAACTGAATTAGTGAATTCATTTTCAGTAGAGTTTTGGGAGAGTCACTGAATCCATGTGTGTATTGTCCTTAATTGCGTTAGTCGGTATTGGATACGCTACATGGTATTCTAATGAGAATGTTCAAAATGGCTCATGTTGAATGGTAAATTAATTTCTTGAATAGCAAATAGTCTATTAGTAATAATAAAATGATGGTCATTCTTGAGAGGGAAGCAGTGATTCGTTTTTCATAAGTGACCAGATGTCCTATTTTACTAGAAGTAAACTGTCTCAGAACAGTTCAGGCAGACAGGGTATGACTCAGATTCTTTAAGTGTTTCTTGGACATGGCTAAGTTATATGACATGTGGATTGTCAGAGGGGTAGCTTTTCTTGCAACCCAGGTTATTGTTAGTAGCACCTTTCCTCTTAGGAGCTAAAGTACTTAGAAAATAGAAAATAATAAGATTTCTCCTTGCTGTATCCTTTTGAAACAGCATGTCTTCCCACAGGTTGTTTTTTTTTTGTTTTTTGTTTTGCTTTTTGGTGAGGCAGTCAGGGTTAAATGACTTGCCCAGGGTCACACAGCTAGTAAGTGTCAAGTGTCTGAGGCCAGATTTGAACTCAGGTCCTCCTGACTCCAAGGCCAGCTCTATCACTGCGCCACTTAGCTGTCCTCCCACAGATTTTTTAATTGTGGGGAAAGTTGAGTCAAGGAGGACTGTAGTGTTTTGTCTGAAGCCATTCATTCAATGAGGCAGAGTCAGTAGCAATACTGAGTAGATTTCAGGACTCTGTTCATCTCAGTGTGGGTTGTTCTAGGCATTGGCTGCTCTTATCCTATGGTCTTTTGGGCTTATGTAGCCTATGAGGGAAAGAATGTGAGTGTTAAGTTCTTCTCCCTCATCCATTCATCCATTCCTATTCTCTATTCTCAAAGCCTGGTTGAGTATAAAGCTTTGGGTTATAGGCTAATTTGTGCTTGTTTTGTGAATAATTGTAACATCTGGGTATCAGTACCTTGTTGTGGTAGAGAGTATAATAAGGGCAGATGTGAGCAGTCTCTATTTTGGAATGGAGCAGAGATTTCAGTTTACATATTTAGATAAAATAATTCTTATTCCATCCCCAAACTAGATGACAGTCATATTGATTGTGTAGAATGACAACATTGACAAAAATGGACAAAACGTTGTTTCAGTCATGTCTGTCTGACTCTTCATGACCCCATTTAAAAAAAAATTAGTTTTTGCAATTGGGGTTAAGTGACTTGCCCAGGGTCACACAGCTAGTAAGTTTCAAGTGTTTGGTCGGAGGCTGGATTTGAACTCATGTTCTCCTGACTTCAGGGCTGGTGCTCTATCCACTGTGCCACCTACCTGCCCCCATCTGGGATTTTCTTGGCAACGATACTGGAGTGGTTTGCCTTTTCCTTCTCCAGGTTACATTACAGCTGAAGAAACGAAGGCAAACTGGGTTAAGTGAGTTGCCCAGGGTCACACAGCTAGAAAATGTCTGAGGCCAGATTTGAACTCAGGAAGATGAGTCTTCCTGACTTAAGGCCTGGCACTCTATCTACTGTACCACCTAGCTGCCTCCTGGTGCTTTTGTCTTATCTGAGAGGCCAAAGGGTCGTCTTCTTTATATAAGGATTTTATGCTACTAGTACACTTGGGATTTTTTCCCCATAAAAGTTTAAGGTTTGCATTAGCATTGGGTATTTGTATTCTTGCCTAGTCTTCCTTGTGACCAGTAGCACATGTTTTCAGGGTTCCTGGCAGAGGTTTAAGATGCTGTCATTGTCTATTAAACAGGCTTCAGACTTGTTTGGAAATCGAACCTTTGGCTTCAGTAGCATTATGTTTAGAACATCCCAGACAGTTTGACATTTAGCATATGCTGATAGATTCTTGGGTGATCAGTTTCAGGTTGTTTGGGTGGATTGTTGAAAACTCAACCTCACTACTAGAAAAATAGTTCTAAATACAAGGACACTTATCCTATTTGTAGAAAGTACAGTACTGGTTAATGAAGTAGCATGTTACAGGAGGACATAGATAGTCATAATTGCCAATGCCTTAGTTGGTTGAACATGATAATATACTAATCTGGGTTGGCTAAAGAATAGTCAGAAAAGAAAAATATATTAGTTTTATCTCTGTGATAAAAAAAAAACCACATGGTTTAGCATTACTAATAAATTCTAATCTGGATGGATTATAAAGAAGGGGAGTTTTTATCATATTTGGAAAGCTTTTTTTCAAACTGGATCTGAAAATCTTAAAAAATAGAAAAGTAATAAAAATTTCTATAATTTAGGATAAAAAAAAAACCTTAGTTGACAGAAATTAGCAAAAAGTGCCCTCTCCTAGTAGGTTAAGCCCAGGCAACTAATTATTATAACTTTTTTTTTCCCCATTAGGTACTGACATTGCTGCAGGAGAAGAAGTTGCCATCAAGCTCGAATGTGTCAAAACCAAACACCCTCAGCTCCATATTGAGAGCAAAATCTACAAAATGATGCAGGGAGGAGGTATGACCAAATACAGTGAAGAAGGAAATTGAACTTTTGTGTCAGGGCATTTTCCCATAGGCTGTAGTGTAGAGTTAAGCTTTGGGATGAGGGAAAAGAGGTCCCAAGATAAAAATAACATTTTTTCCTACACTGTGTTTTTATTAGGGAGATCTCAAAACACAATAGAAAGAACATTGTACTGAAAGGCAGGCAACTTGGGTTAATAGTCTCAAATCTGCCATTAACTAGTTGTGTGATCTTGTTTAAATCATTTAACCTTTCATGGGTATTAGTTTCCTTATTCTAAGATGAGGGGTTTGGTAGCGTTAACATTTTATAAAATTACCAAGCTATTTCGGTTTCTTTTATACCTGGATTACTGTGTGAAAAATCACATCATTCTTTCAATAAGCATTTATTAAGTGCCTACTTTGTGCCAAACACTTTGGCTACATGGACAAAAATAAATAGACATTACCCTCAAGGAGCTTATATTTTGTTGGGTGAAGATGACATAAGTGAAAATTTGGGGCAAAAGAAATAATAATTGGGAAGTAGCATTTGAGTTGAGGTTTCAAGGAAATGAAGAATTCTAAGAATGAGGAGGGAGTGTCTTGAAGACATGAGAGGAGAGCCTGTAACATAGAGGTGGGAGAATGTTGTATGTGAGGCTAGTTTGGTTATGCAGATAAGTGTATAGAAGAGAATAATTTATAAGCCTAGAAGATAAGTTGGAGTCAGATTGTGAAAGAATTTATTGTCAGAGTAGTTTATATTTGATTCTAGAAGTAATAAGTAGCTGCTTGAGTTTTTGAGCAGTGTAGTGACATGTTAGATCTGTGCTTTAGGAATATTACTTTCATAGGGTATGGAGAACAGATTGGAGAGTAGGGAGACCTGAGGCAAAAAGACTGATAAGGCCTTGAGGCTGTTAAAATAGTTCAGATGAAATGTAATGAGAACCTGAAGTAGAATAGTGGCTGTGTGAGTGGAGTGAAAAACAGAGGAGAAATGCTGTAAATTTGGCAACTGATTAGGTGCGTAAGGTAAGGGGAAATGAATTGAACATGACTCAAGTTCCAGATCTGAGACACTTAGGAGGCTGTTTGGTGCCCTTGAAGAAAATTGAGGAATGAAGAAGAGTGGTGTGTGTGGAAGAAGAGGAAGACAATGTGTTATGTTTTGGACATGTTGAAAATATACATAAAACATCTAGGTGGAAATGTCCACTAGGTAGGTGTCAGGTACTGAGGGATTGGACCTTTAGAGAACAATGAGGACTGAATATATAGGTCTCAAAATCTGCATAAAAGTGATCATTTAACCCATGGGGGCTAAGGCTAATGAGAGTCACCAGGAGAGGGAGTGTAGAAAGAAGAGGGCCCTGGACACAGCATTTGGGGTTTACCCTCAGGGTGCATGGTAAGAAAGATGAATCAGTACAAAGGAGAGTGAGAAGGAGCAGTCTGACATGTTGAAAAAGAACCAAGAGAGTGTAGTGTCACAAAAACCCAGGGAGGAGAACGAATCCAGGAGAGGGAGTAGACAGTAGTGTCAAATCCTTCATGAGGTCAAGAAGGATGGAGATTGAGGGGGCAAAGACCATCAGATTTGACCATTTAAGAGATCATTGGTAACTTTAGAGAAAACAGTTGTGATGAGATCAGAAGCCATCTTGCAAGGGTTGAGTAGTAAGTGAGGAGAGGAAGTACGAGCAAGAAGTATAGATTGCCCTTTTTCAATTTATGAAAGGGAGGAGAGAGATATAGGATAACAGCTTGAGATTGTAAGGTCTAATGATGAGCTCTGGATGTGTTTTGTAAACAATAGAGTATAATCTAGTAGGTGGGGAGAGATTATAGAGGGAGACCTGGTGACAACCTGCTGGAGGGGATGGGATCTAGAGCCTAAAAAGAGTTGGCTTTGTTGTGAAGGTCCAACTCTTCTTAAAGGTTTGAAATGCAAAGAGGATGAGAAGGGAAAGGAGAGAGCTCAAAGTTACTAGTCTTAATTTTCCCTGTTAAATTTGAGGTAAGATTTTGAGCTTAGAAAGTCAGGGCCCAGTCTGGTTTGGGAAGCTTCAGAAGAGAAAGTTTAGAATAGACTCTTTTGGAAGTGTGATAGATGATCAGTAAGGCAAGAGTAAAAGGATTGCTTTGCTGCAGTGAGGACCCAGTTGAAATTAGATATCAAATTTCTGGATAGCTCAGTCAGTATGGTAGCTTCTGTTAGCAACACATGACAGCAGGAGCATGTGAGTAGGAGGAGCCAAGGAGGTAGATGGTGAGAGTGCCTTGGGGGGACAAAGCGGGACAAAGAGGACAAGGGATTGGAGAGTAGAGGACAGAGTAGATGACAGAAAATGGTTAACTTCGGGGTCAGAATTGGGAAGGGATGAACGTCTAGAACAGGAGTGTTGGCCTGGGAGAATACTGACAAGTGTAGAGGTTGGAGGTCACATGAACAATAAACTTTTACTTTGGCAGCCTGGCATGTAAAACTCTGGAACTTCCCATACCTACGTCAAAGCTTTTTTTGTGGGGGTTGTTACCTGCTAAATTGGTTGGTGTTATACTCATTCCCCTATTCAGACTATCATTTTCCTGCTCAGAAATCTAAGTGTCTGTCTTGCCTGCATGATAAAATACCAAGTTCTTAGCTGGAATTTAAAGCCCTTCACAATATGGCTCTCACCTACTTTAAAGGGAGGGGGGAGGTCCCTGTGCATTCTGGAGAGGAATGAGACATGGCTGCTCTGGGTGCCCTCCTGGAGTGGAGGTTCTTGGAAGAGCTATCCACATAGAGGAGGAGGCTGAGAAGGCCAAAGGGTAGCAGGTTCTCCCAGTGTATGAACTCCAGGGTTGGAATAAGGTTGGAGGATGAAGAGCTAGGGGCATGGTAGAGGAGGAAATTAAGAGTACAGCCTGGAGAGGAATGAGATAGGAGATTCAGTTGAGTATAACAGTAATGTCAAAGTAGTGGACCAGTGGTAGAACAGTGGGGAGTTTTAATAGTACTTAAAGAGTTAAGTATGTGGTGTATTTACCCATTTACCTGGCAGAGTGGCTTGTATGAAGCGCCAGTCTCAGCAAGGACTGTGTGTCTGTTTTGTCCAAGGACTTATGTTGAACATTGGAAACCTGAAAAATGAGCATTGTTCCTTTTAGGAAAAATCTTTAAAGATAATTTTTGTACTTTTCATTGTCCATCCAAGTTTTGGGGGTGAGGAGGGAGACATTCCCAGTACTTCACTGAAGCTGACATTGACTTATTCTAATCCTAAAATACAGTGTCTGTGATCAAATGAGAAGTTAGGATTGATGTTTCACCCTTTTGATAACTGTCTTAGGAATTATATGTCATAAAAACCATCAAGCATTTCAAGCCTTCTATGAATGTTTTTGGTAGTAAATTTATGTGGTATTAACAGGAATGCTTTCACATAAATTGAGCCTGCTTTACGCTATCTTTGACATAAAATATAATGCCCCTGTACCATTTGACATCCCATGTCTCTTAGCTAGTTGAGTTAATGTTTCTTTTACCTAAAAACCTGTGTCTTGGGTTAATTCCATTCAGCCCGTTGTGGTTTCTTTTAAGAGAATTTTCTTTACTCTTAGTTTGAGTTTATAGGCATATTCATTTCTCGTCCCCTACAGTTTTACCCGTCCTGGTTCAGGGGTAAGGGTTAAGGAAGAAGAGACCCAAATTACCTGTTGTTGCCTACAGTTTGATAGCTATGAATTTCTACTTGAATTCTGAACACATTCCATTGTCTTTTGCGGAGGATGGAGAGTTCTTTCTGAGCCCTGGGGCCCACCAAAGTTACTTATAGGATACTTCTGGTGTAGCATCAAATAGTTTAGAAAAACCAGTAAAGCACTCTTCTTGAGCTTGACACAGGAAGATAGAATCTCACAAAAGCGTGGAATCCAGTTCCAGCTTCACTTGTGTAACAACTTCTGGAATTGAGAACTAAAGCAGCTAACTTGGAGTTTAGGGTTGGTGTTCTTTATTATGCAAGAACCACCCTCGAGGGAAAAAAAGCAATTCTGAAGCCTAGGAGACTGCTAAACTGACTGTTGCTTTAAACAAAGGGTTCTTAATCTTTTTTGAGCCATAGAAGCCTTTGCTAATCTGGTAAAGCAGTTTCGCACCTCTTCTCAGAATAATTGCTTTAAGTACCTAAAATAAAATACATAGGACTACAAAAGGAAACCAATTATATTAAAATACCTATTTTTATCTATTAAAATATATATATTTTTTTAAGTTCACTGTATCTCCTGTAATGTACCTTTGGACCCCAGATTAAGAACCTCCATTCTAAACAGGTGGTTACTTAGCTAAAAAAGAAATACAATTTATATTTTCTCTTTAGGATTACTGAAAGCCAAACAGGATTCCACAGGGTTGAGAGATATATACTGGAAATTGACAACTGTGCCTCTCTTTTTTCTGGCTTTTCTTTTCTCTTAACGCAGAGCCACTGGTTTGTTCCTTAAGTTAACTGCCAAAGTATTTCAGTTCACAATAAATGTGTTAATTGGGCTCAACTGGGCCCTTATTTCAGCAGTATGTTCCTTTTACTCATCTGTAATTAATTCTCCATCCTACTCCCCAGAGGCTGTTCTAAACCTTTTCTCAAGTTTCTCATACTATTGCCTCCTCCCTCTCAGCTAAGTACCTTACAGAAACTTTTTACCATGAGCTTCCTCTTCTGAAAACCCTTGGGTATCATTCACTTCTTCTGTCTGATCAAAAGGTGGGTCTTCTTACCAAGGCTAACCCTGCTACTTATACTCTTGACCTCACCTCTTCTATGTTTAGCAGATTGCATCATCTCTCTAATCTTTCCCTTATCTACTGGGTCCTTCCACACTTCCTACAAAATATTCCCAAGTCTCAGCTATCCTGAAAAAAAGCCTTACAGAGCCTTCAGGCTACCATTCTTTATCTCTCCTTTTGAGGCCAGACTTCTAGAAAAAGCTGCTTAGAACCATTGCCTCCACATCCTTTCCTGAGTAGCTTCTCAAACCTTTGTAATCTGTCCTCTGACTCATCTGAAACTGCTCTATCCGCAGTTATCTGTGATCTCTTGTTTGCTTAATAGCCTTTTCTCAGTCTTCTCAGCCTCTGTGCAGCATTTGACATTGTGGACCACTCTCTTCTCCTTTGTTTTTGTTCAGTTGTTTTAGCCACGTTCACCTTTGTGGCCCCATTTGTGGTTTTCTTGGCTTGTCATTTCCTTCTCCAAGAGATTAAGTGACTTCAGGGTCACATTGCTAGGGACTGTCTGAGGCTGGATTTGAACTCCGGTCTTCTGATGCCAGGTGCAGTGCTTTATCCACTGAGCTGCCAGTTGCCTCTTTCTCCTCCTAGATCCTCTCTTTCCTCTGGGTTTTTGTGACACTTCTTTTACTTGGTGCTTCTTCAACCTATTTGACTGATTTTCTTTCAGTCATCTTTGCTGGTTTATCATCCTTATCATGCCATTAACTTGGGTATGTCCCAACATTCTGTCCTGTGTCCTCTTTTATTCTCTTTTGGTGTAGTCTCTCATTTGGTGACCTCATTAGATCTCCTGGAGTTAATTATCATCTCTATGCTAATGACTCCCAGTCTGTATATACTGCCCTACCCTCTCTCTTGAACTTCACTCATGAGAATTGTCTGTTAGGCATATCAAACTGGAAGTTCCATAGGCACCTACTTGTCCAGATTCCTTATTTTCACCTGCCTTTCTTCCTAACTTCCCAGTTTATGTCTCGGTACCACCATCCTTCCAGGAAGCTTGGTTTATAGTCTTATACATCATCCTTGATTCCTCACCCTACATGTCCTATCAATTGCCAAATTTTATCTACCACCAAAATATCTCTCACATTTGACCCATTCTTTTTATTCATACAGATATTATCCTTAATTTAAGACATTATTGTTTCTTTTTGACTATTTTTCCTGCCTCAAGTCTGTTCCTTTCCAACCCATCCTTCACAGAGCTGCCAAAGTGATTTTTCTAAATTGCAAGTCTAACCACATCACTCTCATATTCAGTAAACCCTAATGGCTCCCTTTTGCCTCTCATTTATCTTTTAAAACTTTTTACAGCTTTGCTTCAGCCTTTGTTTCCATCCTCATTGTACCTTAACACCACACACTACCCCTTCAACAGATACACATTCACCTCAACATAGACAAATTGGCCTTCTCCCTGTTACTTACTTATGATACTCCATTGCCTTTGCATTGGCTATCCTCTATACCTAGAATGCTCTTTTACCTGACCTCCTCTTAGAACTCTTTTTTTCCTTAAAACTGTTCTCAGTGCTTTCTATATTAAACTTTTTCTGATCCTCCTGCCTCCAACACACACATGACAAAATTCCTTTTTTTTATTCTGTATGTACTTTTATATATGTTGTCTCTCCCAATAGAGTATAAGTTGTTTGAGGACAGAGCCTTTTATTTTTGTCTTTGTATTTGTAACAGCTAACATGTAGCACTTAATAAATGCCTGCCATGGTAGTAGCTTAATAAAATGTTTTTTGATTAGGTGTGCATCTCACCGACTTCACTGCTGCTTCAAAGGGTGGGTCTTGAAGGCTGTTCGTGGTTTTGGCTGGATATGCCAGGGTAATGAAAACAGTACCTACTGCAGTATTTAGAGTGGCCTAAGTTATACCCATAAAGATACCATAATTGAGTTACATGTATTCTTAATATTACTCTACATTCTTGTTGCAATGTTAAAGCTAAACTCTGAGCAAAAAGTATATAGTATTGAACCTGGGATTTTACCTACCATTTTAAACTATTGGAAACTGCCAGTTTTTAGTATCTTAAGTAATCTAGCCTGTTATAGAACCAACTGATCCAGGAAGATCACACTGTTGAAATGCCTTATAAAAGAGACAACAACTCTGTTCTTAATTTTTCTCTTTATACATGGGAGCCAGACTGGGCAGCTTAGCTTAGGTGATGTGGTGTGGCCTCTTAGTCTAACTAAGTATTTGAAATGCCAAGTTCTGATCTCCTTTATGCTCATCTAGTACCCTTTAAAATGAAAGCAGCTTCAGGGTAGGAGGAAACACAAAGCTGAATGATCACATTCTGTTCTGTGTGGTTAGAGATCATGCATACATTTTCCTTGTATTCAGGATCATACTCTGAAGATTTCGTTATAATGATATTGGTCTCATCAGGTAGGAGTCTTAAGTTAATCTCGTTCACATTGACACCACAAGGATCTTAAGCCTAATGTTGTATCCAACTAGCATATTGAAAATGCCAAACTGAGAGTGATGGTTCCTCTATCCAGCATTTCATTCCTGACAGGATTGTTAAGAGACATTATAGAAGACATGGTAATTGCCCTACATGACATCATCTCTAACTTTGCTGTAGTAGCGTAAAATGTAAGTTCATGAAATACAGCATAAGTAAATGAAAATTAAATATTGATGAAGCAGCGAGGTGGTCTGTAGATGAAGCGATGACCTGAAATCAGAAAGACAAATTTAAATCCTGCTTCAAGACATTAGTTTTACCTACTCATGGGAATCTTCTGAGAATCATATGAGGTAAATCACTTATTTTCATACCTGGAACATAGTAGGCACTTGATAAATGCTTATTCCCTTTCTCTCACTGATGGAAGATGCTCAAATAGGTACCAACCAAGTTTTAAACAGATTCCCAGACCATTAGGCATGGAGGTTGAATTCTGAGCATCTTTTTGATTTCAACTGTCTCTAAAAATGTTCTTAGATCATTTGTTCCTTTAATCCAGGGCATTTTTACCTGGTATATGCTAACTTAAAAAAAAATTTTTTTTTGCCCTTTTTTTTTTTATGAGGCAGTTGGGATTAAGTGACTTGCCCAGGGTCACACAGCTAGTAAGTGTCAACTGTCTAAGGCCAGATTTGAACTTGGGTCCTCCTGACTCCAAGGCTAGAGTTCTATCCACTGCACCACCTAGCTGCCCCTAAAAAAAATTTCAGTAACTGTATTTCAGCATAATTGGTTTCTGTGTATTTTATTTTATTCATTTAAAAACATTTTGAGAAGGGGTCCATATGTAGACTCCACCAAACTACCTAAGGGGTTCATGATACAAAAATCATCTTTAGTCTAACATATTCTCTGTCTGTAGAGAAAGTTGATTTTTCCACTGCTTCTTCCTTGGAAACTTAGATGTCTTTTTTTTTTATTGGCTAGGCAGTGGGGTTGAGTGACTTGCCCAGGGTCACACAGCTAGGAAGTGTTATGTGTCTGAGGCCGGATTTCTCAGGTTCTCCTGATTCCAGGGCTGGTGCTCTATCTACTGTGCCACTTAGCTGCTTCCGACGGCTTCGTTTTGAAAGACAAGGCATTCATGTAATTAAATCTTTTCTTTGTCTAAGACATTATTCATCTGAACTGATTTTTGTGCAAAGTTAAATGTTGCATAAATGGGACTTAAGCATTATGGTAGAAATCATCCACTAAATTATGTGTAGGCAATAATTGGCTTGATCTTGAAGTCATCTTTGACTTCATTCATCTTTTACATATCTAGTTATATCCATTTTGTTCCAGTAAAAATTTTCTTATATCTAAAAACTTGACCCTGCCGCTATCCAGACAGGTTGTCTTTCACTTGGTCTTTGTGACTCTGGTACTCATTCTAACATAGATCATATTGCTGCCAGATTAATTTTACCAGAAGCTACTTGTGTCATGTCACAGTCCTGTTTGAGAACCTACACATAATCACGATTGAATTATGTGAACCTCTTTTGCCTACATTACTGAACTCTGCAGAATCCAGCTCCGTTCTTCCTGTCCAACCTTAATTCTGTTTCAGTCAGATAAGTCTACTCACTACGTTGCTGCTTTAATCTAGAATGTCCTACAGTCAGGAAGATAAAGGTTGAGACTCCTCTTCCAACACTTTTTGGCTATATTAGCATGGGTAAAATTATATAACCTCTCTAAACCTCAGTTTCATCTTTTGTAAAACAGGGATAACATTTTTGGTACTTAACTCATAGGGTTGTTAAGTACAATTTAAATGAGTTATGTAATGTGCTCTAGCAAAACTTCAGTGTGCTATATACATCATTATGATTATACAGATACTTTAAATTTATGTAGTATTTGCTATTTACAAATGGCTTTTATATGTGTGTTCTCATTTGATCTTCACAGCCACTTATTGTGAAATGGGTAAGACTGTGTTATCCCTGCTTTTTCAGAAGAGGGAGCACAGAGATTTTGTGACTTAATAAAGGCCACATACATACTCTTAAAGAGTGCCAGAGCCAGAATTATGTGTTTGGATTTCTGGTCTAGGGCTGTACCATGCAGCTGGCCCAGCTGAAGTCCTTCTTGTTCCCGGAAGCCTTTTTGTATTTTCTTTGTCCACATTTATCTCTTCTTTTAATTTTTTTAAACATTTATTATTATCTGTACCATTCGCTTTGGCAGTAAATGTTATACTTTTTTGTTTTTTCCAGTTTTCATGTTTCTTAAAGGTCTTACCTACCCAACTGTATTAGAAGCTCCATGAGGAAAAACCATGACTTTATACTACTTTTTTATCCTCCGTGGAACTTATAGGTAACCACATCTTTGAGGACTTGGTCTCATAGGATTTAATGTAACACACAGGCAAATGTTTTTCAAAGAAAAATTGAAATTAAATTCACTTAGAGAAGTATGTATGTAGAGCATATAAGATCAAAGACCAAATATAAAATTTAGGGACACACATTATTATGTTTATGAATGCAAATTTTAACTGGGAAGATAAGATATAACTTAGGGAAAAGCATGAAAAAATTAGAAAACAACAGCACAATGCACAAGAAGGAAGATTTAAATACATGGATGCTGAGGCAGGCAGTGTATAAGTATTAAGAGAGAAGTGGGAGTTAACTCGTTCTAGATCAGGCACATTTTGAGCTGAATCTTGAATGAAAGGGAGAGGAAAATTGGCAAAGAGATGGAAGGGAAAGCATTGGGGTGTCAGAAATTAGGTATGTGCCGTATATGGCATAGTAGTTCCACATGGCTGACTTGTAGAGGTTAAATTGAGGATGTTAAGAAATGGTATTGGGAAGGTTTGGAAAAGGCAAGCCTTTGGAACTAGGCAAAATAGTTTGGATTTACTGATAGTTTGAGTTCGTGATGGGATTTGTTAATTTTTTTAAATTTAATTTTAAAACTAGCTAACCTAGCACCGAAATAGATACAAAACAATTTTTTAAAAACTAACAAGTTTTCATTATTGTCTTTCTGTGTTCCCTTCCATTGTCCATTTACCTTTTGCATACTTATATCCTCTTTTTTAAAAAATTGTATTCACTGTTCATTTCTCTTTTGTTTTTTTGCTTTTGATTATTTTGTATATATTTTGTATCATACTCATCATTTTTAATGACACAGAAATATTCCATTAAATTAACATGCCATAATTTTGTTGAACTTTTAAGCTATTTTCACTTATTCCCCATTACATTTCATTGACTAAATATTTATTAAATTCTTATTTAATACTAATGCTAGGTGCTGGAGATATCAGTATTAAAAACTGACAGTTCTATCTGCAGTGTGAATTTATTCTAAGGGATTGGGTTGGGCAAAATACAATGCAAAGCCGGATAAATAAACACAATATGGGAAATAATGAGAGTAAAGAAAATAACCAAAGGAAATGGTCCGGGCAGATTTGAAGAGAGAACGTTTGGGGTCAGGTGGGGCAGGGAGAGACAGAAATAGGACATGGAGAGAATTCTGAAAGGCAGAGACAAGAAGGGAGCACATTCTGGACAAAGAGGGTGGCTCATGTGAATGCACAAACATGAGGAGACTGCTTGTAGTTTGAGGAATAATTGGTTGAATCACACACGGAATGCCCGAGGTGAATAATGTTAGAAAAGGCTTAAGTTTTGTTGATCCCCTTTTATTTTTACATTGAGTCATTTCTTGGTATTTTTTCCTTGCCTCCCTTCACCCAGCCTCTTAAGCTTCCCTTTACAATAAATGAAAAAAAAAGTTAAGCAAAACTAGTCAACATGACAGCCATATTTGACATTTGATAGGCTGAAAAAATGGGAAGGATGGATTACAGAAAAGAGAAATACTAATTAGGGAGATCAGTTAAAGAGGCTGAACCAGTTGTCCAGGCAAGAAGAGGGCTTGGACTAGATTAGTCCAACACTATCCTACCAGTCTCTCAGGTTTGCAGCCTAAATATTATCCTCAACTCTTCATGATCTCTCACCCTCTCCCCAATATCCAGGCTGTTGCCAAGACCTATCAATTACAACCTTTGCAGCATCTCTCTAATATGCCCCCTTCTCTCTTCTGGCACCTCCACAACTCTGGTGCAGGCCTCATCACCTCACACCTGGACTATTGCAGTAGCCTGCTGGTGGGAGGCTGCCTGCTTCAAGTCTTCGCCCACTGTAATCCATCCTCCTAGCTACCAAAATGATTTTCCTAAAGTACAGATCTGATTATCTCTCTTACACACACACACACACACACACACACACACACACACACACACACACACCCCCACTCAACTCCTGTGGCTTCCTATTTCCTCTAGGATCAAATACAAAAGCAACCTCTGTCTACCATTCAAAGCCATTTGTAACCTAGCCCACCATCCCTCTACCTTTCCAGTCTTCTTATGTCTCGTACCCTGCCATGTACTCTTTGATCCAGTGACAAAATCTCCTGGCCATTCCACAAACACTACACTTAATCTCTTGCTTCTGGGCATTTTCTCTGGCTGTCCCTCATGCCTGGAGTGCTTTCCCTCCTCTGCTCGAACTACTGACCTCCCTAGCTTCCTTTAAGTCCCAACTAAATTCCTGTCTTTTACAGAAGACTTTCCCAACCGGTCTTAATTCTAATGCCTTCCTTTTCATTATTTCCTATTTATCCTATATTTAGTTTGCACATATTTGCTTGTTTATCATCCCCTCCATTAGATTGTGAGCTCCTTGAGGGGCAAGGACTTAACTTTTGTTTCTTTTTGTATCCCCAGTGCTTAGGACAGTGCCTGGTAAGCACTTAAGAAATGTTTATTGACTGACTGACTGTAGTGGCTGTATAAGTAGGGAGAACCTATAAAATATAAAATTGGTAATATTTTGCATTTGATTGGATGAGAGAGAAAAGTCAAAGAAAGGTCAAGGGGGGTGACTCTTAAGAGGAACCCAAGATTTTGCAATTTGGAGAGTTGTCTTCAAATATTTGAAGGGCTGTCATGTGTAAGGAAGGAATAGATTTGTTCTGTTCCAGGGGTCAGAGCCAGGGCTACTATGTAGATGTTATAAGGGACAGATTTGGGTTCCATATAAGGAAAGACCTTCAAGCTGGCCAGCAAAGAAACAGATTGTCATGACGTCTTTGCTTGATTATTTCCAGCAGCACTTCATTCTTTCGTTAGGTTAGAAATTCAACTTAGATGACTTAGGATTCCTTCCCTCTCCTGATTCTATATTTTTAGCTGCCCACAGAATATTTCCATTTGTATGTCTCACTATTACCTATGCACAACTAATCAAAAACTGAACAAACCCTTTTCCTCCTACTGTTTGGCTTTCACAATCATTTTCCTACTCCCCCAGATTTGAAACCTTGGTGTCATCTTTTACTCTTCCCTTCCCTTTATCTTTGTTTTTCTTCCTTCAAAATAACTTTCATTTAGCCCTTCTTTTCAGTTCACACTAACACCATCATATGCTAGGTCCTTGTCTCTTCTGGTATGGACTATTCAGAATCTCCTAACTTTCTCTTACCTCCCATCTCTCCTTGCTTTTACGTAAAACACAGTGAAATTTATCTTCTGAAAATATCGCTCTCATCATATCTCATTCCTTCTTAACGTACAATGGTCTCAGTCTTTTCCTGTTAAATCATTTCTAAATTTTTTAATCTTGTGTTCAAGTCCTTTTCTCTGTTCACAATATGAACTTCTTTTACTTATGCCAACTTCTTCATTTACACTCTGTCTTCCCCTTGTATCCTTTCTCCCTCCAGCACACATATCATTATTCACTCCCATCCTTTCTTTCTGACTACCCAAACCACCTCCATTCTTTAAGATCCAAATCAAGTCTTACCTCTTTCATGAAGCCTTCCCTAGTTGTATTGATCTTTCTTTTCCCCTCTAAACTCCTTTGACATTTATTGTTTATACTTAAGATTGCAGGGACCTAAAAAGTTTTTGAATCTAACTTCTTCATTTTACACATGTGGAAACTGAGGCCTACCGAATTTAAAGGGCTTGCCCAGGGTTACATAGTCTGAGCAGCAATTGAACCCAGGTCTTCCTAATTTTGAGGCCAGCACTCTCTACTACATTAAGGTGGCAGTACACTTAAATCTCTGCAGTATTTCTAGGAGTTATGAAGTATCCTGGGCAGCAGACTTGAAAACCTGCACATAGGATTTCTGTGACTTCTTTGTGACCTTGGAAGTCATAAAGCTTTGGAAGCAGACTTTATTGGGAAATGAACAACTGACTAGAAGTGATGATATTGAACAAGATTCAGGACCATAGTTTAAGGTAAACATAATGATAGATTCTTGACTAGGGACATTATAGCCCATAAAAACTAGGAAGAGTAGGCAGAGACTTTCCAGTCAGTTCAATATACTCAACCTGAAAATGGAAGGGAAAAGGAGAAAAATGTCGAAATTAAACTCTTGAGGACATTGGGTATGATATATAATGATAGAAGAATTGCCTGTTAGTTTGCAGAGGTAATTTGGCAGGAAGTGGGGCAGACTTGCTGCTTTAGGTGTCTTAGTCTACTGAATATAGGTCATAAACAAAACATACCAGAGATTTTAATTCCTGATTCAACTCAGTAGTATCACCAAGACTTATCGAGACAGTGCTTGACCATAGTACATCAATGGAAAGGTCTTTTGTTCAAATGAAACATAATAGCATAGCAGTAACTATCAAGAAAATCTATACCTTTTGTATAAATCTACTAACCATCATGGCTGAGCATAAAAGGAGAAACAGAAATTATATCATTCTAGGAGGTATAATACAGACTACCTAGCCAGAAGGTAGTTTCTGATGCAGATCACAAAATTGGTTCATACACATGATGAAAGACGGCTGAAAATCTTACTCCCTAAAAGCAGAAGAAATGATAAAATATTTGAATTGATGACAGTTTTACCTTTTAGAAGATAGAAGCAGCAGAAGAGCTTTGACCCAGTTCTGACCAGCCAGGAAGAGAGAATGAATGCAGTGGGAGCCATAAGATGAAATAGCGGTTATTATTAGCCAAAGAAAGGAAACTGAGTATGGGCAAGACATAGAATTTGACTTAGTAAAAACAAGTCTCAGAATCTGCGGTAGTATGGCTTAAGACTATAAGAGGAAAGTTAGCTCCAGACAGATGAGACTGTTTCAAAATCAAATTCTAGCAATAAAGTTATGAATGATACCCATGTAAAAGAAATTGAGGAGATATCAAAAGAGACTGATATACTCTAGTAGCTTCAGACTTAAAAAGGAAACTTGCAGAAGATGGAATCAGCAGAATATAATCAAAGAAGACTACAAAAAGATGTCATTGTAGCTCTAAGAATAATGTCAGCAGGGCAAAAACTTGTGACAAGGGAATTGAAGCTGTTAAAATTTCAGGTAAAGGGACAGTTAATATTTGGCAACTCTTGAGTTTCAAATGCCTAGGTAGGATATAAATTATCAGTATGGGTACTGAAAAGGCTTGTAGATGGAATAGCTGAACCTATCACAAGTAGTCTTTCAAGAATTTTGGGAAACAGAGACTGACATTGACAAGTATGCTAGATTGGTAGGACAGGAGGAAAACAAGCATTTTTTAAGTGCCTGCTGTATGCTAGACACTGTGCTAAGCACTTTATAGTTATAATCTTGGGAATGTTACAGACATAGTTAATCTGGATTTCAGCATGGCATTTAAGAATGTTTTAAGATCCTTTTCTGGGCATGCTGGAGGGGGGCTGAAGCTTGTATGATAGTACAGTTAAGTAGATTCGTGATTAGTGGAATGCCTATTCCCAAAGAATGTTATTCAGCAGATCCAAGTCTTCCTGAAAGGCCATTGCTGGTAGTGTATCCCAGTGATTTTACCTAAACTCTGTTTTGTTCAACACTTTTCGTTATTTGTAACTTTTTTATTAGTAAATTGGATGAAGATCTTGATGGCATGCTTGTCAGGCCTGGAAATGATATAATACTGACTAGAAAAGTTATTTAGTTGGGTGACAAAATAAGAGCTAAAAAATTATGGTCAGATAAAGTAAGCTGAAAATAGAAAGGGTAAATGTAAGGTCCTGCCTGCAATTCAGAAATATCAAATAGATTTGATAACTAAGCAGCATTTCATTTGAGGGAAAAAAACTTTGAAGTTGTATTTGATTTCAGACTAGTTTGAATCAACAGTGTGTTGAGGCTGCCAAAACAAATTAATAGAAATCTAGCTTGTAACCCCACCATATACTTTGTACTGATCAGACCACTCCTAGAGTATATAGATAGATAAACAAGAACAGATTTAGGGAAGTCACAAAAATGTTGAGTCAACCATGTTATTAGAGAAATAGTTAATGGAACTTTGGTGTTAGCATGAAGAAGGGAGAGGGTTAGAATGAGGAAGAGGAGGAAGAGAGAAGGTGCTAATAACTGCTTTCAAATACTTGTGCTGTGGAGATTCCATTTGTTCTGTGAGTCTCTTGACACAAGGACCAGTGGATGGAAGTTACAAAATAGTAGATAGTAGTTAAACATAAGGAAGAACTTTACAAGAGGTCTACAAAAATAAAATGCACTGTTTTTTTGAAGTAATGGATTCCCTTTGTTCAAGCAGAGACTAATTACTTGCTAGGGGTATTGTTAAGGGATTGGTCTAAATCTAAATGACTTCTGAAGTCCCTTTTGGGTCTTGAAGCCTGTAATTCTGCTGTACACTTCACATTGTCTTATACAGTGTAGCTTTTTACAGTTAGACTTAAGCTCCTTGAGAACAGTGACATAGATTATTCTTGTCATAAAATTCTTCTCTCCACCTTCCCACCCTCTCTTTAATACGAGGCTTAGTGGTGACAAGTCAGATAATCCATATCTAATGAAATTTTTATTTCTTTCAGTGGGCATTCCTACGATTAAATGGTGTGGGGCAGAAGGGGACTATAATGTCATGGTGATGGAGCTTTTGGGACCAAGCCTTGAAGATCTCTTCAATTTCTGCTCAAGAAAATTCAGTCTGAAAACTGTCCTGTTACTTGCTGACCAGATGGTAAGAAATTATTTTTGATGAGAATAAATTAGGTGCTAGGCATATCGTAGGCATTCAGTAAATATTTGTTAATATTTGTTGGTTGGTTGCTGATTTTGGAACATAGATTTGGTTTTTTGTTTTTCTCATTGTTGCAAAACATTTAGGGGAAAGTAATATTCTATGAATTATTGATAATGATTAAAATATTCAATGAGTTAACTGATTCTATATTTCTCTACCCAGCTAGAAGCTTTAGCACCAGCAAAACAACTCAAATTTCATGGGCTCTCCTGTCCCATTCATAATCAGATTTTTCATTCAGATTCATCTTTACCAGAATTTCAATGCTAATTCTTATGTTAAGGTCGTGTAATTACAAGATTCTCTATTAAAATCTCTATTAAAATGCCCTAACACATATAGAAGTGACCCTGGCTTCTCCAAGGTCATGCCAGGAAACTGCAAACTCTGGCAGGCCTTATCAAAATGGAAGGGCTTCAAATACGGACCTATATATCTGTTGTCTGAGGACTAGCCTAGCTAAGTTCAGAGAGGCTCATCATTAGAAGGTTGGCCACCCAGATGACTTTTTTGTCCGCAGTAACAATCAGTCAAGGTGAGAAAGAATTGCAGTCTGCATTGGTGAAAGGAGTATCTTTGGAAGTATTGGAAGTAGTAACTATAGACGGTTCTTGCTTTATATATAAGTGGACTATTCTGCGGACCTCTACATAAACATAATGTGAATTTGCCAGCAAATATGGGGAAGGGTGAAAGGGGCCAGCGTACAGTTTAAGGACATTGGGGGCCAGAGACAGAAGCGATAGCATGAGAAGCATGTGGGGGCCAGGGCCAGCCATGTGGGAGCTTGGCCAGAACCAAGAAGAAGAAAACAGAGGGTCAGACATGCGGGGGCCAGATGTGGACAGCTAGGAGAAGACAGGCAATATGCATGGGGTGCTGGAAACAAACAGATGATGGACATGAGGCAGGAGGCAGAACTCAGAGTGGGGAAAAGGTCTCCTCTCAGTGCTAGAGGTCTCAAGCCAAGCCCCTGAGCAGGTGGCAGTCTTTCTGTGAGTCCATTCTTCTGCTTTCACATGGAGCAATTTTTTTAGGGTGATTTGTTTTTGTTTTTGTGGGAGGCCACAGAGAGCTGTGACAAGGAACAGGAATAGATTGAGCACAGTGCTGTACAGTAAAGTTAACAGGTGTTTTTTTGTATTGTGAATTTCTTTCAGAATTCTTTACATATAGTCGAATTTTTGTAATATGAATTTATGTGAAGTAAAAAACTGTATTGCAAGATCTCTTCAGATACCTTGATGTCAGAGGACTACTGTGTGTACAGTACTTTGATAGGCCATGGTGCACAGGAAGCTGAATGTGTTGCAGTTTCAGTCCCACCTAATTTGTTTTTTGTAGCCTTTTGCTTTGTTTTGATCATCTTTTTAAAAATGAGTTTTTTTATTGTTATTTTCTGCTTCTTATTTCATTATCCCTTTTCACCTCCCACGGAGTCATCCCATATGATAAATAACATTTTTAAGAAAGAAAAAAAATCCTCACAACTGATCAATACATTGAAAAGTCTGAAAACGTGTAATATGCAATACTTGTGGACTTCTACTTTCACAAAAGGGCAAGTTGGGGGTGTTCTTTCATATCTCTATTTGAGTCTGCTTGTTCTTTATAATTTTGTTGCATTCACTTTTGATCTTTTGGTGTGTCGTTCTTTCTATTTACATTATTGTAGTTACTGTGTATATTGTTTTCTTGGCTCTGCTCACTTCACTGTGCATTGATTCATAGAGATATTTCCATGCCTTTCTGTATTTATCACACACATTTATAGCATAGTTACATTAATGTACCAGAATTTATTAAGCCACTCCCCAGTTGATGAACATCTACTTTATTTCCAGTTCTTTGCTGTCACCAAAAGTGCTGCCAAAAATATTTTGGTGTACATGGGGACTTTCTTCTGTCTTCCTTGGGGTATTAGACTAGTAATGAATTCTCTGGTTCAAAAAATACAGACTTTATTTCCATAATTCCAAATTGCTTTTTTAAAATGAATATACCATTTCACAGCTCCACCAACAATGTATTAGTGGGCCTGTCATTCCACAACTCCTCTATCATTGATAGTTGCCCTCTTGTCTTTTTGCCAATTTGAAGCGTGTGCTATGAAACCTAAAGGATGTTTTGTTTTGCATTTCTCTTATTATTAGTGACTTGGAGCATTCTTACATGTGCTTGTGAATAGTTTTTGATTTTTTTTTTTGAGAACTGTTTGTTCATATCCTTTGACATTTGTTGAAGAATAGCTATTAGTCTTAAGTATATGTATTTATCATTTATGTATCTTGGATAAAAAGCCACTATCAGAAAAATTTGTACAAAGTTTTTTTAACCAATTCAGCCACTTCACTTCTTATTCTTGGTAGGTTAATTTTGTCTGTGAAGAAGCTTTTCAGTTTCACATAATTAAAGTTATGGTTTGATCTTTTGTAATTGCCTCTATCTTCTGTTTGCTTAAGAATCCGTCTCCTACACATAGGTGTAAGAGTTACCTGATATGTTTCTCTTCTATTTTTTTTGTAATATATCTTTAATATTAAATTGATGTATTCATTTAGAATATATTGTGGAATATGATGTAAAGTGCTAGTCTAAGCCCAGTTTCTGCTAGATTGCTTTCCAGTTTTCTCAGCAGTTATTATCACATAAGGAGTTTTTCCCCAGGTAATTTGTTTTCCATTTTACCAAAAACACTAGATTATTGATTTCTGTTGTTTCTGATTCTCCCTTGTCTATTCCATTGATCTTTCTTCTTTCTCTTTCTTTATGTTATTCAGGTGTTTTTTTTCATGTCTGACTTCTCATGACCCCATTTAGGGTTTTTGTGGCAAAGATACTGAAGTGGTTTGCCACTTTTTTCTCCATCTGATTTCACAGATGAGGAAACTGATGTAAACGGGGTGAAGTGACTTGCCCAGGGACATACAGCTAGTAAGTGTATTGGAGGCTTTATTTGAACTCAGGTCTTTCTGACTTCAGGCCTAGATTTCCATCCATTGCACCATCTGGCTGCCCAAAATGCAACTTTCTGAGGGCAAGGACTGTTTCCTCTATTATTTTTATCCCAAGAACTAGCCCATAATTAGTGACTTCTTGTTGTTCTTGTTGTTCAGCCGGGTCTAACTCTTAATGACCACATTTGGTGTTTTGTTGGCAAGGATACTGGCATGATTTGCCATTTCCTCTGATTCCAACCCCAGTGCTCTATCCACTCTTCCACCTAACTGCCTCTCTTTCTATATTTTTTTTAACAAGTACCAGATGGTTTTGATGACTGCTGCTTAGTAATGATGTTTGAGGTCTGGAAATGACATTCCTTCTTTACCCTAACTTCTTTTCATCCTTTCCCTTGATATTCTAGATTTTTTTTTCTGAATGAATTTTGCTGTTGTTTTATCAAATTCTATAAGTATGCCTTTGATTTGATTGGTATAGTATTAAAATGTAAGTTAATTTTGGTGGTTGCCATTCTTAATGTATTGATGCAACCTAGCCATGAGCACTGAAGAAATACTTTGTAATTGAATCTGTACAAGTCTTGTGTGCTTTGGGGGGTTGATCCCCAAATATTTTATGCATTTTGTGGTTTATTTGAAATGGGGTTATGTTTTTGCTTCATCTGTGTTATTGTTATATAGAAATGCTATTGATTTTTGGAGATTTATTTTATAGGCTGCAACTTGGCCAAAGCTATTGTCTGTCTCAATTAGTATCTTTGCTGATTTCTCAGGATTTTCTAAGTAAATCATCATATTATCAGCAAATAGGAATAGTTTTATCTCTTCTTTACCTGTCTTTATGCCTGTAATTTCTTTCTTTTGTCTTCTTACTGTTGCTAGTATTTCAAGAACTAATATTACGCAATAGTAGATAGTAAGCCCATCCTTCCTTCACTTTTTATAAGAAAAGTTTCAAGCATCTCCCTTTAGTATATGATGTTTACTTTTGGTTTTAAATAGATCCTTTTTTAAAAAAAATAAATTTATTTATTTTTAGTTTTCAACATTCACTTCCATAAGATTTTGAGTTCCAAATTTTCTCCCTGTTTCTCCCCTCCCCCCACCACAAGAGTGCATGTAAATTGATATAGGCTAAACATACACATTCATATTAAATCTGTTTTCACATTAGTCATGTTGTAAAGAATTAGAACCAATGGGAGAAACCACGAGAAAGAAGAAAAAAGAGAGCGAGAGCGCGCAAATGATATGCTTCGATCTGCATTCAGACTTCATAGTCCTTTTTCTAGATGTGGAGAGCGTTTTCCATCATGAGTCTTTTGAAGTTGTCTTAGATCTGATAGATGCTTTTTCTGATATTAAAGAAAGGTTCTCTATGGCTATACTTTGTAGAGTTTTTTGTGTTTTATTTTATCAAAGGCTTTTCTGCGTCTATTGAGATGATCATGTGGTTTTTTGATGTTTTTGTTTTTAATATGATAAATTATTGATTTTTTAATGTTGAACTATCCTTGCATCCCTGGTATAAATTCTATTTGGTGTTATTGAGTAATGTCTTGGATAAATTGCTTTAATCTCTCAGAATTTTGTTTAAAATTTTCATGTCATTGTTCATTAATGGCAATGGCCTATAGTTTTCTATTTTATCTTTCCCTGGTTTAGTTATTAGGACTATATATGTCTCATAAAAGGATTCTGATTGGGGCAGCTGGGTGGTGCAGTGTATAGAGCTCTGGCCTTGGAGTCAGGAGGGCCTGAGTTCAAATCCGGCCTCAGACACTTAATATTTACTAGCTGTGTGACCCAGGGCAAGTCACTTAACCCCGATTGCCTCACCAAAAAGAAAAAAAGGATTCTGTTAGAGTGCCTTAATTTTTTAGAATAATTTGTGAAATATGGCTACTAACTGTTCTTTAAAAGTTTGGATAGAATTTGCCTATGAATCCAGGAATTTTTTCCTTTGGTACTTCCTTTACAGTTAAATCTCTTTCCTTTTCTAAAGTTAGTTTATTTAAGATTTCTATCCGATCTTCTGATAATTTAGGTGTTTTATATTTTTTAAGGCATTCTTTTATTTCTTTTGTGTTCTTCTCAGTTTTGTAAGCATGTAATTATGAATGCCATGGTCTATTTTTCTTTTTAGTTCTTCTAGTTTTGTTGTGATTTCACCTTGTTCGTTTTGGTATTTTATTGGTATGATTTTCTGTTCTCTTTTTAGTTAAATTATCTAAGATTTTATCCATTTTATTAGTCTTTTCAAAGAATCAGCTTTTAGTTTTATTATCATTTCCATAGGGTTTTTTTTGTTCCAATTTATTTCCCTTCTGATTTTTAACATCTCCTTTTCTATGCTTATTTTATTTTTTGGCTAATTTTAAAAATGGACATTCGGTTCATTAATCCTCTCCTTTTCTATTTTGTTAATGTATGTTTGTAAGGATATGATTTTTCCCCTGCGGACTGCTTTAGCTGCAACCCAGAAATTTTGTTATGTTGTTTCATCATTATAATTTTCTTTTATGTAATTATTAGTTAATTTTATGATTTGTTCTTTGACTCACTATTTAATATTTCATTATTAAGTCTTTATTTGGGTCTGTACCTTTATTGAATTATGGTTTATAAAGGATATGGTAACTATTTTTGCCTTTTTTATATTTTTTGGTAATCTCTCTCTGACCTAATATACACGGTCAGTTTTTGTAAAAGTTCCATGTGATGCTGAGAAATAAGGTTTTTTGTTTTGTTTTTGCAGTCCCATTCAAAAAATACCTTTTAGCTCTAGTTTCTCCAGCAATTTGTTCAGTTTCTCTTTGTTTATCTTTCTGTTTGACTTATCCAGAACTGAGAGAGGGATATTGAAATCTCCTGTCACTTTTGTGTCACTATCTCTGTCTTTTTGTATTCTTTCCTTTATAAATTTGGATGTGAAGATATTTGGAGCATATTGGTTTGTTGTCTATAATTCCTTTCAGCATACGATTTCTTTGTTTATCCTGTTTTATTTTTTAAATTTCTTTTCTTTGTTCAGATAGTATGGTGGCAGCTTCTGCTTTTTTAAGTTGCTTGTTATATGTAGTAAATTTTCTTTCGTTCCCTCAGTTTTATTTTGTGTATGTCTTTGTTTTTAAAAATGTGTTTCTTGTAAGCAGTGGATTGTAGGGGTTTGTTTTATCCAATTTGTCATTCTTTTTTTTGATTTATTAGATTTTTTTTAACATTTAAAGTTATGAGAGTTAGGTTTATATTTTCCTCCTTTTATCTCTAACAATTAGGGTTTGTTTTTTCAGGTTATGATTTTTTTCCCCTGTGTTCTGTAAACACAGTACTATTAATTCCTTGAGTTACTTTACCTTAATCTTTTTTAAGGTGACCCCATTCCCACTGGCTCTCTACCTTCACCCTCACATCCTGTCCTCTCATTTGTTACTCCTTTCCCTTTAGGGTTTTGCTTATTGGTTCCTTTTTTCCCCCCCTGCTTTTATCTGGTTATATAATTCCTTCTTCCTCCCCTTCTTTTTCTTCTCTCAATCAAGTAGATTCTCCCCGTTTTCTTTTCCCCTTCTAGTTGTGTTCACTAGTTTTTTAAATTTTATTTCTTTTCTATATGCCCCTTTCAAAAAAAGAATTTCATTTACTCTCTTCATTATCCGTCCTCTCTGTCTATTCTAGGCCTTCATTCTCCTGATTCATGGCCCCTGTAATTATCTGGTTTCTTTCTATTCTCTGTATTCTTCATGCAGTCAAAAATTCCTAGGCATCCACCACAGGCTTTTTGCTGTGTTGGTTTCTGCCACTTCCTTGTAGGGCTTACCCCCTCTCCCCACTTAGCCTTTTCCATTGTATCTCCTAAAACAATGCCAGGTACTACAGGGGTCAGAGGTTACTGCCCCATAGGGCCTCTCCCCCTTGATTATGCAGCTGATCTGTACCCTCCTCAGTTACTGTTTTTATTTCCCCATTTGCCTCAAAGTCTCCTTCTTGAAGGTTCATGCTCTACTACTCCCCAAGTTGCCCCCCAGGAGATCTGATTCCTCTCCTGAGGTTAGGATGAGTGGACTTTGAAAGCACTAGATTCCCTAGACCACACGCAGTTTAAGGTGCCTATCTTCCTTCATAGACCATCTTCACCCATAGCAGCATTCATCAGTGGATCCTTCGGCCACCAAAGCAAAGCCTCCTTTCCTTCTTCCTTTTCAGTCATCTTCCCCTTCTTCCCCACCCACTACCCTGCAGGCTGTTTCTTTCTAAGGCTGCTGATTACCATTCTCCATTGTTAGCTCTCTATTTGACCCAACAGAATGAGTCCATGGACCATTCACACATTCCTGGCCCATCACACATTCCTCTCTATCTTCCTGCTCACTGTATCCCCTTTCATGCATGTTCCTGTGTTGTATTGTAGTTCTGCCAAAAAAACCAAACATGGATTCATCTATAGGCAGTGTCACCTTGTCGGTAACACTCTAGGCCTACGTTTTCACTGTTACCTCCACCAGACTTCCACCTTCACCTCCATTTCCTTGTGTAGATTTAGGAAGGCATCTCTTACTGGTCTCTCAGCTGTTACTCTGTTGCTGTTCATGGCTCCTGCATTTATTCACTCCGTTTGCATTTCTGTTGTTTGTTTTGAGTGTTTAAGAAGCAAATAATCTCTAGTTCTGGTTTACTTTTTAAAAATGTTTTGGAATGCCTCTATTATTGAATGTCCACCTTTTTTCACTTACAGTTTAGCTTAGGTTTGCAGAGTAGGCCACCCTGGGGCTGCATCCTGAGCTTGATTGCCCTTTAAGAGTACATTATTCCATTCTCTTCTAGTTTTCTGATAGGTGCAGAATATACACATGCATTATTGGAATGTCCTTTCCTTTGTGTTTGAAAATCCTTCCCCCGGTAGCTTGTAAAACTTTTTGTTTCTGAATTGGTTAAATTTAACAACTATGTGTCTTGGAGTTTTTAGCCTTGATTTATTTTTCTGGAGATGATCTATGAATTCTTTCAATCGATATTTCTTTTTCTACGTTCAGAAGTTCTGGGCAGTTTTATTATTTCTTGCACAATGATATTATTTTGAGGGGGCAGATCATATTTTCTGGGACACCCATGATCCTTAGGTTTTTTTTCTATGCATCCTGTCTTTAAGATCAGTATGTTTTGTTTGTATAATTAGCATATTTTCTTTTAATGCTGTTGTTTTTTACTTTTCTAGATTGTTTTTTACTTCTGTATATTTGCATTCCATTCTCTTGTTCCTTTGAGATTCGCCATCACAAGTTCTAGTTTTTCTGTTTTGTCCGTTATTTTTGCTCTGTGGGTCATAAATTTTGCTCTCAGACTTCTCATTTCTCATTTGAGCCTCTCAGGAACAGTGTGTGGTAGTTCCATGTTTTCCTTATCATTCTATAGAGTCTTCTGTCTCAAATCTTGGATCATTTTCCTTTGTTTTGCAGTATTTATTCAGATGCATGAACTCATTTACTAGATCTACAGCCCTGTTTCCTTCTGTAGTTAAATGATTTCCTTGTTGATGTATCTGCTTATGTTCAAGACCTTTGAGTTTTCTTCTTCCCAAGATCTTTGGTAATTTTAGTCTTTTTTTTTTCTCCCTTGATTTCCCCTTATTGCACACTTTCTAGCTTTGTCTTTTATGTTGGTGGTTTCCTTGGAGGCTAGATCTCAAAGTTTCTCAGCCTCCTTTTACACCAGGTAATTCATGGTTCATCAACCCAGATCTCTGCCCCAAGTGATTTTTAGGTAGCAGAACTTGCTCCAAATGAATGTTGAGCTGTTTATCTCCAGCTTAGTGGAGTGCTACACAGCCCTCCACACACAACGTCCTCACCTGGTGGCCTGCCCACTACCTGCTTTTCAGTTCTCTGGCCTGACACCAGCAGTTGAGAGAGTTGCTATGTGATTGTCCACCATGGCATTGGCAGCCCCAGCAGGTCAGAGCTCTGCAGCACTAGTGCTACAGGGTTTCTGCTGCTGCAACGATGGCAGCTCCCAGCATGCTTTTGCTCCTCAAGGGCTTCTGGAGCACATAATGTTAGGAGTGAACTTTGGCAGCCTGGAGCTGGAACTCTCCAAGGCAATGGAGGAAGGGGGCACCAGAGTAGAGAGGTATATTTTGTTGCAAGCCCTTAAGTCCTTGAATCTGCTGAATGGTGCCTTACTGCTGGTAGTGTGGGAGCTGGGGGACAGGTGCTGAGTGAACTTAAATGTCAATGAACATAACAAGTTTGGGTTTTGGTTTTTATTTTTTAAGATGCTTTTGGATTCTGGGTGTCCATGACCATGGAGACACCTGAAGTTGTTTTATCTTTGGTGCATAATTTCTGTTTTGGAGAGGTTTGAGATGTCATGGGGATGAGAGAAAATATCTAGTCTTCCATCTTGTTGCTCGCATCTTGATCATCTCTTTTTACTTCTCGCTTATAGATTAGTCGGATTGAATACATTCATTCAAAGAACTTCATCCACCGTGATGTGAAGCCGGATAATTTTCTTATGGGACTGGGAAAAAAGGGTAACCTAGTCTACATTATAGACTTTGGGTTGGCCAAGAAGTACCGGGATGCTAGGACCCATCAGCACATACCCTATCGTGAGAATAAAAACCTCACAGGAACTGCTCGTTATGCCTCCATCAACACTCATCTTGGAATTGGTGAGCCTGTATATAGTATACTTTTCTGCTTAGAAAACTGGGAGTCATTGACATAAGAGAGCCTTCTGGACTACTTATCTCTCAAATCTGGAAATGTAATAGCTGCTAACCTGTGTTCTTGGGCATCATCAGAATGTGCTAACTTCAAAGTTTATGGAACCAGTGACCATTAAATCCTTGGGGCAGATAGTTTGTAGTTTCTGAGTAACTGAATTGAAAGCATTTTTTTTTTTAAGGATGTGAGGAGCTAGTAACTGTTTGCTTTTTATTTACAATCAGCTGATTATGGGATTATTTTACCCTAGCCTAAGGGTTAGTTGATTTAGTTTAAGGCAAGAATGGCAATTTATGGGGCAGCTAGGTGGCACAGTGGATAGAGCACCGGCCCTGAATTCAGAAGGACTGGAGTTCAAATCTGGCCTCAGACACATACTTACTAGCTGTGTGACCCTGGGCAAGTCACTTAACCCCATTGCCTAGCCAAAAAAAAAAAAAAAGAATGGCAATTTATTATAAATCCAAAGGACCCAAGAAATTTTATTGTAATTTTTAAAGGTTTTTTCCTTTTCTCCATAATGTGACTGTTAAACATTTACTTTGTGAATTTTTTTTTTGTTACTTCTTTAAAAATACAGTGAATGAATGCATGTTGTCACCCTGTCATATAGTTTTCTTTATCCTCTCTCTTCAGAACAATCTCGAAGGGATGACTTGGAGTCCCTGGGCTATGTGTTGATGTACTTCAATTTGGGGTCCCTACCCTGGCAGGGGCTGAAGGCTGCTACCAAGAGACAAAAATATGAAAGAATTAGTGAAAAGAAAATGTCCACTCCCATTGAAGTGTTGTGTAAAGGCTACCCTTGTAAGTCTCTGTGGGGGTCTACTTGTTCCACATTGTTAAATTGTCATTTAGTAAGTTATAAGTCTGTGCTGTGGAAGAAATATAATATGATAACAAAAAAAATTGTAATCTTGTTTCTCAGCACCTCCATTTTGTCCTTAGAAGAAGCATTGTGGAAGGAAACATTTTTTCTCTCCATACCAGAAAAGTGACAGACCGTTAATGCTTTGCACAACCTTTCCTTATCTTCTTTGCTGCTTAAATGTTGAACATCTCTTATTGTCAAGGATAGACAGGTTTTTGCCCAGTACCTTGACCTTATCTCTTAGATGGCCTGCGTTCTATTCCATAGCCTTGCCTCATTTCACTTGCTGCTGAAACAGTTCTTCTTTCAGCTCCTGATGTGATTTTTCCATTACCTTTTCTTCATGTTCTTCATCTGGGCATTCCCAGAACACGTGTCTTAGTTCTTAGTAGCATCAGTTTCCCAAAATAAATTTCCTTCTGGGATCTAAGTTCCAGAACAATGATGAGTACCTCAGATTTCATTTATGCTTTAGATCATAGTTCTATTTTTTATGTGTTTAGAACAGTAGAAGATAAAAATAAATGCAAGCAAACTGTAGGGGAAAAAATTAATACTAACACTCAAACCAAATTTCCATACCATGAATACAGCTTTGAGTTTCTCAATGTTTTGCAGCTGAATTTGCCACATACCTGAATTTCTGTCGTTCATTGCGTTTCGATGACAAACCTGACTATTCCTACCTGAGGCAGCTCTTCAGGAACCTGTTCCATCGCCAGGGTTTTTCCTATGACTATGTGTTTGACTGGAACATGCTCAAATTTGTAAGTACCACTGTTATTCCTTTTAAGGACTGGAGTTCACAAATAGGATTTTACCTTTGGTTTTTGAGTTATTTAGGTAGCATTTCCTGTTTTCTTTCTCCCTTTTAAAATCACTTGGATAATTGTGATCCCAGTAACGTTGAAATGCAGGAGTAAAAGGGGAAAGACATTGGAGTTCTTCAAATGTTTTTGCTGTACCTGGCAGTCTCCTGACAACCTGGATGTATACCATGGGTCATCACGACTGCCTGGTCCCAGAAAATGGACCAATGGAGCCTTGGGAATTGTGTTCTTACTTATTTTGAAATACCTATCCAAGTATTGTCTTAGATCTTTCATTGGAGTTTTTACTTCCTTTGCCCATAGTTAATTCATTTTGTAAATCCCAATGCCATACTTCTACTATCCCTTGGACCTTTTTTCTTCCTCTGACAACACTGGGACAGTGATATTTGGTATAGAACTAATCAGAATTCAGGCTTACGCTGTTCTTCTTCCTCTTTTGTTAAGAATTCATTCTGTTCAGTTATCAACTCAGAACAGAAATTGAAACCCTTCCAGGGTGACAAAATCTACAGCTTACAGAGTTAAACCTCTTCCTCAAAGAGTACACAAAAACAGGAAGCTTTAGAATGACTTTACAGATGAAAAGGGGCTAACCAGTAATGCCAAATATTTTGCTGCAGAATTTGGAGTTAGTTTCATTTTTGCCCAATTTAAACATTTGCATTTGGAGAGAGTCAGGATCACTGTTAGAGGACTTTGAAGGATAATAAAGAATGGGACAGATATCTTAAGATTGGAGAAGGCCAAATGTCCTGATATTTTTTTTTAAGAGAGAACAGGGTTGGAATGTGTAAACAAATCAGCAACTTCATCCTCAAAAATTAGAATATATTGTTAAATAGGTGGTTTGTGAATGTGTTGAAAGGTGAGTTGTAACCACCAAGAGAGCTAGCGTGACTTCATCAAAAACAGCCATGCCAGTCTAACATAATTTTTCTGACAGGGTAACTAAACTGGAAGATGAGGAAAATGCTGTTGAAATAGTAGGTACATTTGACAGCGCTGTTCTTGTTATGCTTGTGAAGATGGAGAGATTTGATCTAGGTAATAGTAAAGCCAGGTGGATCTGAGATTGGTGAAAAACGGAACTCAAAGAGTTAGCTGTTAATGGCTCTGTGTCAGCCTGGAAGAAGGTCTTTATTGAAGGGAATTGGGAATCTTGTCTTTTGCCCTGGACTACTCTTCCTCTTTTTTTTTTTTTAAATCACTGACCTGTGAATGAAGTACACTTATCTGATTTTTGGGTGACATTACATGGTGGAAGGGATGACAAATTGGATGACAGAATCAACATTCAGAAAGATCTTGGTAACCTAGAATAAATAGGCTAAACCAAATAACATGAAATTTTATAGGGATAGATATAAAGGCCCATGTTTGCATTCAAGCAACCACACAATTCTAAAATGGGGAAGCCATGGCTGGGCAATATTCATGTGAAAAAAAATCTAAAGGTTTTAATGGCCTGCATATTCAGTGTAAGTCAATATGATATGGCAGCCAAGAAAGTGAAAACCCATCTTGGGATATATTGTGAAAGGCCTAGAGTCCCAGACCAGGGAAGCCAGTATTCTTCTGTTCTCTTCTCTGAAGAATGTTCTATACTGAATATCCCATCTTAAGATGGAGACAAGGGACAATGGGGAGCAACCAGAAAGTTGATAGGCATCAAAGTCTTGCCCAGTGAGAATTAACTTGGAGAACAAAGAGCAGACACTTGGCAGAACCATGAGCACTGTCTTCCAATATCCAAAGAGTGTTGGATAGGAGAAAAATTCAACTTGTTTTTCATTCTTGGCCCTGCAGGAAAAATTAGGGCCACTGGGTGGAAGTTGCAGACAAGTGTATTTCATTTTAATGTAAGGAAGGATTTCCTTTCTGACAATTAGAGATCTAAAAATATAGTAGACTCTCCAAATAGCAGGTTCCCCCTTAGGCTTTTCAGGTGAAAACTGGATGAATGCTTTGAGGGAGGGCATAATTATAGAGAGGCTTCTTGACTAGATTGGACCAGATGGCCTCTAGTATCCCTATAGACTCTGTGATTCTGATACTAGATTAACATGAATGATGGAACTTGCAGTTGTTAGGTTAAATCATTCATTCATAAGTGTATGGTGAGAAACCCAGATATTTTTCCCCATATTTTAGGAGTTAAATATTTTTATTCTGTATGAATTCTACCTATTCACTTCAGTTGTATAATGACTATAATTAAGAGGTTTCCATGGAAGAGTCATTGGAAATTTTGTAATTTTTCTTCTGTGCTGTCCCTTCTGAGAAGATGAGACATCATAGACAGGTTCCTGTTGTTGAACTCTTAATTCTCAAGAAAATGGCCTAGGGGATTTAGAAACCTGCAGAACCAAGAGGATGGGAATCTTTCTCGTGCAGTTGAACATAATTATTGATTCTTCTACTCAAAATTTGGTTTCTCAGCATATACCCTTCCTGAAAAAGTCACTCATAATTTTTCTCCTTGTGTTGTTTTCTTCCTATCAAGGAATTTTATTAATCCTTAAAAATTGGTTGGCCAAGAGTGTGACAGCTTAAGTGTCTAAAATGAAATGTGTATGAAAATACTTGATAAACTTTAAAGCCCTTATCTGAGGTGCTGCTGCTGGTGGTCCTCTGGTGGCAGTAATAACAACAAAGAAATGTACCCAGGGTTTCTGATTTGGGCCATATTCTTAATTTTGAGTCTATAGCAAAAACAGCTACACTATGAATGCAGCCATATGCATCCAGATCCATCCTCACCTGGCATAACCTCTTCAGTGATAGCACTTTGCCTTTTCTGTCCTACCTACCCTCTTGATGCGCTAAATGTAATTCACTTAATAATATCTCTTACCCTCTGGCCTAATACTACCAGCTCAGATGTTTCTGTACTTCAGCAGCATCTGGTTTCATACCTACTCTGTCTTTCTACTCACCCTCTCTGTATCCCTTCTTTGGCTGTACCTTGGCTTTTGGTTGTCTGTTTATCTTCTTTCCCTGTACTACTTCTCTCTCCCCCAAAGGTCACATCACAGTACATGAATGCTTTGTGTGATTTGCAGGCACAGATAGAATTAAAAGGGGACATTCATATAATCAATAGTATAGATATAGGGTTTGAAGGAGCTTTTTAGAGCTTTGACCTTGTCTATATGATTGCATTTAGGAGTTGTGAGATGGAGTTTCTCTTGCTTAGGAAGAAAGGAAAGAAACAGGCATTTATTAAGCACCTACTATGTGGACTAAGTGCTTTATAAATATACAACCCTGGGAGGTAGGTGCTATTATCCCCATTTTTCAGTTGAGGAAGCTGAGGCAAAGAGAGGTTCAGTGACTTGACTAGAGTCAAACAACTAATAAGTGTCTGAGTCTGAATTTGAATTCAAGTCTTCCTGACTCCAAGCCCAGCAAGCACTCTAGGTGGCTTTAACAGGGTTCTGCCCTTGTGATGACAGTAGTAAGTCTCCTAACCTTTCCTTGTGGTTAATCTCATCACAAGACAAGTCTTTCCCCCAAATATAGCTTAGTGTTTTCTCAAGTGGCCAAATAATTGTAAAAGAATCTTGATAAAGTTAGCAGTAAGCCAGGTCTGATAATGTTGACCTTCTTCAGGGTGCCAGCCGGGCAGCCGATGATGCCGAAAGGGAACGCCGGGATCGAGAGGAGCGATTGAGACATTCCCGAAATCCAGCTACTCGGGGTCTCCCTTCCACTGCATCAGGCCGCCTCAGGGGAACACAAGATGTAGCTCCTCCCACTCCCCTCACCCCTACCTCACATACTGGTAAGTGGGCGAACAAAAGCTGCTTTCCCTAGGCCCTTTTTTAGCCGGTAGTTTATTTTTGTTTTCTTTTTTTTTCTAATTTAACTTTTTTTGAAGGAGTTGATGGTTCAAGAACCATGCCCTAGATTTAGAACTTGAGAGATCTTTTTCCAGCTTGAGCTCCAGCTTGCTCTGGGATCATATACAAATGATACAACACTGCTTTGCCTGAGTAATTAATTTGTTAACAGATTTTATCTCAATATCGACTACTATTTATCAAGTTTATTCTGATAATTACCCCTAAGCAGATGACATGGCTCTCTTGGAAAAAAATACCTTTGTGAAAGAATTTCACAGAATAACAAAATCTGACAGTTGGAAGGGATCTCAGAGGCCATCTCATACAGCCTATATCCATATGCAAAAGGAATCCCCACTATAATATGCACCCAAAATGATCATCCAGCATCTGCTCAAAGAGCCCCCTGAGGTCAGGCCAGTACACTTTTAGACTGCTCTAATTTTAAAGAAGTTTTCTTACCATCAAACCTAAATTGATCTCTTTGTAATTTCTGTCTCCTGGTTCAGCTCCCTGGAGCCAAAAAGAACAAGTCTAATCTCTCTTCCACTTGAAATATTTGAACATAGTTATTATGTCCCCATGAGTCTTTTCTCCAAGCTAAATTTGCCAGTTCCTTCAACGAGCCCCATATAGCACGGACTCAGGATCCTTCACCATCCTGTTTGCCCTCCTCAGGACATACTCCGCTTTATCAGTGCATTCAAATAGTCGTGCCCAGAACAGAACACAATCTCCCTCACCCCCAAGTGTGAGGTCTTACGAGAGCAGAATGTAAGGTTATTATCTCTTTACTCCTAGAAGCTCTGCTTCTCTTAATATACATCAGGATTATAATAGCTTCGTTGTCTGCTGCATAACACTGTTGTCATGTGGAGTATGCAGCCAGTAAAACCCCAAGATCTTTTTCAGAACAACTGCTATCTATCCATACCTTCCCCCAGCTTATATTTGTGGAGTTGATTGGTTTTTTTTGGTACCCAATTGCAAGTTAGCTGTACATTTATCCTCGTTGAATTATTAGAATCAGCCCAATGTTCTAGCCTGTCAAGATCTTTTTGGGGATGCCAACCCTATTGTTTAACTATCCCTTTAAGCTTTGTGTCACCTGCAAATTTAATGATCATACCTCCTGTGTCTTTATCCATCTAAGTCATTAGGCCAAACAGATCCCTGGGGTATAGCAGTGACTGCTGGGCCTAAGAGTTGGAAAGACCTGAGTTCAAATTTGGCCTCAGACATTAGCTTTGTGACCTTGAACTAGTCACTTAATCTGTTTGCCTCAGTTTCCTCAGCTGTAAAATGGGGATATTAGTAACATTTGCCCAGCATGGTTAGTTATAAGGATCAAATGAGGTATTTGTAAAGCACTTAGAATGGTGCCTGAAACATAGTAGTTACTTTATAAATGTTTATTTGCTTAGTCTTCAAAGCTCAAATTGAACCATAAACAAACTACTCTGCAGCCATCCAACTAGTTCTGATTCCGTGTGATTGTATTCTCATCTGTCTTATCCTCTTCTTTCCATTTTCTCTCCACAAGAATAGTATGAGATACTTGGTCAAAAGTTTTGCCAAAATTTTTCAAACTACACCCATGACATCCCTCTCATCTGCTGTTTTACTAATCCTGTTAAAAAAGGAAGTTAGGTTATTCTAGCATGACCTTCTTCACTGAACCCATGATGACTCTTTGGAATCACTGCTTCCCTTTCTAGATGGGCACCAGCCATCTCTTTAATGATCCATTCTAGAATCTTCCTGGAAATCAAAGTCAAACTCACTGGCCTATAGTTTACAGGCTCTATTTTCTTCTCTTTTTTGAAAAGTAGGACAATATTTGTTCTTCTCCAGTTTTTGTGTACATCTTCAATACAGTTTATCACTGAAAGAAGCTCAGCAGTCACATCAACCAGTTCTTTCAGGGCCTGAGGAGATATCATCTGGGCTGGATTACCTGAATTTAATATCTCCTTACTTACCTTGGGTATGAACTCCCTATTAGTCATTTTTATTCTGTCATTTCCAGTATAAAGGCCATTCTCCTTTGTAGAGAAAACAAACAAAAGAAAAGTTGAGTAATTTTGTCGCCTTCGTTCTTACCAGTTAGCAACATTCCATCCACCCCAGACAAAAATCCTATACCTTCTTTGATCCTTTTGCACCCAGTACAGTTGAAAATAATTTTTTTTTGTTTTCCTTAACTTCCCTTGTAAGCCTTAGCTCATTCAAAGGGTTAATATCTGTAACGCTATTTTTACAGGATTATTCTATAAACTCATTTTCTTCTTCAGTGGAGCTGTTTCCCTTTGTGTCTTCAGAATTTCTTTTTTGAGCATCTGCCATCCCTCCTGGGCTTGCAGCCCCTCAGGCATTTTACTCCATGGGATTCTACCTGTTTTTGCTCTGAGTCCTTTGAAATCTGCTTTCCCAGACAGGTGTGGTAGTGTACTACTGTAATCATAACTATAAGGCTGGTGACCCTCTTGATCTCAGAGTTCAGAATTGTTAGAGGGTTATAGGCCCACTTATTTCAAAAGTAAAATATGCTAAATAATGGAGTTTGAAGCTAGATTCTAAGATGGGTGAATAAAGAGAGACTTTATAGTTTCACTCCATTTGTATCTTTTCTCCTAGCTAACACCTCTCCTCGGCCTGTCTCCGGAATGGAAAGAGAGCGGAAAGTGAGTATGAGACTGCATCGTGGTGCCCCAGTCAATATCTCTTCGTCTGATTTAACAGGCCGACAAGATACCTCTCGCATGTCAACCTCACAGGTACGAAATCTGGGCACACCTTACCAGAGGGAGAGCTAGGGATCACAGCATGGTAACGTGTGTAAATGTGACTCCTCAGTTTTAATCTGCTGCTTCCCCTGCACTGACTAGACAAGATGGATCCCCCGTGTCTTGTGTGTGATTTAAGGTTTTGTTTTTTGTTCCTTTACCTCAGGGATATGAGTGGAGCAAGGCCTATTTGAAATCTTTTAAATATTTTAGAAGTCTTCTCAGCTTCCTGGGTCTCAGATTTGTAATAGCTATTTTCCTGCCAAGGTTGAGATTCACTGAGGGAGTTGAGCTATACGTACTTAAGGGCCCTTTTCCTTAAAGGAGCCAGTGAGCAAAAAACCATCGAAGGCCTTTTCTCTTCTTGTTATTTAATCCGTCCTGTGTTTGCCTCCCACTGAGTACTGTGATCATGTACCCTGGACTTCTGTCTTTCATAGACATAATCTAAACAATAAACTGCCTGTACCTCTTGCTCATATGACAGGCCATTATTATAGGCCCTGCTTGGAAAAGTTTTCCTCATTTTTTTTAGTTTGGAGAACTAAACCTAGTTAAAGAGCAAGACGAGTCAAGGAATTGATTTTTTTTTAAAAATTATTAACTTGTAGTGTGAGTCTTTCTTTGTGTAGTGAGCTGATTACCCTTTGTTCTTCCAGACACATGTCAAGTCCTGGGTACGCATGTTACACAGTGGGTGACAAATAACTTTCTTTTCCTTAGTACAGTATTATGGAATTGGGTCAAATTTGGTTTTATGCCTTCTTTGTATCTTATTTGCTCCCTTCGCTAATGAGAACTTGCCCATTGAAAGAAATATAAACTTGATGCAAGGTGAAGGCAACAGAGCCATGATGAAGAATCCTCAGCTCCAAGCCAGGCCTCAGATTTCTCCCTCTTAACCACTTTATTCTATGCACATTCTTTTTCTCTTTTCATTCTGCTTTGATGCATACCTACTTCAACAAACTAGGACAGATCTTTACATGTGTTATCCATTTTGTTCCCCATCCGAGGCAGTTCCTGTGTTTGTGGGGCCCTTTCAGTAATTAGAATAGACCAAAGCAAAATCTGTCTTTTGGTCCTTGGTCACTTACCTCTATGCTTGTTTACAACTTGGTTACTGGCAAATGTCCTGCAAAATTTTACATATAGGAAATGAGTTACCCAAGTCAATACTGGAGTGCTTGATTTGACATGTCAGTTTGAAAGATTAGCTGGAGAATTGGTTCTTGTGGTGGCTTTTGAAATGACATCCTTGTTAATTGTGATACTTTTTAGTTTCTAAATTAGGTAGACTTCTTGCCTAATTGAAGTTATAGTTTGGCTAGTGAGTTGTGTGTTGGGTGACAGTACATGGAGTTGACAGAGAATAAGCCCTACATTTATCCAAAATTGTAGCTGTATAATTTTGTCTTATGGAGAAGAAAATTGCTTTCCAGGTTCCCCTTATGATTTTTTTCAATATTTTTTAAATGGTCATTGATTTGGTGAAGGTGGGATACATATAAGAATGTTTGACTGTTTCTGGGAATGACAAACAATATTGATGAGGTAGCCCGTTTCCCTATTAGTAGTATGAGATCTGGAGCACACTACCCCTATGGATGGTACTTAGATTAATCGAATTTTGAATTTTGAAGATATTTTATGATCTAATCAGTAGAAATGGCCTAGTATGCCTTTTCCCCCATGAACAGTGAAATGGTCCAATGTGGAATGTAATACACATGCTAATCTATACTTCATTTCCATTTTATACCTGTAGCATTCATATTAATTTAAAGACCGCTTACTCCCCTGGTAGTTTTGGAAAGCTCTCAGAAATTAGGGTAAACAGTACTAAGGGAGGTGAACTAGTTTTTCCTGAGTACCTCTCTTTGCCCAGTCCTGCCTAGACTCATATTCTAACGTGGCTTTGGGAGTCTAAAAATTGCGTGTGATACTTGTAGGGTTGTCTCGTATTGTATGGCACTTTGGCCAGTTAACATTTGACCAGTAGGGTTGGAATACCTAATTTAAAATAATAATAATAACAAAGCAAAATGAATCATCTATTAAAAAGATTGGACCTAAAAGAAAATTATAGAGATTCATAATCAGTATTTTGGCTCTCAGAGGCGTTGGACCACTTCTTAAAATCAAAGTTTATTAACCTCTCCTGCTACCTTTGATGTTGACATAGTTAAGTTAATATGATACACATAGGAAGTGCCTTGTCCCTCTTGCAAAGTCCCTGAAAATTATAGAGGTAACTTCACATTATTTGATTGTCAAAGAGCCTCTATATCTTTCTCTTCCTTCAGAATGGTTTGGTTGGCTTTTAGCTCTTGTTCATTTCACTTTCCCCTTACCTAATCAAGAAGGGTAATACTGATTGGCAGTCCAGGGCTTTGAATGTAGGGAAGAATCTTCAAAAATTTTGATACTAAGTAACAGTATGTCCTCTTTAAGAGGACAGACAGCCTCAACATTTGTCAGTGGTCTTTACTTGGGAGGGGTCCTTTGAAGGCACCAACGACTGTATAGATAGCTAGATCAGAGACACTTCTTCCTCCTGCAGACCTTTCAAAATTTTTCCATCTTCTGAAATACAGCTAAGGATACTTTATGAAAAGGCTTTTCGCATCTTCTACAGATGCAAAACTGTATCATCAGCACATTCATATTTCCCCCCTCAAACCCTAGTGGGTTCCTGTGTAGAAAACATTTTTAGATTAGCCATAAACAGCCATGATATTTGCAAAGAATATTGCTATACAGTAGGCAGGCGATAATACAGTGACTCAATCAGACAGAGGCTGCCATATTTCCTGGACGATTCCATAGACTGCCCAAGAGCTTGCAGAAGCTTCTTCCCACTAACTTACCTCTCGAGGCAGCTGTCTACTATTGAATCTTAGCTCTGGTTTTCCTTTCTATTATCTTGCAGTCCCAGGAAATGTCCCAGGGGGATTGGGTGGGGTGGGGGAGATCTCTTCTTCTCTATCTCATCATCTATACAGTTCTTAGAGCAGCAAGTGTTTTGAATCTATTAAAGCATCAACTAGTGTATTCAAGAGATTTCAGTTATTTCTGAATGTATACATTACCATTGGTGTAAACACACTCTTAGCCTCTTAAGAGACTCAAGTCTCATTTGTTTCTCAAAGACTTAGTATGTAATTCAGTCTGAAAAGTATGTCAATTGCAGAATAGGAAGGGGGCAGAGATGGGCTATATCTCAATAACACAGTTTATCATTTTGGAAGCCTTCATTTTTAACTAGTTGTTACTGAAGAAAGTTGTGTGTTGCCTTAAGCCATTTTTTAACTCCTAGAACTTAGCTTCTTCCACTTTCACACTCCTGCATGGCATTTCTGAGTGGTACCTTTTTTATGATGTTACATAGATGAGCTCAAGGTTTTTAATTCTAGCGACCCTGGGATTCTGGTTATTCTTTTCCCTGGCCCCTCTCCCCGAAATCTGGTTTAAGTCTTTTATTCTACAAGTGAATAGCAATCAGCATCTAGCTCATTCATCATTAACTTGTGACCATTACATCCTAAGGAAAAGAAAAATACTGCCAATTTAGAAAAATTGTCTTCTTTCTGAAATTAGCTTACTTTACCTGCTGGTCATCAAAAAAGTTGTCCTGCTCAGAAGATACCTGGGTCTGAGATTCCTGCCCTTTGGATTACTGCTGGGTTTTATCAGTTATGCCTCAGAGCTGGCATTCTTTTCTGTGCTACCAAGAATTTGACAGTAACCCAGTTTCTCTCTCTGCTGGAATCAGTTTGAAAGTTTCCTTACTGTTTATAAATGGACTTCCTTGCCAAACTCTAGGGACTGTTTCTAGACTGTTACTTAAGGTGATTATCCCTTCAGGGGCATGTAATAGGATTTGTTAGTCAAGATACAAGAGCCTTCGCATGCAAAGGATCCAAACAGCTTGATCTCAGAATTTGCTGAAGTACAGAAATTTATCCATTTTGACTCATTCTTCCACAGTCATTGACCAGCTTTCTCAACTTAGTGTTTAAGGATGAAGTTAAATATACCCACGATTTGGAAACAAAACTGAGTAGACGAAATTCATACGGGATCTGTTCTCTTGTCTGCCTTCTCATGGATTAGCTTTAAGAAGAAGAAGAATGACTAGCTTCCCTAATTTGGGGCTGAAAGACTGAAGCAATATTTGGCAAGAGAGGGGATGGTTGGGGGTAATACAAATTCTCTTGGATCAGAAGGCTGGCTAATATTTGCTAGGCAGTATGCTCGGAAGAAAAAAAATGCATGTCATCACCTGAGATTTCCCCTTTCCCCAATATTTTCTTTAAAAAAAAAATACCAGATAGCAAGCTCTTGTAAGAGCTGATCATAAAGAGGTTTCTGCATGTGTGTGTTATGGATCTGGTTTTGAGATTAGGAGAAATGAAGATCTTTGGAAATAGAGGCTGCACTTAGGAAGTCAGGTGGGACGATGACCTCACAATGCTGTGTTTGGCCAGCAGGACTCTTACCAACAGCTGTCTTTTCCCCCCAACTCAGAATAGCATTCCTTTCGAACACCACGGCAAGTAGCTGCTCGTCTACCCGTTGGAAGGCAGCACTGGGTGAGTGTGTTGATGTTCAGTCCCGTCTCGTTAGCCATCAAGACTCAGAGGCTGGGGTGGGAGCTGACCACCCTTCTTCCTCTGTCCTTCCCACCTTTGGGAGCCTCCATGTGGGGCTGGGCTTGCATGCCAGGTACTTGAGTTAGATTGAGGGTTTTTGGTGTGGATTTCAAAGCAGCTGGTTACTTTGCATGGGAGATAGCAATCTCTGCATTGAGATGTGGATCTGAATAAATTCAGGAAATGGAATCCAGTTGTACTTTTGACAAAGACCTGTCTTCATATTGTCTCATCAAAGCAAAGGGCTTTCTTATAAGTGAAACCCATTTAATGTTGTAGATTCTTCCCATTTTCCTCTCCCCCAGTCCATGCTTCTCCCTGCCAAAGCCTTTGTCAAATCCTGCTCTGTTTGATCCTGTACCACTACATTTGCACCTGGCTGTTTGGAGCCTTCTGAGGCTGGTGTCTTAAACAGGCATGATGGCATCAATCTCTACCTATTTGGAAGCAGATGGGACCAGGCTGTTCTTTGTTTTGTAGTGTTTAGCTGAGGAGTTCCTTGCTTAAGTTGGGGTTAAATTTTTTAGTTCTTGCCGAATTGAAAGACCCATAATGGTCTCAGCGCCTCCTAGCTTCTTCCGTCACCTCTTCTGCTCTTTTCTTTTTGTGCTCTCATGTTGTTTTTCTTTTCAAACTCAAATCACTTTGCCAACCTTCTCATCCATACAGCTACTGTCTGTATTAACCCATCTAGCCGTAGCCACCTGCTCTTTACTCTTCCCACACCCCCTTTCCCTTGCTTCAGTTCGTGCATGGCTGGAAGCTCCTGCTTACTTCCCATTTGCAATTCAATACTCTGCATTTCCTGTGAACAGCAGACTTGCAGCTTTGGTCAGGTCTAGTCACTGCTGTGTGACACCTGTAGTTTAACGTTGTAGCCATGGAAATATCTTGATGGGAGCCACTTCTCACATCTTCTCCCAAAGGGGAGTGTCTTAGTACTCAACTGGGGCTTGTGTAGCCATTTCCAAAAAGGCAAGACACTTGTTAAGAGGGAGGGATTGGGTGAGGTTTATCTCTAGCCCTCTTGAATTCTCACCAGATCAATTTCAAGAACTCAGCTAAGTCATAACCTGATTTTCCTTGCTTGCATGCCCCTTCTTCCTTCCCTGATTTCTGTCACTCGTTCTGGCTGAGCACATTTTTCTGGTGGCAGAGGTGCTTTTCGTCTGCAATTCCCTTCCAGCAAGCTGTGGGAGGAGGTGACCTAGAGTGGGTGCTGGTTGGCATTTATGAATGTAGAGCTCCTGATCTTCCCAGGGCTTTACCACCTTGGTATTTTGCACCCACTCGACTGGTCCCGCATTTCTCGGGCTACACGCTGACATTCTCCTGTGCTTTGGCTCCGACAGATTCCCGGTCGGGTGACTTCCAGTGGTCTTCAGTCTGTCGTGCACCGATGAGAAATCTCCTTTTTGCTGTGGAGGGGCAGACAATGCATGGCTGATCTACTATGTTACCTACCAATGGCTTTACTAGTGAAACGTCCCCCGATCTAGAACAGAAAACGTTAACACCAGGAGCTCTCCAGGCCTTTTTACCCAGCGATGCTCATGGGGGAAATAAAAAAAATACCCCAAACTGAACAAACTCCAAGTGCTGCCATCGCCAGGGACTGAAACCTGATGCCCCGTCACAAAGAACTCAGTTATAACGGGGCTGGGAAGAAAAACCAGAGTGTAAGAGAGAGACAATTTGCAAAGAGAATCAAACTCCCATTCCGAGAGTCTTTTCATTTTTCCCTCCACTGGTGGTAAACTTATGCTACCCCTTATTATTCTACTGTAACTATAAATCTTTTACTTGGTTTAAGACAGTTTTGTATCATTTTGCTAAAAATTATTGGCTTAAATCTATGTAAAGAATTCTGTCTTTTTATTGTTGCGTTTTTGTCTTTTTTTAATTTTATTTTATTTTATTTTATTTTTTTCCGGTCTGACTTAAAAGATGTTGACTTTGAAGAATTCTGCATCAAAGACACTGGCTTGGAGTTTTCAGGCAGGGAGTGTATGTGAATTAAAATGATCAAATTTTTTTGTGTTTTTTTTGTTGTCTTTGTACAATCCAGTTTGGAGGGGGTTTTCTCATCAAAGTTTTATATACATATATATGTACACACATATATATGTGTGTGTGTGTGACTTGTAGTTTCATTAACTTGCTTTCTGGCTATCTTGTTCATTCTTCCCTATGTAAAACCAAAAGGCCCCTACAACACAAAGCCGTTTTGAATTTCTTGCCAGTCTTCAGTACAGTCAGAGAGCTAAGACTGCTGCTTGAACGGTGCGGGGCTGCTTTCAAACAACGCAAGACACTATTCTTTCCCAAGGAGCATGGGAAGGGAAATAAGAAGTCTTCTGAAGAATATTGAAGCCAAGGCTCTTGAGACCCAGATTGAACAGCTGGGAGTTCTTATGATTAAAAACTGAGTCTATGTTTCTGATTTCCTGTGAGAAGATTGTAATTGAGAGATTCGGGTTAGTGTATGATTTTCTCGATGTTGGTTGCCCAAATGCCTTTGAATTGGGGAAAATTTGAAGTGGACTATAAATGCTACCAATACAAGATTGGCATTTCATTTGTAGTAACAACTATGTGCTCAAGGTAACTGGTCTGCCATCATTTGATGCCAAGGTTTACCCACATGGGCTGAACAGATGAAGGGGAATCCCTGGAAGTGACAAGAAATAGATGCTTTCAGCCTGCATTTGAAATTTTAACATGCCAGCAGGTTATGGTCATGCATTTATGGGGCAAGATTTTTTGGTAGCCCTGAGTTGTGTGTGTGTGTGTACACCGAAGAGAAACAAAGAAGTGCAGGGTTGATTCAAAAACCTACTAGAAGGCAAATGGCTTCTATACACAGCATCTTCTTCCTCTGGAGCCTCTCGGGGACTTCTGCTCTTGGTAGCTTTTCATAAAATGATGTTTCTTATTGTTAATCTTGCAGCACTCACAGAAACACCGAACCATAGTGATACCAAATCTTTACTCAAGCAAAGTAGATGTGAGCTTTTTCTGTCTTGGGAATCAAGGTGCAATATATATATATCTATATATATATATATCTATACATATACATAGGTATTTTTATATTTCTTTCTAATCAGCCCACTGGAGAGTCTGTCCTGTTTGGAAGCTAAGCTATAGCCACCCCTTTCTCCTACTCTTTATCCATTAGTCTCATTCCCCCTGAACCCCGATTTCCTAGAACTGAAACATTTGTTTATGAAGACACCTAATTTTTTTAAATCGATGTTGCAATGTTTGGCCAGTCACTTTCATTTTCATCGCCAGTAGTTATTCCATTTAATCCCAATAATTGATTTCTTCCAAAGCCCTAATCTGGTTGCTTTTATGAGCTTTTAGGGAGTATTTACTTGACAGGGTTGGGGGAGCCTGAGTTTTGGGAGTGCAATAGGAAGATTCAAAGTGTTGATTAGTGGAGGGATATTTTTGTGTAGCTGAATGTCTTACTGAGTTAGGTTTTTTTAACCTTTCAGGCATGTCATTATCAGCTACCGTCGTACACTAAAGTGTGCTTTCTTTGTAAATATCTGTGGTTTCTGATGTAATGCCAGAAAGACATATCAAAGGCAGCCTTTCTTCCTCCCGGTATCCAGGACCTGGAATTGACAGAGTATGTTTGAAAAGTGGTTTCAGATGCAGATTTCTAGAATTGTGTTTGGTTGTGGACAGTTCTTGTCCTTCCATGATATTTAACTCCCCACCATTACCTGCAGGAAATGTAGTTAGAATGTCTGTATCAACCTGTGTATTGGTAACAAATATCTCTGAACAGCTCATTTGTATTACCACTGTATTTGTGTACTTTAACAATTGTGTAAATAATAAATTCATAATGACTTCTACATTTCTCCCTCTCCCCTTTCATGTCGTCTTTTTTTCACCTGTTTGAGAACAGCTCACTATGTGTAGATTAACCATAAGAGCATGAAAATGATTTTTTCAAAACTGATTCTTATTGTTTTGAAAATGAGATTTGGATTAATCTATATTAATTCTTTGAGATACTACTCACCTATACCTGCATGCTGATTGGGAGTTAGGAACCTTGATAGGGTTGAACCCTTTGGACTTCTCAAAGGCACGCGGTACCATATTGTTTGACTGATTTAGGCACGTAGTGGTCTTCTAACGAGGTTTTCAGAGCACTTTTCTAAAAGGGAATGTCCTGATTTCCCCCATCGAACAACACGTTGTCTAGGTTGCTTATAAATTTAGCATTCTCTGTGTTTTGTTGCCTGGGAACTTGAATTATGTGAATTGCCAATTTCAGTTCTTTAAAACACATAATTCCTGTCACTTTCTGTACTATGCTGTTTTGCAAGTCCGAAAGGCAGAGGAATGAAATGACCCACCCAGTTTCTAGTGGCTTATTTTCTTGGAAGGGAACAGACTGACTGACTGACTTGAATATCCCTTTTAGAGTACTCTTTCCAGTTTACATTTAGTGTTGTTGGGGAGACTCCCTGAAAGATTAAAGACATAAGAATAGGCAAGCTTTGAAATAATCATTCTGCTTGCCAGTAGGGTAGTGCTTCAACACCCTGCGTGTCCCTGTAATCAATTTCCTAGCGGTCTAGCTCTTTTACTAAATGAGTTCTTAGAGCTGAACTGCTGCTCTTTATATAATACTACTGATCCCTAGTTGAGGAGCTGCTTCATATTTAAAGTAGGAAATCAGAGCTTGTCAAAATATGTTCAGGCAAGGTCCTCTAGGTCACACTGTATATTGTGGCTTTTTACTTCACCATCTCTACTTCCTGAGCTGTTCTGTCTTAAAATCAGTGGCAGCATATGGGAAAAATAAGAGGTTGAACAATCAGTTTGTTGTGCTGGAAACCTGATTCCCACCCTCCCTTCCTTGTTGTCACATTTAGTTTTGGAAATACCAGAGTCAAGTTAGAGTTCCTATCAGCCCACGTGTGAATTTGGAAAACAATAAACTACTCATTTGAGAAGTATGAGACCTTGTGTTTGCCTTACAGTTTTCTCAGAGCCACTCACAGAACTTTAGACAATGCCTTGTGCCCAGAGGGCATAAATTAATCTGGTCAGCAGCCTAGTGAAGAAGGTGGTATTAATCTCTCCCACTTTATAGAGATGAAAACAAGCTCTGAGGTCCCAGGATGGGGGCCTTGATTCAAGTTCCCTAGCTTCACTCCTTATTGGTGCTTTGTTAACCAAACTGTGTTTTAAAAGTCCACTTGATTTAATTTGCTCTTGTATTTGGAGATAGCTTCTACTTCATTCTTCCTCTGTTGGAGGAGGACACATAGGGTTTCTGCTGTAGGTCATTTGTTAGTATCCTTGTCTGCTTGGTTGAAGTAGCCTGCCTAGGGTGGGCAAAAGACCAGGTTCTTACTCTGTCTTTTTAATGCGTCCTCTCCAAACACATTATTACACCCTTCTTACCCATGTGCTGAAGCAGCTTTGGAAGAGGCTGGCAAAATGATTCTGTTAGCAAATCCCTTTGAGCCACAACAGTGCTGTTCAAGGGGTGTCCCAGAGGACACTTAATTGAGGAGGGGAGCTAGGTGTGCCATGACTCACATGGGACTTTCACTTGTAGTCACATGCTCATGCTCAAGTCTCTGAACTCCCCTGCAATATCCCTAGATTTAAGCAAGTGAAATGGACTGCTTTCAGCATCCCAGGAGGGCTTTCTGCAAGATGCTTATTTAATACTTACTCGTGTTGTGCAAGCGGGACCTGGCTCCATTTTATTTGTGCTGCATCTGCATGGATGTCAGGTAAAGCTCCAGAGTCTAAGTGTTCTTTTGAGTTTTTCCGATAACCAGCTTGGTCAGTCCTACTGCTGACATTTCTTTTTTTTTAATTCTTTCCTGCGAGGCAGTTCGGGTTCAGTGACTTGCCCGGAGTCACACAGCTAGCGTCTGAGGCTGGATTTGAGCTCGGGGCCAGTGCTCTATCCACCGTGCCACCTAGCTGCCCCAGAAGTGCGTCACCAGACTAACCGCTGACATTTCTCGATGGCTTATGGAGACCTTTTTTTGTTGTTGTTCCTCTTCCTCCATTGCTGTGTTTATGTCAGCTGCCCCTCCCCCTCTTGCTTCATAGTCTTGTCTACAGCTTTGTCTTTAAAGTTCTTTTGGCTTCCCAATGGGAGATTTCTCACTCTCTGTTCTGTGCGAAGTTCTCACATTAGCCCTTTCCCACATGCTGCCACACCCACAGGACTGATAGCATCCTGAGAGCCTTCTGAACCTTGTGCTTTGGTGCTTGGCTTTAGGTTTTGTCCCCCCTTCAGCCAGACCTGTGATGTCACTGGTGTAGGGAGCTCCTTATGAGAAATTCCCCTCTGCCAGATGAAACCTGCTCTCACTTGCCTAGCACATTTTGAATCCCGGCTTTCCTGACTTTGAGACCAGTTCTTGATGCACTAGGTAACATTAACTCTCCGTCTATTTCTTTATTCACTCATTCATTCGTTCATTTTGCGTAGGCCTCTCTCTGTGCTCTACTGACTAGAATCTAGGTCTCCTCAGCTGGAGTTCAAGGTTCACACTTTGCGATTTTTTCAAGACTATTCTTGGCCAGTTTTCCAGTACCCCAGAATCTCACTCGTCCCCGTTACAAACCATAAACGTTGAGAGATACCATCAAATGTACTGATGTGTACTTTCCCCCCACAAGAGGGCATATGAGACTTAATTTTCCTCATTCCCCCGAGGCAGAGGAGATTGCACTAGAAATCCAACCCAAACTCTCTTCGGTCACAAGGAGTGGGTTGAAGTAGCAAGTTGTGTTTGCATTGAGATGGCTTGGTAGTCCTAGACCATTCAGTAGGAAATAGATTGGCACCATCAAATTCTGCCTTGGTATAATAGTAAAGAGAATGCCTATATTTTGCTTTGTGGGTATTTTAAATGTTTCCATTGCCTTCTGGTCATATATTCCACATTCAGGTAACCATTAGAGTTTTATACTTGTAAGGGAGCTTAGAGGTCATCTAGGCCAACACTTGTATTTGGAGAATAACAAGAATAGTAATGATAACTAACAGGTACACGACTGAACAATACCAGAGTGGTTTAAGGTTGTTAAAGTGCTTTACATATATCATTTCATGTGATCCTCAAAACATTGAGGTAGATGTTATTCCCATTTTACACAAGAGACAGACCGAGAGGTTTAAGTGACTTGCCCAGGGTCACACAGCCAATAAATATCTGCGGTAGGATTTGAACCCAGATCTGCCTGACTTCAAGTCCAGCATGCTATCTACCACACTGTGTATAGCTGCCTGTCATATCCCTTCTACATAGCATCCTTGGCCAATTCTAAGTCCAGAAGCCAATTTATTTTATTAAGGAGAAAAAAATCTGGAGAATAGTGAAAAAGCAAAACAAAACAAAACCACATTCCTAAAAGGAGGGAAGAGCTTTGGGAGCCTCATCAGGAATCAGTAGGAAGAAAAATGATGTTAGAGAGACCCTTGAAGAAATAACATCACTTCTGATGGTTTTCTTAAGCCATAGCATAACTTCTCAACTTGCCAGAAGTCAAGCTAAATGAAAGAGTTCCACCTATTGTTAAGACTGTGGGAAATACTGGGAAATCTGCAAGACAGTAGCAATATGTACTTAAACATTTATAGGATAAATGAAAATTCCTTGTTGACACTTCTCTGTACACAGAATATTCCTTCCTTGCTTCCAAGGCAATGAAAGAGGAGTGATGAGAAAACTTAGGATTGATCTCTTCTCAGTATTTATCTCACCAAGTGCAGGTTTCGGTACAACCATAGCTTGGTTCACAGCCAGCTTCCTACTATACCTGGCTACAGAAGAACTACTTTCCCCCCTGTTTGCTATAGAGAACAACAACAACAACAACAAAACAAAAAAAAACCCACTAGAGTTAGGCTGAGAAGACTTTGGTGGGATTTGTGACCCTGGGTGAGTGACTTAATATTTCTTCACATCAGTTTCCCTCTAAAATGAACAGATCAAATTATCTATATAAGGTTCCCATGATCCACTGCAGGGCCAGGCTTCCATGGCAGGTTCAAAACCACATACTTTTTTTATTTTCAAAGCCATCCTGGATCTGGTACTGTTTCCTTTTCTAAGACATCAAAGGAATTTGACCTTGTCATTCAGAATCCTTGGCTTTGGATCTACTGGCTTTACTGAGGCTCAAAAACTCCTTTATTCTGCCCACATTTGCTTTGTCTTCACTTGGATCTGGTCATATAGAGTAAGTAACATTTAATCTGTCACCCTCCATTCAAGCTCAAGAATTCTCACAACAGTGTATGTGGCAGCTCTGCATTAGTCTAGCTTTAAGGGGTCAAGTTTGTAACTCATTTTGCAGTGCAGGAATTCTTTTCCTTACTCATACTTAAGGCAAGGGAGAAACACTTAACCATGTCTGAATACAAGGTATCACTTTAAAGTAACTGAGAAGTCAGTTATGGAATGTCCTCTTACTTTAGAGACATCTTTTACAGAAAGAGATTGCATGAGGGGTGCTATTATGTTATTGGCCCAGCAGGTAAAAATTTGAATTCTACTTCTGACTCTGCTCCTAACTACTTGTGTAGATTTTGGGCAAGATACCTAAGCTTTCAGAAGCTCAGTTCCCCTCAGGGTAAAAGTAAGGATGTTCTACTAAATTATTTCTAAGGTCTCTTCAGCTTTACCATTCTAAGAATCTGTGTTAACAGGTCTTATTTGGTTGTCAGATTTAACTGGTCAGCATTCTCCCAGTAAAAGCCTTCCATATAGTTGGATTAGTAATTTAGAAAGAGAACCTAATGGCCCCCTCAGCAGTTATGAAGCAAGCCACTTGGGGTGTTCAGAATCTCCATCCCTAGTGGAGTCTAGACAAAAGATTGATACAAATCGAGAAAAGACCAAAGTGCTTTAAGAAAAGAATAAACAATCCTGTCACCAACATGGTTTGGCCATAGAGGCAGAGGCTGAACTAGATGATATCTCCAGATCCATTTTCAGATCTTGTCATTCTGTTATTCTGATTTTCTCTTCCAGATGGTTGAATTAACCAAGTGATCCCAGTCACTTTACAGGTCATAAAAGTGGGCTAACACTACAACTATCTAAAGGGGAAGAAAACTATCAGACTGTTAAAATCAGAAAAGCAGCAAAGGGTGGCCATTGGACACCCTGTTTCTTTTTTTGGAGAAGCCACACTCCTCATTCAAGAAATTAAAGGCAGGGTTTGGCAGTCATTTCCTCTCGAATTTGTTTTATTATCTGCCAAACCAACCTCTAAAGCCCAGTTCAAGAGTAAGTAGGACACAAATCCAGCCTCAGACACATAACACTTACTAGCTGTGTGACCCTGGGCAAGTCACTTAACCCCATTGCCTAGCCAAAAAAAAAAAAAGAGTAGGACAGTTAACTGAAAAAGGTTGTCTCCTCCTACTTGAACTAGTAGCGTAGTATTTTTACAAAGGTGATTTTCCTTCCTTGTTTGACAAGATCTACTTTGGGGAAGGAAGTTCTCTTTGTGCTGGGTAAAAAGCATTCTGGTGTTACTGCAGTTACAGAATCACCAATTTGGAAATGACCTCAGAGGCCATAATCATGCAGCTTCCACATGACCAAAAATCTTTTTTACAAAATTGCCAACAAGTGGTCAGTCAGTCCAGCCTCAACTTGAAAACCTCCAGTGAAGGGAAGCCCACTGCTTCCCAAAGCAATGCATTCCACTTTTGGACAGCTCCATTGTTAGCAAGTTTTTCCTTATCATCAAATCAAATTCTAACTCTTTACAACTTACACCCAGCGACCCCCCCCCCTCCCAGGACATGCTCACCTAGCCAGCTTATTGCTCTGCTCTACATTTAGTAGGTGTTTCATAAATATTTTGTCTGTGATGACTTGAGAGCAGCTGTGTCATGCCTACAGCAGGAAACTGGAAGCCAGAAGTGTGAACACTCACGTTAGAAATAAAAAGGTTCTGGTTTTATTGGAAGGGCAGGTGAATTTGAGATCTTCTATAAAGCTGAAGAACTAGAAATCCCTTCTACCATCTCTTTTCATGGGGAGAAAAAGAATGAAATGGGATTCTGAAAAATAAAATGCAGTTATGGCAACAGTACCAAAGCAACACCATCTCACTGTAAATTGTCCTATGCCTCTGTAAGGCATAATTAGAGTTTTTTCAACACAAGTCTTACAATGGCGTAAGTATTTATTCAGATGTGCTGTAGTTCACCAGAAAAACAGGTGACAGATCCACAGTGAAATCCACATGCCACATTTAAAGTGCATTTGCCCAGAAGCCAGGTGCAAGGGAGCCTGACTATAACTTCAAGATAGGCACAGAAGTATTGGATTGAATAGTTTTCAGTTCAGACGCTCCCTTGATCCCATCCCTTCACCCATTCTCTTCCTTCAAACCCACCTAATTACTGTCCAGACGTAATAAGCTTGAAACAGAGTTGGTCTTGGGAAACTATCAAGGCACACTTGGGTATGTGGCTTAGCTTCATTTGCATAGGAGTCCAGTGGAGGCAAGGAAAGGTTGGACCCTGGAAAGAGCTCTCCATTACTACCCCAGGGGCCAGTTAAAGGAAAACAGTGGACTCCATTCCCATTGACCTTCCTTCCCTCCCCTTCTATTAGAGAACATTTCTAAGGGAGGAAATACTAAAACATCCTTTCTTACCAAAGGTTTTGCATCCATAAAGGGGACTTTGTTTAGCAGCTGATTTCTTGACCAGAGAATTTTTTTAAAGACTTTCTTAGCAATAAAATAAATATAACTGACCAATGATCATCTGTGATGTGTGAGTAGGAACTTCATTCATACAGCATATCTCCTGCTCATAATTTTTTTTCGATGTACTATACAGCCTTAAAAATAAATTAGGTCCCTTATTCAGTACATTTTCCTATATACACCATTGAAGATCCACAATGACAAGATAGAATTTACAAGGGAAGAACATCGCTTTTAGGTATCCTAGCTTCTAGAGGCTAGAGAAAGATAAGTTTAGGAAGTTTTGTTTCCTCAAGGTACCACAATCACCCAGAGTCACAGGCCCCTACTTTGAGGGTCGGCTTAAGTTTAAAGAATTTCCCCATTGTCATGGGAATAGCTTGAAAAATTATTCCTTTGAAATAAGATTCAGAACAAGAACAAGAGATAGATAGTTTTCTTAACTACTTTATTCATGTTTCTGGAGCATTAGCCCATCAGAAATTTGGGCAGCATTCAGGTTTTTTTATACCTAACCGGTACTTTAAAAAAAATGCTAAATTTTTAAAGTACAGTATTTTACTAGCCTCCAGTTAATTTTGTCCTTTTGTTTACACTAGTGTGGGGGAGGGGGAATGAAGGGAGAGTATTTACCATTTTATCTCCTACATCTTTGATGATTTTCAGTTGCTAAATTTGAAACTGGTTGTAGGAACACTTGGAAAGACTTCAGAGTGTAATCCACAGGGATGGGAATTAAGGACCAGACCCAAAAGACCAAGCCATGTGACTTGTGGAAGGATTAGGCATTCCCCGTCCCTGGTAGAGTTCACAGATAGTAAAAAGAAGTTCTGCAGGCCTTGGAGACCAGACAGACCCCTCACCTATAAGAATGAAGGAAACTCCCAACCAAAACCATTCAATTGCAGGCCTTCTGTCCCATGTTCGACTGTATTATCTGTGTGCTAAGAGGTATCTTTGAGGATGGTGCTTATCACTCTCACCTTCCCTAGTCCTACCCCCAGAATATTCAGGTATCTTGATCTCAGAATTATTTAACCTTTCTCCAAACCACCCCCCGCCCAGGAAAAAAGAAAAGAAAAGAAAAACACACAGGGAAGCTGGAGAACATTGCTTAAGTTTTCCTGGTTCCTCTTAGCATGGCTAAGTACAGTCATTAATTGTGTTGTTGCTAGACTGACTGACTGACTCACTCTCCTGGTCTCTTCCTCATTCCTTCTGACTCTGATCTCTCCTGGAGAATGAGACTAGAGAGAGTCATACTTTATTCACGCTAGTGTAAGTGGGTATAGGAACTGGGGAATTGGGTTAGGGGAGCTGGCATGGTCAGAGAGAGGGAATATCTGCCTAGTCCTACAGGACTGACTGAAAGAGAAGAGATGTTTAGGAATGAGTGAGGCAAGAAGGACCGTGCTGGCTTCTTGCCTTGGTCAAGGGAGTTAAGGAGCCTGAGCCAGATTCAGCTATAACCCTTTGCAAGGGTTTTGATAAAAGTTCAGGCCAGTGGAGACAGCCAGAAAGAAATGTAACTTCTGTCTAGAACTAACTACTTTAAATCAGTATTTTTCCCTAAGATTAAAATAAAAGACAAAAGTATTAGGTTAAGTCAAAGTTAGAAGAGCAAAGAACAATGTCAGCTGCATCTGTAGCCATCTGCACTGTTCTGCATGCAGAAAAGTCTTAAGAGTGTTAACTGAGTTGCTTCCCAAGTTTAGGGTACACTGGACCTCTTGACATTCCCAGTTTAAGCAGCAGGATTTCTACAGGTCCCTGAATGTGGGACCCAAAAGCCAAGGACTTGGCTCTTAGGTTGCTGTCATCTCCCCAGCCCTGTCCTAGCAGAATAATCAAGATTTGGGGGACAAAAGACCCAGGTGAAATTCTGGACCCACTGTTGTGTGGTGGTAGTGGGAGGACAAATGAGCATGCATAATACCTGCTATTTCCTCCCCTACAATGAGAATGAGGTTCCCTCCTGACTTTTTTTTAGCAACTTGTTCTGGTGCAGTACAATCAATGTAGCTGCCTTGGAGAGACATTTAAGTATGGGGTGGAGAGAGAACCCAGGGCATGAGATAAATAGGAAGAGTCCACCAGAATAAACCCTAAAAGGAAGTTGGGAGGGTGCCAGTCGGCTAACGTTGGGACCTACAAGAAAGAGATTAAAAGGGAAATAAAATTCAGTTTTGTCTCTAGTGCTCTTACCTGACCACTTTTAATGCCCCATTATTTATGCATGTATATATATAAACATACTGATGAAAGGGAAAGGAAATAAAGTTTGGGCCCCTTCCCTCTTTCCTTCTTCCTTCCCCCAGACTTCAAGGTCAAAGAAGGTCTTTTTCTCCCTTCCAGTTGGACGTAAGGACAAGCCAACAAAAAAGGTTGGCCATCTATTTTCTATGCCTGCCTCTCCCTTGTAAGAACTCACTCTTATCACTTCCTACCTAGACTCTAGAGACAGAGCACTGAGCTAGCTATACCCACAGAACCAGAAAGTGAGATGCTTGCATTTCTTCACTTCTAGCAGAGGACTGAGCTTCAGGAGGCCCGGATTCTCTACCCTGTTCCACCATCTCTAATGGCAGGAACAGCTTTCTCAGGCTGGACTTTCCCCTAAATCACAGTGGAGCTGCTTTGGCAAGTCTCGAAAGTCACTTAGATCTATGCCAGATCAAATTGCAAGGTTGCTAATACAACTTCTTTTGGCCTAGGAGCTACTAGCAGAGCTCTGCCAGGGCCTCAGACAGTCATTTGCAGGCTTAAGGCATTGACAGGGGGAGGTGGGGACAAAAAGAGAAGGAAAGGAAAAACAAAGGGAATAGGCTAATCGAAAGGGAGAAAAAGGAAATGTATTTTACAGGAGGCACTTTTAACAGTTGCCTCTGATACTGCTCAGTGGTGCCAAAGCTATAGATTATCCATCCAGTGGAACAGGGTAGTCTTCATCCAAAGCTAAATTATGGGGAGGCTGATCTCTTTTCAGTGGCAGGCCACAACCAAGAATCTCGGTTTTAAGATCCACAGTGAGATGAGTGGAAGAGGAATTCTTGGGAATTTATTTCAAGGATAGCCTGGGAGGTTGAGGGGTGGTATGAAAGAAAGGGAGAATGGGAGGGGAAAACTGCCTCTTCAGTGGAGTTTTTATTTCAACAGCTGGAAACCATGTTTAAGACATCAGCTCTTTATTGCTTTTCATTTTACAGAGGAGCAGGGAGATGTCATCTCGCCGGCTGCATGCAGCCCGCCAGGGGGCCCGCTGCTGTACCCAGCGCCTCCGCCGTACCACGTACTGAGGCAGCCTGCACCCGGCCTCCTCTCCTAGGCCATGCAGGGCCCCAGGCAGTCCACCAGCCAGGAGGGCAGGTGGGTGTGTGTCAACCTAGTGCCCTGCTGCAGGAAGGTTGGTGGGGGGCCTGGATGGTTGGGGAGGGCCTATTCTAAGTGAGCCGGGGAGACTGGGAGGCTGGAGGAAGCCACCATCAAGGAAGAGGGCCCAAAATGAGGTGTATTTCACAGTCAACCAGAGGGAGACAGGAATGGAAGGCAGTAGAAAGTTTGTTGTATTTTTTTATACATAGGGAACAAAAACACACATTGTGACTCAAACTATACCCTAAGTGGCCCTCATATCATCATTAAGCCTGTATACTAGCCACCCATGAATGGATGCCCCATTCAGTTCTATAAACTATGTGAAAGATGCACAGCTTCCTAGAATGACCAGAAAGTAGAAGTCCTCAACCTAACCCCCAGATATGCATATGTGATGGCCCACAGCCTCTGTTCCAAGTAATACTGTTTTTGCATCTTCTTGATGCCACATAACTCTATCACCTGTGCAATTCACAATAAAAACACCACTTTAAAAGTTGACCCATGTAGACAAGAAAACAAAACCATTTGGGAGAAATAATAATTTCCTTAACAAAAGCAATCTGTAAAAAATGATATTTAGTTTGAGCCAAGTAATGCCATATGTCTCCCAAATTAAGAGATTCTATGAATGTCCCAGAAGAGGACTGAGTTCCTGAGGCTCTTTCGATCCCACACTGCACATTAATCTCAAATGCTCCAAATGTCAAGACCCCTTGCTCTAGACACAAAACATTGAGAAGAGTTATATGTTAGCAACACCACAAATGAAGAAAGAGAGCCACAATTGAGCAACATTAGAGATAAACTTAGGAACAGCCCCCCTCCCCCTATGTACCCACCCTTTCCTAACTCCCCTCTCCAAACCCTGATTAAAATAATTTTTTCTTTGAAGTGTGAGTTTCTAGGTACTTCAGCACAGTGATGGGTAGCAGAACTGCTAAACTGGATCGACACAGGCTAGTTCCCTGGCATAAAAATGTTGTAACCATGCGACTTGGCTTCACCACAGATCCGATTTGGAATGAGATGTTCCCAACCCAGTCATCTCCTCCTTCCCCCCATTCCCACCTTTCCACCTCCCCGCCCCGCAAAAAATGATCATGTGATGATCCGCTGACCAGGCAACCAGAGTCAAGCCGATGGCCCCGCCCTAAGCTAGTCCTATTTCTAAAATAAATAAGAGTGTTGAAATTCTTTGTACCTTTTCCCTCAACCCTCTCCCTCCCTGGGCTCCCATTCAGACAGAAGTCTCGGGGCTGGTCACAATCTCCCCGTTTTTCTCAGGTTCTGCTTTCAAGAAGCATTCCACTTCAACAGAGTCCATTCTAGCTTCCTCAGAAGACTTGTCTTCCAGTCTGTCAAGCTCCTCCCTCTCCACAACCTCCTTTTTAGTCTGAGGTTCTTCTGATTTTTTCTTAATACAGAAGATGTTGCCCAGAGCCAGCACCAGGGCAGAGGTGACCACTTCAGCTCCCGCCAAGATAAACACATACTTGTAGACGTGAGTCGCATCCAGGAGTTTGCCTGAAAAAGGTCAAGAGTCATGCCTCAGGACTAGGGGACCCTGCTTCATGCAAGATGAAACGTTGTTAACACATAGGCCACAAACCTGGTGAAAAACCACCTGGAACGAGTTTTCCCCACTAAAATCTATCGATTGTGCCTAGTTAGTGTCTGTTTCTGACATTTGTGAGGATTCTCAGAAACAGTGTATGGACACCCCCATCCCCCACCCCCCACTCCTGAGTCAGCATTTGTCATTTCAGGCTCCTTTTTCATATTTGGCTTTTTTTTTTTTAATCTTTTAAGCTGGTCTTTATTGACTCCACACAGAAGGCTCCACTGGCTGGTAATGCTCTTCTACCAACTGCCATATCTGCAGATCCTTTTTTCTCCCTTTCCTTTCTTTGTACCTCTTGCCTTTCCTCCTTTCTTTTAACCTCAGTAAACATATGGAACTTGTTCATCTGAGTGATGACACAGGATGAAAATTGTTAATAGGTTCAAGAACTGTCTAAATAAATTCATGAATTTATTCTGCATAATGCATAATTAAAGAAAGTTAGGACATCCCTAACCTTTTAAGGCAGATATCAGGAAGAACCATTATGCTCTTATATAACATATCCCTATAGTGCCAAATACCAGAGATAGAACAGTAGAACCATTGCTGTGACCCATTATGACATTTCTTAGGATCTGAATCTTAGCTCTGTGTTGGCACTGACGAGTATTGCTTAACTCCACTAGAAACACTTAGGTTAAGTAGGCTCCATGTCGTTGTCTCGGTCGGTGTCAGAAGGAGTCACCAGAAAGTTATGGAAGGCTAGCTTGCTTTGGTTCTCTGTGTACAGATACCCCAAAACCTAATTGAATCCCCTGTTAGTGTCAAAACCGACATCTTCTGAGGCCAGATATTTTCCCTATCCCACTCCCACACACCTCAGGCCCAGTGTCCTGTGCCATCACTCAGGTGCCATTAGCCAGTAAACATTTATTAACCACCCACTATGTGCTTTGCACTATACTAAGTGTTAGGGATGCAAAAGGGGGCAAAAGACAGTGCCTGCCCTCAAGAAGCTCACGATATAATCAGCCGTTACATAAGTCATCCCTCCCCATGTGCCTCTGCCCTCTGCAGCTTAGGGTCTGAATTTTAAAGTAGACTTGTCAGCTTGACTCCTCATTCTTAATGTCACTATCTACTGTTTCGCTCCAAATAAAAATTAGGAGGAGTAAATATGAGGCTCTAGGTAATTTCTTTTTTTCTCTTTTATAAAATCAAGATAGAGTGTGGACAGAGAATATACATATATTGTAATACATATAAGATTTCTTCAGTTAGTTTCCCTAAAGGGGACCTAATGATGATTTAGAGGTCTAAAATTATAAAGATTGAAGTCATCTAGACCAGCCATCCCTCCAGTGCAGGAACACCTTTTGATAGCATCTCCAAAAAATGGCAGTCCTATCTCTGTTTGAACACCTCCAATAGCAAGGAATTATTTCATTTAAAAATGTTCACTATAGCAAATTAAACATGAAGATTCTTGAGCACTGATAAAATGAGTCAGCCAAGGTTACATAACAAAGACAAAGGTCAGAATTTGAGTGTGGTTCCTTCCTTCCAGCATCAGGCTTCTTCTGATCCAAACTACTTTGAATTCTCATTTTAAAGTTATCTTTCCAAATGATTTTTCTAAGCAACAGTAGTCAAGATGTGTTCTCCCCAACCTGCCATTCTCCCACCATACTTTACTATTAAGAAAGTTTGCTTCTTTAGTCAATCTCAACTCTTTAAAGTGAAAGGGAAAGTGAAAAACAAGACGTTCCCCCTCCCCCCCACTCCATTCCATTATCTTACAATGGCACAAAGCAATGTTAAAGTCATTGGAAACTGATGGGAGCAGAATCTATCAGTTATATAAATAATTATTCTTGTTCCTCTCTGGGGAAGTCCTAATTAATTGCTTTCCTGAAAGGAACTGAAGAATGAGTTTTAACCACTTGGAATCCTACTCTCTGCAGTTTCTGCTGCCAGTCAGGGGCACTGAGATATCTGATTGATGTCAGAAGGTGATATCTTAGATTAGCTTCACAGGTGTAAATCTTCTTCGAGTTCCTGGACTCACCACCTGAGGCACAAACAGGCATTCCTTCCCCTCTCCTCCCTGAACAAAGCTGGGCTCAGGCCTCAGATACCAAAGGGCAAGCTAATTTTCTTCGGGTTGGAAATTGGAAACAGATTGGAAGTGAAGAGTGGGTTTGTGTTTGGGTAGTAATTTGACACTGAAGACAGCCTGATGTAGTGGAAAGTGAACAGGCCCAGGAATCAGGAAATCTAACTAGCTGTAAGACCCTGAGAAAGTCATTTAACTCCTCTGAGTTTGATCATCTCTGTAAAGTGAAGGAGCTGCATCGGGTAATCTCTACCTAAAAATCTGTTAGTACCCTACCATTAACTTAGCTTTGAGAAGAGGGGACAATAGTGCTGCATTGGTAGCTACAAAATATTAAAAGAACCAGAGGCAGGCCTTCCAGCATATTGGATAGAACCACTCTGTGAAAAGACATTGACAAGAATCATAAGGGATAGGAAAATACCAAGAGGTCAAGATCTTCATAGGTGAAGGGAGTTACCCTACATTAATGAGATCATGAATCTGTGGAGGTATACCCCAGCACTACCACCACATTCCTTTCCCCAGAAGTAGAAACAAGGGAGAAGGATGTTGTGGACATATATATGTTAGTTACTAACCCCAGTCCTGTGGGTTAATATGCCCAGTAGGAGGTGAATTCTTCTCCCTTCCTGGAAACATAGCCCAAAATGATAGTGATGTGTAATCTCCTAATGAAAGCCTGTGCGTTCCCAACTGGGCAAGAGACTGGCCTCATTAAATAAGGGGAAAAATTTAGGTAACAACAACTAATATTTTTGTGAGCATCTCATAGAGATGATTGGAGTCTTCAACCTCCTGCCAGATGCCCTATGACCTATATTCTACACTACTGGGAAGCTCAGTCATTTCTGGAAAGGAGAATGATTAATTATGTTATATTAATTATATTAATGACATTAATATAAGAATGAGAAAAGACACTCACCTCCAGAAGGGGGCCCAATTAACACAGCAATCGCCTCCATTAGTAGTACAAGGCCAATGGCGCTGGAGAATTTCTGGGTGCCAACGATGGCCATGAGCACTTCAAACTGCAAGGCTCCTACCATGCCATAGGATATGCCAAAAAAGATACAGAAGACCACTAGGCCAGTGTAAGAGTCCGACATGGAGCCCATGAGATCAGTGAAGCCATTGAAGAACATGGCAAAACTGAAGAGGTAGACACAGCGGGGTCTGACCCACTTGGTTCCAGCCACAAATCCACAGATGGGCCTGGCGAAAATGTCAATGAAGCCAAGAATGGTCAGCAGGAAGGCAGCCTTGGTGTCATAGACTCCCATATCCTTGGCATAGCTTACCACAAAAACAGGAGGTACAAAGAGCCCCAGTACCAAAATAGAAGCTGCGATAGTATAGACCAGAAAACCACGGTCCTTGAAAACACTGAAGTCCAGAAGCTTCTTTGCCTTCTTCTTTGATGCTACCTTAGATTCTTCAAGCTTCTTGGGACCATCCAGAGGCCTCATCAGGGCCCCACAAACACAACAGTTCAGCAGCATACCCCCCAGAATGAGGAAGCCCCCTCGCCATCCATAAAGGTCCTGTAAGATCTGTCCCAGTGGAGAGAGTGCACAGAGGAACACAGGACTACCTGCAGCTGACAGACCGTTGGCTATGGGGCGCCTCTTGTCAAAGTAGCGGTTGAGCATGATGAGGGAGGGCTGGAAGTTGAGTGCCAAGCCTAGGCCTTAAAAAGAGGAACAATAACAGGCTTAGAACCCAGATGGCCGGTCCAGCTAATCCCTTCCAGAAGTGCCCCACCTCACTAAGGTCAGAGCGTTAATCTGACTTGTGATCAGCTGGTATTCTTTCCATGCTTTTTTCTCTTATTCCATTTAATGATTACAAAGAGCCTTCTATGATCTCTATGTAAAGATTACTGGGGGGGCCTGCAAAGTTTTTATAACATGCCACTCGGCTCACCTGTGCACCGCTTCTCCCCATTAAGTTAGTGTATACATAGGGAATGTAAAATCTTTTTAACATCAGCGTGAGAAAAACATATACCCACAAAGGTGACTCTCCTGTCTCCCCAAATTTTGTGATGCAATAGAAGGCGATATGTAAATGACTTTTACTTAGTCTAGTTGATTTTATTAACATTATATTCCTACAGAGGACTTTCTCCTCATAAATACAAAGTCCCTATCACTGCATTTGTATGGGATCAGGATTGGGAGACAAGGCATCTGACTGCCCTGTGAGTCTACACTTAAGCTAGAACAGGGTGGGGAACCTGCAGCCTCGAGGCCACATGTGGCCTTCTAGGTCCTTGGGTGCAGCCTTTTTTTTTTTTTAAGGCAATTGGGGTTAAGTGACTTGCCCAGGGTCACACAGCTAGTAAGTGTCAAGTGTTTGGTCTGAGGCCGGATTTGAACTCAGGTCCTCCTGACTTCAGGGCCGGTGCTCTATCCACTGCACCACCTAGCTGCCCCTTGGGTGCAGCCTTTTGACTAAGGCCAAGTTTTACAGAACACATCCTTTTATTAAGGTAATTTGTTCTGTTAAGTTTGGATTCAGTCAAAGTGCCACACTTGAGGAGCCACATGTGACCTAGAGGCCGAAGGTTCCCCATCCCTGAGCTAGAAGGAATATGGCCTCTTTACCCTGGGTCCAGTGATCTCTCTTCTTCCAGAATCTTCCTTGTCTTTTAGAAGGTGTTATGTACATACCACTACCCCTAGAGAAATGACCTCTCCTCACTAGCAACGGCCACAGCAAGAAGCCATCAAACCCCATACACACCTGGCAAAGTTAAGTAGAATAAATGCTAATAAATCAGTGGCCTTTCCATTGGAATCTTTTAGCCTGAGCTGATATCAGCTCAGGAGGATTCACTGGAAAACACTGGACAAGAAGAAAATGACTGCTGGCTTGACTGCCCCAGCCATCTCCAAGGGTTGTTGTGAGACTCCAAGAAAGGCAGTATGTGTAAAGCCCTATAGAAATGCCATTTGTTGCTGTTCCATGAATGCCTTTCCACATTATCTAGGATACTGTGTTCCCTTGGCAAATGGGGGGGGGGGTCACTTTGTAGCGGCTGCATTTCCCATTGATTGTAGTTTATATGATCCCTTCTTGGGGCTTCAGATCACTGGGAGCTGCCTGTGTTAAAAGTTTAATACCTACCTGTGATTTTCGATCCTTCTCTGAGCTTCCGTACTTACCAGTGATGACTCCAGCTGTGAAGTAGAGCTGAATAATACTGGTGCAGAAGGAGGCAGCCACCATCCCCATCGAGGCAAAGAGGCCACCCACCAGCATGACCGGTCGGCAGCCAAACCGGTTTACACACACACTGCACAGTGGACCTGAGAAGCAGGAACAAGGCTTACTGGGCACTCCAGACTGCAGTCTGTCCCCTTTTCCTTCCTCCCCCAACCTCTGAAACGACCAACCGATGCACTGAAGCATGGCTCTTTAATTGCCACAAGCCGTTTTCATTTGCTGTCCTATTTCTGAGCCATGTGCAACAGGCATCAGGTCTAACAAGCTATAGTAATAATGAGGAAGTCTTTTGTACATGAAAAGGACACATCAGGAGGATGTGTACTTTTGAGTTTTTCTAGTAGGGGTAGTGGGGTTGCACTTCATCCATCCACACTCTAGTAGGCACACAATTGTGAGATGATTTTGCTGGGGGCAGCTACAGCTTTAGCGATTTTAGAATGAAGTCATCACTTACAACTCACCCATGTGAGATGGAACCCACCACCCTGACCCACTGAGCTTGCAAACCATGTTCTCTGGTTGATCTGCCCAGGCAAGGCCTCACTTGTGCAAGAACCTGCACTTTGATTCTTCTCAGAAATAGTTACCATCAGATAGTCTTAACTGTTCTTTTTATGGTACCCCCTTACAGTGAGTTTCCACAGATGGAGGTTCTATGACAAGTGTTTTACCCCAGACTAGTTTATGTCCAGTACCGTGGCATTTGTTCAGCATATACCTCAGTGCCTACGAGGTAACCAAGGCTTCACCCTGGAGGGTTGTACCCCTGCCAGTATTGGTAGCCTGCCAATATACCCTCTCTCAACAGGATACAGAGTCTTTGGAATGAAGCGTTCAAGGAATGCAAACTAAGTTTAATATATTCCTGAGTAAAACATACCTATCATAAAGTAAATTTCATAGTCATTGAATTTTACAACTGGAAGGTACCTTAGAAATAATTTCATCCAAATCTCTCATTTTACAGAGGAGAAAACTAATTCCCAGAGGGGAAAAGTGATTTGACCAAAGTCCTACAGGTCAGTCATACAGCCCAGATTTGAACCCCTACCATCTAGACTCCAAAACCAAGGCCCCTTCACTATGCCATTTATCTACCTCATAATACCCATGAACACTCTGACCAAATAGAGATTTTATATTATCTATCTAGAATTTTTTTTATTGTCATAAACCACTGCTCCCCTTCATTAGTTCAGATGATCAAGAAATATCTGTATTTCAGTGATGCAAACCTTGCTGCCTTGTCTTATGACAGGATCGTTTTGGTACTTAAATAACTGTTCACTTGCTATATGCTGAATTTCTGCTCTTGGATCATTCGTATTACAAGGTTCCAGTCAGTATACTTAGTACATGGGAAGCTAAAAAGGGACAGTAGAGATAATCTACTACAAATCCTTTACAGAAAAATAAACTCCCCAGGGAGAATAAGATCACACAGGTAGCAAATAGCAGAACTCTGGAATTCAAACTCAGGTCCTGTAGACACTATATGAAATGCCCTTTCCACTACAGTGCTATAGTAGGCCTATTTTGCATGGGAGAAAATCAAGACATAAAGTTCAGACCAAGCTACAGACACTGCACAGATCCAGAATTTGACTCTAGAAATCCTGAAATCTAGTCCTTGAAAAAAACAATGAGGTGCAGGGGCTAAAATGCCCCTCAATGCTTTAATCATACAAATTAAGCTCTACAGATTAGATTAGAAAGAGTGGCCTTCAACCTGCTTCCTACATGAATTAATTGGCCTCAACAAAGGTGTATGATAATTAATTATAATGGAAATGGGACAGATTCCAGGAATGGGTCCTCCCAACCCTAAATCAAATATCCCTGTATGCATTTTTCCAGACCCTGAACTATGCCTGCTTCTTCAACCCCCTACTTTTTCTCAGTGCTCATGGGATTTGGGACTGACAAGAAGAGATGTCTTGATTCCCAAGTATACTGTGCCTCAGGGGTCCAATTTGCCCTACCCTAGTTACACTGCTGTTTCTCAAGCACTCCTGCTTCTAAGGGCTGAGTATTTTCTTGGAGAATGCCATCTGTATACAAGCTGGCCCCTTCTCACCTGTCCCATACAGCATAGCCAGCAGGATAGACGAGATCCACGCTGTGTCACTGTAGCCAACGCCAAACTCCCGGATGAGCTCCTTAAAGAAGACGCTGACTGCTTTGGGGAAGGCATAAGAGAAGCCTGTGATGATGAAACAGCCAAAGAGGATGGCCCAGCCCCATCCACCATCTGGGGCCTTGACACCTGATGGACCATCATCAGCCACCACCATTCCCATGTTGTCACACGATGACTCTGAGCGGTCTGAGAAAGAGGAAATACAGAAGATTGCATTCTAGGTCACCAAGGTGATAATCTCATCTAAGACACAGCAGGTTTAGGGAGGGGACAGAGTTGTTACGCTTGAGAAATAAGAATCACACATCAGAGTTACCCACCTGGTGCTGGGGAACTGGGAAGCCAGGCTTCCAAACAACCTAACTTCTGAGCTCTGCTGTGAGGTATTTTGAAGGACAAGACAAAGATAACAAATGACACAGGCCTTTTAGTCCCAAGGCCATTGGGATCTTGTTCATGCAGTATCCTTCACCACCCTTATGAAGGGCTGAGATCAATACAGCCTTAATTTATGGTTAGTCAAATAGAGGCCCATAACCTAGGGACATCCCCTAAATGTCTTAGATTAGACAGTCTTAGATTGTCTGGAAAACTTAGAAGTTAAGTAGCTTGTCAGTAGGATCTAACAGTCAGTAGGCAGGATTTGAATCTAAGTCTTCCAGGCTCATAGGTTGGTTCTGGACACTGCCTCTTTCTGAACTACAGGTCACAGGATAGGGATATTGTCAAGAAAAAAGTTATTTCAGGCCATTTCTGTCAAATATAGACCTGAGAAGATACCAAGTAAAACAGAAGAAAATGTATTATGGATAGACATATATGCCTTATTTCATTCAGTCCCAGTTTCCAGAGAATATTGACACTTCAAGCTCATCCAAATCAATTCCATGTGGCAATGGAAAGAGCATTGGACAAGCTGTCAAAAGACCAACATTTCAATCGTCTCACCTATTGAACAGAATAAATCAATGACCCTATATATATCTCTTTAAACTCTAGAGTCTCAGTTTCCTGATCTGTAAAATGGAGATACTATTGTACTATGTAACTCACTGGGCTTTTGTAAGGGTCAAATGAGATGTGAGCTAGAACATGCATTCTAATCATAAAATACTAAAGGGAACTCTTAAAAAACAAAAAAGAAAGAAAGAAAGAAGGAAATTGGGGGTTTCCTGACTCATTTGAATGCTCTTTCCATCATACCCACTGATCAGCAGAGGGCACTCTCACGCAATGCTTCCTTGCTCAAAAAGAAAATACAGACAGATGACATTAAATGTTCCCAACTACACTCCATTACCACCCTTCAGACGGTGATCTCATCTGCCTGGTTGGAAGTCTCTTGTTTGACAAAATTTCCTGAAGTCAATTGGTCATCATTCCACCTGGAATCGGGAGCCTGGCATAAACGACATTAAGGACTCTTTATAAGCTAAAATAAACAAACAAAAAATATCTTTTGTCTAATGTGATACCTTTAAGTAAAGGATAGTCTGTTTTTGTTGTGATATCCTCAGCAGCCTAACAGGCCCCAGCATAGTAGTATTTAATAAATATTTGTTGAATACTTAGAATATTAATAACAGAGGTAGGTAACTACCACAAATATGGACAATTAGGTGCAAATCTTCCAAGGCACTGTTTTCAGAAGCTGTTGTTTTCTTCCCCCCAAAGAAATGCAAAAACTACAGTTTACCAGCTGCCACTGGGCTGATCACTTACTGACAAGTCATCAGTGTCCTAATTAAATAGAACAGCACTCCCCTAACATCTTGCCCTGGAGAAAAGAGGCAGGTACAAAATAGACACCGTTTAGACACTCTGGGTTAATTAAATGCCATAAAAGCCCCCTTTGGACAATTCAAATAACTACACCTATCCCCAACACCCTTTCTTTCATCCATGTTTACTGAGCCAGGGATGGCCTGAAGGGAGCAAAGTTTGAACAGTTGAAGATTTCTTGAAATTCAAACAGCATACTACATTTGGAGAGATTGTGCTTTGTGTAAATCAGAGGAGTCTCAGTGGCTATTTGGGAAGATCTAGGTGAACTCATTCATGCAAAAGGTGAAAACCTCCCAGTTCATGGAATTCACCAGTGCAACAGGCACTCCCACTTTCCTCTCCTCTCCTCCTCTGCCCTTACCTGAGGGTTTCTGCCCAAAGGAGGGTAAATTTTGATTGCCAAAAGCTACCTAGTTAACTGATGGTTTACTGGCTAGATTTCTTTCTCAGAAACAAAGCCTTAAACCCAATTCACTCTGGACTGGACAGCAACAGATCCCTGCCCAAGCACCACTTAATGGTTATTTTTTGGATCCTCCAGGCTTAGAGTGAATGTAAATAGTAACAGTTTCTCTTTTGGCCAGCAACCCTAAGGGTCTTCCACTCCCAATATAATTTTTTTTTTTTACCACTAAAGGGGCCATCCCTTGTCTCACTTCTTAAAGAGACTTATTCACTGAATGGGTGTTGCCTTACTCAGAAGTGAGAACCTGGAAAGACCTTAGCTTTTTTAAAAGAACCGAGATCTCCTGCTGCTTCCTGGGCCAGTCATCCTCATCCATATCTAGCCACTGGACCCATATTGCTCTGAAGGAGAAAGCGAGGCTGGTGACTTCACATAGCCCTTCCTCACTCAAATCAAAGTCAGTTACAAGTCATGTTATCATCTCCCTGATGTCATGGTCCTCTTCAAGAATGAAGGACAAGCCACTCCCACCACAACCAATAGGAACTGGATGGAGGAGGAATGTAAGGCTTTTTTTTTTCATTTTTTTCATATCTGTCCTGAAAATTCTTGGTGATGGGCCCTTACCTGGCCATCAAGGAGGAATGTAAGGCTTTTTTTTTTCATTTTTTTCATATCTGTCCTGAAAATTCTTGGTGATGGGCCCTTACCTGGCCATCAAACTAATTCAAGGCTCACTACTCAGCTAAACACTCTTCCATCTGAAGATACAGCTGGGCTTTAGGTCCCTAGGATATGGCTTTTGTCTGCTAATCCTAAACTGCTTCCAGAGTAAATAGTAAACCAAGTCGAAAATTTAACATCCCAGGGGCAGAACTACATCTCAAGCAAACATGACATCCTCCACCTCCTGTATCTGGGCACTGGCAGGTAACAGGCAGGGGATGTCCAGGAGCATACAAAGTCCAAGCCTATCTTTCCCCAAAGGCTGCTGAAGCAGAGAAGGGGAAGCTGAAATACTAGGTTTGGAGATTCTGAACAGCCAAATAACTAGGGAATGACAAGATCCTGATAATATAACCAGTAGGGGAGGTAAAGAGACAAAGGATTAGTAATACTAGAGTAAAATCTAATAAATAATGCCTGCCTCAGGGGAAACTGATCAAGTACTCTTAGATGATTCTGAAATGATGTAGTAGATGAACTGGATTTTCTAAAAACACCAGTCTCCACTCTAAGTTAGGCAAAAGAAGGTCAGGAAAGTTTAAAGCAGGTTAGAACTCAAAAGGCATTCCTCATTTATTCTGTCACCTGCAGGTGTCCCCTTGCTTCACAAGGTGAGAGGCTCATAAGCAGAACATGTGCTGCTCTTCCCCAACAGGCTAAAAAGCTTGTTGGGGTAACTCATACTTGGGCCAGTGAGGCATGCTTCCTCATAAAGCATTGTAATAGGAGTAGAGTGAAGCAGGGAGGAGAAAGCTCTAAGCCTGGTGCAATATGTTCAGTCCACTGAGTGCTGGGCACATGTGTGTGCATACCCCAAGCTGAGTGGCCTTTTGGTGACATTTATAACCACCCTATCTATATGAGAGCCACATACCCAACCCAGAAATAACCCAAGCCAGACTGCCCTTGGGGCCTAGGGGTGACTGGTCTGTAAGGAGCCAGAATCAGGTCACTTCCCTTCTCAAGTGGCTGAGGTAGAAGAAATGAGTGGGGACAGACACCTGAGCTGCCAAGGCAGAAGAGCCACCATATTCTTTGTTTCACAAGTTTCAGAACTGAAAGTTTCCTTTGAAACCAGCTGGTCTAAACACCCTTCTCTCCCCCAACCAAAATGTACTTTACATATAAGGAAACAGACCCAGAGAGAGGAGCAGTGATGTGTCTGAGGTAAGTTAAGTAGTGGAACTAGAATTTAAATCTAGATCTGACCCTACAGCTAACACCCTTTATGCCACTCGCCTGTCCTTTACAACTGAGAAATGGCCAAAACCCACTCGTTGCCCTCCTAAGATCCTGGAAGCATATAGATGGATTGGGCCACACCCCGGCAATCTGTCTCCTGAAGCCAAAGGTAACAAAGTAAGGGGAAATGCTGCCAGATGCTCACGGTTAAGGTGAAGGGTTCAAAAACTGCTAGTGAAACACCCCTACTGCAAAAAGTATAGAAAGATGCATTTACTTTGCTGCCTTCTGGTGTGCCAGACGTGTTCTCCGTTGGACGACAAAGGACACAGATCGACAGACTAAAATACCCAGTATTCCAGTTTTCAAAGAAAAAAAGGTCTATTTTTTTTTAATTTGTAGGTGCCTTTTGTCATTTTCATGTTTACAAAAGGTAAGCAGGAAGATACTGCAGTCTCATATACTTCCTGCTCTCTCCCATAATACAAAGCCTGCCTTCACATCTGAAGGCTTGGTGCCCACTCACCTCATCTGCAAAGCCAAAAGCATTACCCTCCATTTACATATTTTTTTAAAATAAACTGGCATTCCATTCTTTATAGAAGCATGTCTGGGTGCTCAGGAAGAACTCTATTAACTACTACATTTCGCTGGCTCTCTATGAGCAACAGGCCAAACCAAACCTTACCCAATTTCCACTATGCTACGGTGGAAAGACTAGGAACCAGGAGTCCTGCATGCCCAGTCGTGGGTCTTCCACTAATTAATCACATGATCTTAGGCAAGTCTCTTCACATCGTTTAGCCTCAGTTTCCTCCTCTGTAAAATGATCTCTAAGATCCATTCTTATCTTAACTGCTACTGTATTACTCTTGCCCAGTCTCAGGCATCTTTCCCTCTCCTTCCTGCTCTGACTCCATTCCCTGGCTACATGGTTTGCTACTTGCTTGAACCTCACTACCCCAAGCCAAGAGTGGGTCCCAAGGATCCAGAAGACTCTAAGAATGCCAGCCAGGACAGCAGCCACCAAGAGGCCACCCACTACCCAGCTAAGAACTTGGACCCACACAGACAAAACAGTGAGAGTCAGCCCCTTACGTACAGTCAGCCTTTCATTCACATATGGAGGCATAAAGAGAGAGCTCTAAGTTCTCTCTCTGTCTTTGTCTTTGCTTCTTTCTCTCTCTTAGAACCATTTGCTCTTTCACTGATCAATGCTCAGTCCTGACCCATAGCAAATAATCAATAAGCATTTATTAACTGTTAACTTATGTGCCAGGCACCATGCTACTAAGCACTGGGATTCCACCCTTAAAAAAAAAAAAAGCAAAAGATCCCCTGCCCCTCAAGGAAAGATACTACTATATAAATCTATGCCTACAAGATATAAATAGAAGTGGTAGTAGCCTTAGAGAAAAAAGTCTTCACATGAGCGGAGACAAAGGTCCCCTGCAGCAGAAAGTAGACTTTCAGTTGTATCTTCAGGGAGGCCAGGGATCCAAGAGGGAGGGCATCCCAGGCATGTGAATAGCCGGAGCCACGGAACTCAGTTTTTCCCAAAGAAAAAGTCCATACCTCTGGGTGGCACACTCCTCACCAAGAGATCTTGACTAAGCTCAGGGGCTTTGACTGAATCCAAACTTCACAGAGCAATAATTAATTAATAATTAATTAATATTAATAATTAATAAATAATAATTAATAAAAGGATTTGTTCTGTAAAACTTGGACTCAGACAAAAGGCCACACCCAAAGACCTAGAGGCTTTGAGGCCTCAGGTTCCCCACCCCTGCTCTAGGTTATTGTTGCCACTCAGCTCCATGGCCTTGGGTAGGTATGTTTGGCCTATAAGAAAATGACTATAAGAGGATAAGCTTGTGACTCAATACACCCCTACTGCCTGGAAGAAATGAGTCAGGGAAGGTTCTGCCATTTCCTCCGTTCTGGGATCTTTCACGGGGAGCTCCCTCCCACCAAATCCTTGGGAGGAGACAAGACTTATAGAGTTGTTAAATGGGGCTCCCAAGTTTAGGCAGCCAAAAGTAACAACTCGCACACATCCAGTGTCAGGCTTTCCCCACAACAACAACAAACACCTGGTGAGGCAGTGTCTCACACAGTGTATGTGGAATCCACACAACTCCGTTCAAATCCCAACTTTGCCACTTCCTACCAATGTGATTTTGGGTTAAGTCAACCTCTCTACACTTTGTGTTTAGGTTTTTGTTTGTTTTAGGCAATTGGGGTTAAGAGACTTGCCCAGGGTCACACAGCTAGTAAGTGGCATGTGTTTTACACTTTGTTTTTCTCACTGGGTAAAATGAGATGGTTGGATTAGATGAACTCAAAGGTCCCTTTCAACTCCAAATCTTTCAACCTTTTTTAAAATAGGAAACTGAGGCTTTGAAGCTATCCTATCACCCACAGCCATACAGGTGGAGCTGAGATTCAAACCTTTCTCCCACCTCACCCCTCCATCTACAACCCTGAAGCAGTCTCTTCTTTCTCCATCTCTCCAACTTCATGCAGGACCCAGAAGTGTATTCTATTACTGCATTGTGTATGTAGTTCACAGCAGATTGGATCACCCCACCCCAACCCCAAGGCAGACAGAGAGGGGCTAAGGGATACTGACAGAGCTTCTGTAGGCTCAGGAATGTTTAAGCATAACCTTGACTCTGTCATCCAGCACTCTGGATATATCATCCATAGTCCCTTCCTGATTTATGCCAGCTGGCAGTACTATGATGATTCAGTCTCCTAGCCTTGCCTTCCCACTGTTTTCCCGCATCTCCCCAACCCTCAATCTACCCCAATACTTTGCCTTCCAGCCAAGAGAACTGGGCCAACAGAAACCATCAGGTCTTGTTTAGGGGGAAGGATGCCTCACCCTTCTTTGTTGGGGGAATAGGGACTAAGGTCATCCCCTAGGGGGCCTTGCACAACCTCTAGAACATAATAAGCACTCAATAAAACGTTGTTCCATTCAATTCAATTTAACAAGCTTTTCTTGAGCATTTACTATGTGCCAAGCACCCCAGTTACAAAAACAAAAATGAAAACATTTTCCCAACTCAAGTACCCTCCTACTCGGAGGAAAACAGCTTCCTAGGGAGGCAAATAAACACACAACATATACAAAGAGCAGATGTATATCTAGTTCTTAATGTTTTCCTGCCTTTCCCCTACCCACCACTACTGAAAAAGAAGTAAGTCCCCTGGGGGAAGGAGAAGGAGGAGGCAAGTGTGAAGCAGAAAAGAATCCTGAGTCAGATGAAGACAGGCCAGGACTTCTCTGCCTGAAAAGGTGTACCATCATAGAAAGGGGACTATGGAAGTGTGAAGATCTCTGGAAAGGAAGGGGGTCACACAGGCAACTAGGTAGTACAGTGGATAGAGAAATAGGCTTGGAGTCAGAAAAACCATAGTTCAAATCCAGCCTCAGATACTTACTAGCTGTGTGACCCTGGGCAAGTCACTTAACCCCTGTTTGCCTCAGTTCCTCATCTCTAAAATGAGCTGGAGAAGGAAATGGCAAAGCATTTCAGTATCTTTGCCAGGAAAACCCCAAATGGGGTCATGAAGAGTGCGGACACAACTGAAAGCTGATCAAATGGTCAAAGGAGAACTATAGAAGACCCTGGAGCCCAGCATCAGGGGGCCATGGCCTAGATCCAAATCTGGAGCTGATGCAGAGCTCACTGGGAAAGCCTTGGAGGGGCCTGAATCTAACAGTTATTAAGTCTATAGGGAGTCTGGGGTCTACTCAAATAGGTCACGTCAAACAGGTCAGTGTTAATACTATTTGTTGTCATTCATTCGTTTCAGTCATGTCTGACTCTCTGTGACCCCATTGGGGCTATATTGGCAAAGATACTGGAGTGGTTTTGTCATTTCCTTCTCTCACTCATTTGACAGAAAAGGAAACTGAGGTAAACACAATGTTTACCTCAGTGACTTGCCCCGGGGTCACACAGCTAGAAAGTGTCTGAGGCTAGATTTGAACTCAGGTCTTCCTGACTCCAGGCCTGGAGCCACTGAGCCACCTAGCTGCCTTATCTTAATACTATACAAATAATGCAATCCCAAAATCCGGTAGGCTTCCAGTGTGGGCCTGGAGTCCTTAAGGCTTTCCCAGGCTAAGGTAAAGACTATTCCAACCTCTCCCCACTCTGAGGATATATGAATAACCCAGACCACCACACCTATCTAGCTCTGAGACTACCACCCTTATCCAATATCCCACTTGGCTAATTTCATGTTGTCGTCAGAATGCTAGCACATCAAGGGTACCTCTTCTAGGGAACACTTCTTTGCCCATTCTCTTTCTGAGGTGACTAGCTAAGATGGGATGCACCTTTAACTAGAGCCTACTTGCCCAGAAGCAAGTCCGAACCACTCATCCCTAGAATTGGAAGAGATTCAGGGGTGTTCAGCCCTGGAGACTAAGAAATTGAAAGCTTTTGATAGCCTCACCCACTCCAGGCACCCTTGGGGAGTCCCTGCTGGAGCCAAAAGGAAAATTAAATCATTATTGTGTCAAGAAAAGTGTACTGAGCTTAAAGTCCTAGAACTTGGGTCTACATGCAACCTGTGTGACCCTGTTACTCATTTCATCTCTAGGAGGAACAATTTCTCCATCTTTTATTCAAAACTACTATTCCTAAATTATTGTCGCTCAGTCATGTCCGACTGTTCATGACCCTCGTTGGGGTTCTCTTGGCAGATAACTGGAATGGCTTGCCATACTCTCCCACACCATCCTTCAGCAACCATTACTCCTTTGAGGTTCACGCTTTTCAAAATTATCACTCAATCCTTCCCTCTTCAATGAGTTCAGTGCCTTCCTCAGTCTCTCTCCATCCCAACCCTTATTGTCATATTACAAAACTTCAACATACATATTGTTGCTCCCTCAAATACCCTAATTTCCCAGTTCTTCAGTCTATTCAGTTTCCATGACCTACTCTTCCACTCTACCTCAGCTACATATATAAACAGATGGTCACACCCTTGATCTTGGGGCAGCTAGATGGTGAAATGGATATGGCACCAGACCTGGAGTGAGGAAGACCTGAGTTCAAAATCTGGTCACCATCACCTACTGGCTGGGCAAGTCACTTAACCCTGTTTGCCTTGGTTTCCTCATCTGCAAATGACCAGGAGAAAGGAAATGGCAAACCACTCCAGTATCTTTGCCAAGAAAACTCCAAATGGGGTCACAGAAATTCAAACACAACTGAAACGACTGAACACCACCACCTTTGATATGACCCTTATCCAGATAGGTGGCAGCCACTAGGTGGTGCAATGGGTAGATTAAAATTCAGATACCTGTGTGACCCTGAGCAAGTTACTTAACTTCTATTTGCCTCAGTTTCCTCATCTGTAAGATGGGGATAATGATAGCATCTAGTTCACAGGGTTGTTGTGAGGATCAAATGAGATGATAATTGAAAAACACTTAGCACAGTACCTGACACACAGCAGAGACTACAGTTATCCCTTCCACATCTGGGGGGGGTTAGGGAGGCAGGGGTGTTTATACTGCCTTATTATAAAATTTGGGTCAGGGGGTGGCAAGGTGTCACAGTGGATAGAGCTCCGGCCTTGGAGTCAGGAGGACCTGAGTTCAAATCCGGCCTCAGACAGTTGACACTTACTATCTGTGTGACCCTGGGCACTTAAGTCACTTAACCCCAATTGCCTCACCAAAAGAAAAAGAAAAAATAGAAAATTTAGGTTGTATTTGGTCATAAGATCAATGTCATCTGCTGACCTTCACATGTCCTCTATGGCTTCCGCAAAACTCCCCAAAAATTCACATTTAATTTCTTATGCCAACCCACAATAAATTGAAACCACGATGGGGAAAGTTGTAATGTAGAAAGGGTCACTATATATAAATTCATATTCCCTTCCCTTTCCCTTCACGCTATCCCATATGTCAGCCCCCTAGTTAATCATTTCTGCTCCAACCAAAAGGATCAGCCTTCAACAACCTACAACTCTTGGCTCTTGTGGCCATGTTTGTGACCCCATGTCCTTATGATGGATCTCTAGGCCTGGCAATGCCAGACTGGTTATGCTATACTTTTCCCAGGGCTGAGGGGTGTGGGGGAAACATCAGTGGCCTAAGTCCTTGGGAACTCCAAGTGGCTCGGCCTCCTGAAGATCTGCCTGGTCTTCCAGGAGATAGTAATCTTACCCTGAATACTCAGGCAACAGCTCAACTATGCCAATCGCCACTATCTTTCCTAGTAACTTGGTCTTCTCTGGCTCCCAAAGCCCAGCACAGTACCTCATCCACAGTAAACATTTATTGATTGAAAGAATCAGATACAAACCCCAACTGGGTGGCCAAATACTCTTCAGAAGTGGGGAACCTAGGCCTCAAGGCCACATGTGGCCCTCTAGGTGCTCAATGCGACTGAATCCCCGAACTTAAGGAGCTAGAGGGCCACGAGTGGCCGCAAAGCCACACATTCCCCACCCTTGCTCTATACAATAGGTCAATAAAGCACAAAAGCAAAGTGGAGACGAAATGGTATGGCCAGCAAATTCTGCCTTGGGGAGCACAGACAAGCTAGAACAGGTTAGGGAAAAGGAAGAGCCTCAAGATACTAACTTATCACCCCAACTAGATTCCTTCCTTGCCCCTTTCTCCTCCTCCTCCTCCTCCTCCTCCTCATCATCATCATCTCTGCCTCCAAAATGAGGATGCAAATCTTAGAGCCTACTGCTCCCTTGAGTTCCCGGAACCCACAATTCAAGTTATCTCAGAATCCCTTCAGGGAGTGGAACAGAAGCAGGTCTTCCTGGTCAGTTTCCAGCACCTGTATCACTTATCTCTCAACTCAGCCCTCTGAGGCATAAGCAGTGACCCAATTTCAAAACTCAATTTCCTTCAAACTTCTTAACTTTCTTCGAAGCAAGAGCAGTAGTAGATACCCAATTACTGTGTGACTGATCCTTGCCCTGCTCCTACTCTTGTCATCTCTTTTTCTTCTTCCCCATTATTTTCTCAAACTGCAAAGAGAGGGCTATCTGCGTCTGGCTTCCCTTGACCCCCAGCCCCCTCTGCCCCATCCCAGGGAATTGCTCCCAGTAGCTTTGGAAGCTCCCTACTCCCGCCCCTAATACCTGCAGGCATATTCTGACCTGTGACCCTCAGTTACACATTCCCAGATCCTATCACTTCACCAAAGATCACATTTACATTAGAGGGAATTTGGACTCTGGACTATCTGAGGTCTGTAGCTACAGGAGAAGGAAGAAGAGAGGGCTGCCCTGGGCGCCCCTAATATTCCCTGCACCTCATAGAGGGCCGGGCCAGCCTGTCGGCTCAGAGGAAACCCAGCTGCATGGGGACGTGGGGGACGTGACGAGCAGGGAAAGGAGCTGCTACCGTATTGTCTACAGTACTCAGCTCAAGTTACCCACAGCACAGCTGTATTCACCAGAGTATACACTCCATCAAAATTACAGGAACAGACAACTTCTGTTGTAGCCCATTCGCCAGAGCTGCTGTGTTTGGCTGAATTGATCACGCCACCAGGCTCACCACACTGAGCACTATCACTAATGCCGCCAGCTGCCGCCAGCCCCACCCCCTCCCCCGACAGGTAGAGGTGCCACAGCTGGCCACTTTAAAAGAACTGGCCATTCAAATGTTCCCCTTCCTCTCCCCTGCCAGGTCTTTGTTTCTAGATGGGATTTCCACCCTTCCGAGGTATGTCTGCCAGACTCGAACAGTACAGCTGCTGTGCACCTTGTGGTGTTGGCACAGCAGGACTTCATTCATATTTTACCCCGGTTTCTCTTCCTCCCGCAACCCTTCCTAGGAACCAAGTCTCAGAGAGCAGTGGTGCCCAAGGCTCTGCTGAGGCCGTCATCACTTCGGGTCCCGCCTTCATTTTAAGGCCAGACAGACTGTTCACCTTGCTGCACAAGGGCACAAAGTCCCTGTGAAACCATTCCATAAGAAACCCTCTCATTCCCACCCCCAGACAAGTCTTTAAAAGGCCTCTTCTTCAGCAGAGTGTCTCACATATGTATGTCAAGCGGATCTCAGAAGTTGGTGTGACTAATACACAGGCCACTCACAGGCCTGCCTCCCTGAACACTTTTTCCTTCCTTAAAGTGACTAGGCTCTTAGAGAATGACTGATGCCTGACGCTGAATACAGTCTCTCCAGTCTCCCTTCTGAGTAATAACAACCATTCTCCTAAATAACTGAGTGACCCTGATTGACCATAATCCCCTGATCCATCCCCACCCTCACTGTTCACCTAGAATGACCAGCCTCAGAGAGAGACACTCAAGGAATTATCTAGGAGCTTTCTTTGACACTCACAGACTCACAGAACCTTTAGAGATACAAGAGATTACAAAGAAAGACACAAGACCAAAGAAGTGTAATTGACACAGCCAGTTTGGGATTCAGTCGGGGCTCCTGACTCCCAGGGCTCTCCCATCACTACAACGTCTTAGGAAATACTACTCCATGGAGGGAATGGGGGACCTCCAAGTCATATGGTGTAGACTCAGTATGGTGTGTGGGGCTTAGAGTAAGGACAACCTGGATTAAGACCCCATCACTGACACATTCTAGCTATAATTAGTACGACCACTTTAACCTCTCTGAGACTCAGTTTCCACACTTTAAAAGGCTAGAATTGAACCCAGTTATCTCTAAGGTCCCTTGCAGCTCTAAACCTATGATCTTCCCCTCATTTCCTAAGATGGTCCCCTTTTCCCAGGGACACTAGCTCCACAAAGGGCTAGAATAGTATGGGCATACCCTGGAGATATTGCAAGTTCGATTCCAAACCACCACACAAAAAAAGTGAATATTGCAATAAGCAAGTCACAGATTTTTTGGTTTCCCAATTCATAAAAAGTTCTGTTAACACTATACTGTAGTCTGTTAAGCATGCAATAGTATTATGAAACATGAGATGTGCAAATTTAGAGATATCTCCATTTCAAATGTTCACATGCTCTATTTGTGTCCCACCTGTGGTAGAGCCTTCAAAGCTTGTATTGGTCTGTTCAGCCACAGTCAGACATGCTGTACCTTGACCCCAATATAGCGATGTTATTTTGGTACTCTTCAAGCACAAAGTACAATAACCAAGTATTGTGTCTAAAAAAGCAATGTATATACCTTAATTTAAAAATAGTTTTTTGCTAAAAAAAAATGCTAACCATTATCTGAGCCTTCATTGAGTTGTAATCTTTTTGCTGGTGTTAGGTCTTGGCTCAATGCTGATGGCTGGTGACTGATCAGGATGGTGGCTGCTGAAGGGTGCGGTGGCTGTGGCAGTTTCTTAAAATAAGACAACAATGAAGTTTGCCACATGCATTGACTCTTCCTTTTACTTGAACACTAAGAGGCCATAGTAGGGTTATTAATTGGCCTAATTTCAAAATTGTACATCTCAGGGAACAAGGAAGCCAGAGGAGAGGAAAAGAGATGGGGAAACTGCTGGTCATGGAACAGTCAGAACACAAACATTTATCTATTAAGTTCACTCTTTTGTATGGGCACGGTTCGTGGTGCTCCAAAACAATTACAATAGTAACATCAAAGATTGCTGATCACAGATCACCCTAACAGATATAATAATAATGAAAATGTTTGAAATATTTTGAAAATTACCAAAATGTGACACAGACATGATGTGAGCACATGCTGTTGCTACTCAATGCAAGGTGGCCATAAACCTTCAATTTGCAAAAAATGCAATATCTGCAAAGCACAATAAATCAAAAGTGCAATAAAATGAGGTATGTCTGTACCTAAATTGGGAATCAGTCTCCAGAGAGAATTCTAATAATTTGGGCTCATCCTGCCTCCCCTCGCCCCACACTTCCAACAAACTCACCCTTCAGGACACCCACTGACTAATGCATTTATGACAAAGATCCTTCCATCTCACCCAGCATAAACTGAAGGATTAGTTAAATTGATTTAAATAATTTTGAGATGGTTATTTAAATCTCTTCTTTCTCCCTTTTTTTCCCCACTTTCACTCCCTAATGGTCATTTCTAAGAATGTCAATCCCCTTAGAAACCAGCAACTAGGCTGTGTTTATTATTATTAGTTTATTATTAACTAGGATATCAGAGTTTCCTGGCTTGATTGTCTAAGATTAAAAAGCAGTAGAACTGAACCTCCACAGTGTCAGCATCAATGACATCACTACTTCTCAGTGATTCAGTGTATCCAGCAGGTAAGGGGACCCCTCTTCCTCCCTGGATTACCCCAGGTGTGATATGTTAGAACTCTAAGATGAAGGTTTGTGTCTCCCCACCTAGAAATCAGACCTGTGCTTTCCAGATTGAGAGGCTGCAGTTCAGGAGGTAAACCAACTTTTAAGGGCTTTCCTTGCCACCATGAAGGTGTGGGAACATATTCTTAGCTAACTGCTGCACAGTACACACTATCCTGTTAGGCCATTGACTGCTGACCTAGTGAACAGGAGGAGAGTGGGGGCAGGGGCAAAACTATATGTTATCATGTGATTTCCTCATCTGTAAAAAAAAAAAAAAGGATGGGGGGGGGTTACACAAGGTGATCTCTAAGGTCCCTTCCAGTCCTAAATCCTATAGAACACCTTAGAGCTTTGGTTCCGAACTAGCCAAGTGCCTTATTCAATTTAGCAATGAAATGGGCACCACAAGTTTCTTTCTCCTCAGTTCCAGGAGTCTCCCCTCTGCTCCCAATCTGAAGCTGTGACCTGGAGCCAAACCCCTAGGACCCTTTCTGACTCCTGCCCCACCCTGCGGCTCACCCAAGCAACATCATCGTAAAATTCTCTCATAGGGACTTTATTTCTTTAGGTCATAGGATTTAGAGTTGATTTAGAAAAATCCTCAGGGATCATTTTAATCAAACTTCGTTTTGAAGATGAAGAAATAGCCACCCTAAAAAGTACCATCTCTTCTATGCCTGATATGGTACTATAAGCCACACCTAGGATTACAGCCCTGGGCCTCTGACTCTAAATCCAGTGCTCAAACACTCACTGACTCCAAATTTTCACCTGATCTTGGTCAACTGATCAAACGACATGTTCTAATAGAAAGACAAACTATAGGATTTAAGAGTCAAAAGACCTGGGTTTGAATTTCAAACCTGCCACTTACTTGCTGTTTGACCTTGGACAAACTCTCTGAATGTTTTTTTATCTGTAATATTATTTTCATTATGCCCATATCACAAAGTTATTATAAGGGTTCAACAAAAGAATGTACGTAATAATGTGCTTTGTAATCACATTTTGTTTTATAAATGTAAGCTATGATTTTTTTCCACCAGCCTTTTCACAACTCCTTTGGCCAGTAAGAAAACAGCTGGATGTGAGGTTCTAGTATTGACATTTTTAAAATTTCCTTCAAAGTCCACTTAAATTCTACATGCATTTTCTCATTTCTATCTTCTAAGCTTCTCTTATTGTTGCTTTTCTAAAAACCAAACTTAGCATCCCTCAGGCAGAGACAGTAACTTCACAGACAGATACTTATTCCCTTTAAATCAGCATATCTATTCTCAGTAAGACCCCTGAGGGGAAGGCAGCTTTTCATTTGTCTTAGCATCCTCAACCCTAAGCACAGCGTCTTGAAATGCTTAATAAATGTTCCTTTAAATGCATTGGATTGGGATCTGTTGCTGAAAGGAGGGAAAGGAACCCTGGGCTCCAGTTGGGGCTTTGGAATTCCCAGGCCATCCTCACTCACCCTTCTCACTGTCCTGTAAGCTCCTTGCTCAGAGGCCAGGTAACTGAGACATTGGCTTTGATAAGTAGGAGACATACATGGTGTAAATAGCAGGAGCACAGGACTACAGGACTAACAATCTTATCCAGCTGGGTTAGTGAGTCTACTACCACTACTTAGCAATGTGACCTTGGACAAGGCCCTTCACCTCTCTAGGTTTGTCTCCTCCTATGTAAAATAAAGCTTTGGACTAGATTATCTTTAAGATTCCTTTCCGTTCTAATTAACATGCTTTGATCAGATCTGTAACTAGGTAGATTGGTATATGGGACAAATTCATATGGGGAGGTGGTGGATTGAAGAGGGACAGAGGACAATCCCATCTGTGAAACAGTCGTACCAGAAGGTGGCATGGTCCCAGAAGGAGGCACCACAGTTAAGAGGCCTTATGGATATCAACAAGGGGCCATTTTGTCACATACCACAAAGGCCTTGGAGGCATGGAACAGGTAATAAGAGCATTCCCCTCCCCACATTCACACCCAGTACTAACAACAGCTTTGGCTATGATGCCATGATGCATTTGTGTTACTCTTCAAACTTGAGGCAAAGGAACAGTTTAAATTAAGAACCCCAAGTTTCACAGAGTTAAGTTAAACTGTTAGAAAGGTAAGGATGGTGAACTCTGTACTTGATAGTATCCCAGCATACCCAAGGACAGAAGGTCTGAGGCTGGCAAACTTAAATTAGACCCTTAGCCTGCCAAATTCACCTATTGTGTTTGTGGAATGATATGCTATTCTTTCACCAAGCTGAAAGCATCTAATAGTTCTTAATCCTATAATTCAAGGAACAGGGAAAATGGCCAATGGTGACCTTTCCCAATACCAATACAAGCTCCAATTCAACATGCAGTTATGTGAGACAGTAAAGACAAACACCAACAAGAGTCTTTACAAACACACTTTGTACAAGAGTAGAGAGGAGCATCTATGCATCCATGTGTGTGTGTGTGTGTGTGTGTGTGTGTGTGTGTTTTTAAAGGAGTTATCCTGAAAGCTACCAACTACCAATTACCACCCCTAACCCACACATCACACCTCTGAACCCCAACTCTCTAACCTGACGCCAAAGAAATCCTAAGTCAAGTCGAGTAGAAGACATAAAGCTTTCCCCTATGGAATATCTTTTTCAGAGAACTGAGAACAGATTCTGGGAATACGCTGGGAAAACTGAAGCCACTAAACATCCTTCCACAGTGTGTTTGTGATTATTGTGAAGCTTTTAAAATCCGAAGAAATGGAGAAAGAGGACAAAAAGAGAGCAGTCCCAGCCCAGAGTTCCAGCCTTCCCTCTAAGGAAGTTAACAGACACACATGTGCAATTTCCTCCCCTCTGGCAAGAGTCCTAAGGAAAAGGTTAGACTCTGATAGATCTCTTGGGCATCAAAAGTCACTTTTCAAAACCCAGAACCACGCAGGGGAAGCCTAAAGTGGCATACAGTAAGAACTGAGTAGACAGATTAAGAGGCGAGAATTAAATCCAGAACCTACGCGGTCCTCTGGTGATAATGACCCACTCAAAACTCATTCAGCCTTTGGGGCCTGGTCTTTTCCAAGGCTGGGGTCGATGTGGAGAAGGGAGTCAGGCTGAGAACCATGAACGAATGAGGATGATACCCCGGGCAGCAGAACCATATATAGTACCTCACCGGGTCACAGGGCCGGCTACAGCCACACCTCAATCGGTTGTGGGACTGGGGGATGGGGTGGAGGGGCTCAGAAAGGGTCAAGGAAGAGTGCGTTCCCCTAAGCCCAGCCGATGCGAGACACAGTCGAGAGCTATTTATATATACCCTCTCCCTCCGTAACGTGAGCCTGGTCATTGCTTCTGTCCAGCAACCTCTTGGCCCAGAGCCCAAAGTCAGCCAGCCAGGACCCCGACGTGAAGGTCTCCTGGAGGAGGCCGCTCCAGGGCGGTAAACCCAGGTCCCTGACGCAAAGAAAGGGAAGACTGAGCCCCCCGCCCCGCTGGGGGTTAAGGGCCATGAGGAGGCAAAGGAATACCGAGGTGGGGGAAGGGCCCGGATCTGAACAGGGATGGAGACTGAAAATCTCTGGACTGGAGAGCCAAGGGTTGGAGATGGGATCATGGTGGAAGGGTGAGGTGCTGCTCTCGGGTTGGGCACACACAGTATAAAGGGAGTTGGGATGGGGAAGTTCCTGAACCTCGAGAAAGGGAGCTAGCTCTCTAGCAAGGGGTTTACCCTGGTTCCTGTACTAGTTATGGGAAGAGGGATGGTTAGCAAGGTAGCCACATGGCGAGGGCAAGGAGAGAGGAGCGGGGAAAGAAGAAATTGGGACAAGAGAAGGCTGGGCACTCTCTGCTCTCTGCCCGGCCCCAGCTCCTCCACAGCAGACGGAATCCCCGGAGCTGTCCGCTCAATCCCACAAAAAGGAGCTGTGCCCGCCTCCCTCAGCTCTCGGGCCTGGGCGCGCCTCGCCGGCTCCCCAAGGAAATGGACCACCCCCGCCCGGGGAGAGTCGGCCACCTGCTCCTCCTGACCCGGTGGAGAAAGGGGCAAGAGAGAGAGAAGGGCTTTCCGCGCTGCTGCCCGAGCCCAGCCGGCCCAGAGCAGAAGCATCCCCAGCAGCCAGTGCCACCCGCGGTACCTGCGCTCCCGGTCTCAGGTCTCTAGTCCCTCCCGCTCCTGCTCCAGCTCCGGCTCCGGCTCCCGTGCCCGGCTCCACCCCCGCACACCAATAGGGTCCAGGTCCAGCTCCCTCCAGCTGCAGGAACAGCCGCTTTGAGAGCGATTTTTAAAGCCTTTCGCTCGCCTCGGCTCGGCACGTACCCCGCGCACGTCACCATCTCTGTCCAGGCTGGGCGCCTCATAGCGCCGCCCCCAGCACCCCGCCCGCCGCGCCCTGACCCCAGCCCCGGAGCTTGAGCCTGGCAGCCCACGTGGAGCGGAGGCGCAGACGGGGAATCCCGGCAGCCGGCGAGACCCGGAGCCACTCAGGAGTTCCCAGCTCCAGGTCTCGGCACTTTGAGGGCCCGAGCTTGGGGGAAGTGGAGGAGGGGGTGCGCCCCACACTGCTCCCGGGTGCCCGCGCCCAAGGGCAGAGCTCCGACGGCTGATGGATCCGAAGGCTTCCTACCGCGTTCAGTTTCCGGGTAGCCTGGGGCGGCTTTGTGGACTGATGTGGCAGAGATCTTGGGAAATATGCACAGGTGTCCTAAGACTCGTTTGGTCTGGCTGGGCTGGTGGGAAGTCCTGCGAAGTTCCTTATCTACCCACCACCCACCCCCGGCCAAAACCTCCATTTGCTATTTTTGCCAGCGACACTATCCATTTGCACAATCGTGGGGTCATCTGGAGTCTTCCCTCCCTCTCTTCACGTATGCAGTATCTGAACACATCTTGTCCCTTTCATTTTTACAATATCCCTCTTATTCCCTCATTATTCCTTCTTCTCCACTACAGTTTGACAGATATGTGTTACCCCACTATTTCAGGACAGGAGTACTTGAACCTAAGTCCATAAACCCAATATAAGTGGAATTCTAATGTTTTCTTGTCCCCACCTCTACCCCAAGCTCCCATATTCCTCTCAGCACCTTTTATAATCCTTCAAGATTCAAATTAATCTCCGTACTGATCTTCAGAGGAAGATGTTAGATGCATATATATGTATATAGATACCTACATATAGATATTGTCATGCTAATCCTCTGTTCCAAGTCCTTTTGTCCATGGAATAAGATGACACTTAAGATCCTCCACATTGTGGAGTTCTAGCTAAGCAGGACTATTTCATATCTGGCTTACACACTTTCCTACCCCCTGCCTCAGCTTAAGCTATTCCCTATACACAGAATGTCCTCCCCTATAGCTTCCATCTTGATATCACCTATGATGGGAATCCTTGCCCTCCTCTTCTCTTTGCCACAGTGGAATTCCTAGGCACCTTTAAAAACCCAATTTGAATGCCACTTCCTTCATGAAGTTGCTTTCCCTCCTCACTCCAACTTGGCATAGAAGGTTTTTGTTGCTGTTCAGTAGTGTCTGACTCTTTGTGACCCCTTTTGGGGTTTCCTGGAGTGGTTTGCCATTTCCTTCTTGGCTTATAATACAGATGAGGAAACAGGCAAACAGAGCTAAGTGAGTTACTTGCCCAGGGTCACACAGCTAGTAAGTGTCTAAGGCTGGATTTGAACTCAGGTCTTCCTGACCCCAGGCCTGGCTCTATCCATTGTGCCATTTAGCTGCTGGAATAGAAAGTTGATGTGGTGGAAAGAGTACTCAACTTATCAGAAGACATCTGGGTTCAAATCCTGTCTCTGATACTAACTAGATAAGTGACTATAGACATGTCATATAACCTCTCTGGGCCTCTATTTCCTCATTCCTAAATTAGAAGTAAAAACCCTATCTCTGCAAAGTTGGGAGATAATGAGATAATATAGGTATAAAAGTGCAACCTGTTTAGACTTCAACAAAGCAGAAGGTGTGAAGGGGCAAAGGCAAAGACATTGAATGTCAAGGGAAAGCTCTTTCAGAAATTAAGGAAAACTCTGTGGCAAAGATACTGGAGTGGTTTGTCATTTCCTTTTCCAGCTCATTTTTATAGAAGAGGAAACTGAGGCAAACAGGGTTAAGTGACTTACCCAGGGTAACACAGCTAGGTCTGAGGTCAGATTTGAATTCAGGTCCTCCTGACTCCAGGCCTAGTGTTCAATCCACCGAGCCACCTACCTACCCAAAATACCCATAGAAATCTGGAAATAAAACTGGCTGGTCACCATAAATACTTGTAGGGTCCTTCACTGAGGGAATCAGGAACGCTTGACTAGGAGAGGCTAGACCTTTCCCACCTTTGGACTGGAAGGGACAAACTGAGGCTCTGAGGCAGTTAAAGAGGAAAGACTTCTGCTAGTAGTCACTGCCATTTCTGAAATAGCGTGTGGATATTCCAGCTGAAAAGAGCGCTATAACACTTGAAAATATAGTAACACTCATCTGAGCCAGAGGCTAGAGGTCATAGAAACTATAATCATTTATCAACGAGTGAGATCAAGTGGAGGTCCAGTGGATCAGCCAGTTCACCAGAAATGCCATGCCTATTGAAGAGCCCCGAAGCCAAGTGACCAGCTTGGCCCAGTCTGGCAACAGCTGCCTAGTGACCTGGCTACCTGCCTGGCCCTGTCCGGAAGCTAAATGACCTGTTTGGCCTAGTTGCAGCAGTTGGGGCCCTAGAGCCTAGCATCTTGCCTAGTCCAGCCCACCAGCAGAGCCTCCTGAGGGAATAGCTCAGCTGCTGACTGATCTGTCCAGCTGATACCCCATCCCCTGTCTGGCAATGAACTTCAGTGCACAAAAACACAAAAACAAAAACACCCAGAAACTTCGACCGCTGAAGAAGAATTCTGCCAAAGAAGTGAAGGACAGTTTGGAAGAAGAGAAGCAAGAAGAAAGAATTTTAAAAGAAAATGTCCTAGCCATCTAGTCAAACATATTGATCTTGAAGACAGGAGGTATAAAGGCAACTTAAAGGTTAAAGGTTACCCAGAAGAACACAAGAGGCAGCCAGGTTGCACAGTAGATAGAATGTTGGGCCTAGAGTCAGGAAGACATGAATTCAAATGTGACCTCAGACATTTACTTAGCTATGTGACCCAGGGCAAGTCACTTAACCAGGGCATCTAGGTGGTGCAGTGTATAGAGCACTGAGCTTGGAATCAGGAAGAAAACTTCCTGAGTTCTAATCTGTCCTCAGATACTCACTAGCTGTATGACCTTGGGCAAGTCACTTAACCCTATTTGCCTCAGATTCCTGTAAAATGAGCCGGAAAAGAAAATGGCCAACTAACTGCTCCACTATCTTTGCCAAGAAAACCCCAAATGGGGTCACAAGGAATTGGACATGACTAAACAACAACAAAGTATCACTGAAATCATGAGTCCACTGAAAAGAACGTAAGTAAAAAAATATGAACACTGTAATTCAAAAAATAACACAGGAAATGTCTGCACACAGAAAATGAAATGCCTTCAAAGAATCCACAGATCTCTTTCAGGAAACAAACTTCTGCAAACTCCAGGTCAAATAATGGTTACATTTAACAATTCCAGGGGCAGCTAGGTGGTGCAGTGGATAGAACACTGGGCCTGGAGTCAGGAGGACCCGAGTTCAAATGTGACCTCAGGCTAGACACTTAACACTTACTAGCTGTGTGACTCTGGGCAAGTCACTTAACCCCAATTGCCTCACCAAAAAAACAAAACAAAACAAAACAAAAAAAACCAAGAAAACAATTCCAGTGGCATATATCTGGAAATTAATATACCAAAGTACAACAAATTTGTTCACAGATTCACATTACCTTTTAGCCTCTGGCATGAATTAGCCATCCCTATGATTTCCATCTTGGTTCTCTTCTTCAGTCTTCTCATCCGCAAAAGGACAATGATATATCACACAGAGATAATGGAGAAAAGAGTTAATGAAAGTAAAAATAAATAAAAAGTCTGGCCAGGAGCCCGGGGCTATAAGTGAGAAGCCTTGGGTGCTCGGCTCAGCTCAGTCACTGGCCAGCTTTCTGATCCTGGAGCAAGTCACAACCTTTGTTGGGCCTCATTCTTTCCTCTGTAAAAATGCCTGGATTGGACTAGATGGCTGCCAGCTCTTACCTTTTATGATTCTCTGAAATATAAGGGATGATGATAATGATGTGGCTACTGAAAATTCTGCCAGGTCATTAAAGCTGTCTTCCTCCCATAAAAGCATCAAAAGTCTAAGAGGTTTCAGGCAACTACTACAGTAACCTTCTGTCTAGTGAGGAACATAAAGAGACAAAAGTTACCTAGCACTATCCTTCCCCACCCCACCCCCAATCTCCTTGTGCTGCAATTGCTTTTTTTTTTTTTTGGTTAGGCAACTGGGGTTAAGTGACTTGCCCAGGGTCACACAGCTAGTAAGTATCACGTGTCTGAGGTCAGATTTGAACTCGGGTCCTGCTGACCCCAGGGCCAGTGCTCTATTCACTGCATCACCTAGCTGCCCCTGCAATTGTTTAGAGCATACTTTCACTGGGTCATGGCTTTTGTGTAGCTGCCAGGGTTCTAAGTTAGGGCCAGTTGGACTGGACTCCTCCCCTGGAGGGATACAATGAGCTCTAAGACCCATAGAATCCCACACTTCCACAAACGAAGGATAAATATATTTTGGAAATTTTAAAAATGTATGTAGAAATTATTATTCTAGATACATTTTACTTATTCAAAGGAATAAATGCAAAATTCCAAACAATATAAACTGTCTTGGAGAGCTGTAGTTCTTACGGATGATAATAACTGGAGATTAATAGTAGCTAACGTTTATTTAGCACTTTAAATTTTGTGAAGCAAGTAGCATAGAGGTATTATTCTCCCTATTTTACAGATAAAGAAACTAAGGCACAGCAAAAAAAGACTAAACAAAAATCTGTCCTCTCCCAACATCCATCCATCAAATCCCACATTCCTACTCCTTTTCCTTCCCTCCTTAGTTTATAGACTCTGTTTAATGTTTACATAATATCTGCGTTTCTAAGTGTGGATTTGGAGTTCAAGGCTTAAGTGTGTCTATGTCCATACACAGGTAGATAACATGCAGGGAAGCTGTGCTGGAGCCAGCTTGAAGATTGATTATTGTTGATTGTCTAGACTTAAGAACGTGATAGGAAATTGTTAATACGTGTATTAAATTTAAAAGTGTGGTGTAGGTATATTTTTCCCTCCTTCTCCCAGCCCCCACCTCCAGTGAGCTGGTTGTTAAAATATTTAGGAGCATACCCCTTGTCCCATACACTTTTGGTCTTTTATGCTTGTCATGGTTTGTTGTATCTATGACATTCATATCTTCATTTTGCCCACATTCGCTTCTTCTGTACAGGCAAAGGCTTGATCAAAGCCTGGGAAGGGAGGGAGTGCTGGAACAGCAACCTGAACTCCACTATAACCACAGTTCCCTCTTCTCATACCTACTTCCAGGAGACACCTGTCCAGAGTCCATGCCTGTGTCCTCTCTTACAGCTTCCTGAGGAAGCCGTAACCTGCCATAACCTTCTTTAGCATCCTTGGGAATATAGCTCCAAAGACAACATGTCATCATCTCTGCCTGGGGAAACTTAGCCACTTACTTCATACAGCAGCAGGAGGTTCAGTCTAGTAGTTGAGTAGCAGCAACAACTCACTATGAGATGATATAAAATGATAGAACCATTGACCAAATTTAAAAGGGGACTTAGGGGGCAGCTAGGTGGTGCAGTGGATAGAGCACCGGTCCTGGATTCAGGAGGACCTGAGTTCAAATATGGCCTCAGACACATAATACTTACTTGCTGTGTGACTGGGCAAGTCACTTAACCACACCGCCTAGCCAAAAAAGGGGGGGGGGCACTTAGAAATCATCTAGTCCAATATTTTCAAATGTTTTGGTCTCAGGACCCCATTTTACTCTTTAAAATTATTGAGGACCCCCTAATACACGAAGAATTTTATTTATATGGGTTATATCTATTGATATTTACTGAATTAAAAATGTTGAAGTCTTAATATTATTATGCAAATAGATTTGATTTTGTAGATACTTCTAGAGGGGTCTTAGGGATTCCCATGGGTCCCTGAACCACATTTTGAGAATCATTGATCTAATCCAAATTGAGGAAACTGAGTCTTTGAAAAGGGATGCAACTTCCCCACGCTCACACAAGTTAGTGGCAGGGCCAGGATTGGAATCTCTGTCTGCTGACTCAGTCTGGTGCACGACACGGTGCTGCCCATCTCAAATTACATCTCTTTTTTTAGGGCTGCTAAAAGTCTTTGCTTTATTAGGGAGGCTGTGGTGTGGTAGAAGTGGAACAGGCAGAAGACCAGGAGTAAGGAAGTACAGGTTCAAATCTGTGCTTTACCACTAACTAGCTGTATACCTGTTAGTAGGATATGGAACTTCTCTCAGGTTTCAGGTTCCTTATCTGTAAAATGGGGAAGATGATAATAATAATTGAATTTCTAAGTTTCCTGGACTTTGTCAACATGCCTCAGCTGCCATCTCACTCTGGAGCATCCCCTATCATGCTGGCTCTCTGCTCCCATTGGTGTCCTAATTTGGGGGATGGGCACAGTCTGGCCACACTTCATCCCTCTCCAGGCTGTCCTTCTGACTTCAGACTTGCCATAATTCCCCTCTTAGGCTTCATTCCCATTCTCCCTACCATATCTATGTACCTCTCACCCCCCTGGCTTTTTAGTTCCCTTATATGTTGGTGTCTTCACCCATTAGAAAGTAAGTTCCTTAAGGGCCAGGATTGTCTTTCTTTTTGCTCATATTTGTACCCCTAGCACTTAGCACAGTGCCTGGCACATAGTAAGCATTTAATAAATGCTGTTTGCCTGCCTACCTGCTCTCCTACCACCTCTTTACCTATAAAGGAGGGTATGACCAGTATAGTTCCTGAAACAGGCTAACTGAGTAAGGAATCCCTGAATGGGATGAGGGAAGGGAAAGAGCCTTTGGAGGTTAGTAAAGGATTTGTTTTCAAGCCAATTCAAAGCCCACCTCCTAGAATTGCTTCTAAGTCCTACCCTCTTGATAAGAGTGGGGAGAGAGGGAAGGAAGTAGGAGTAGTTTTTCTGGAATAAGAGTCAGATTTTGGCTCAATAAAAGGAAGAACTTTCTAAAAACCAGAGCTCTGCACCATGTGGAAATGTTTAACTAAAGAATGGGTAGCAATCTTTCAGGAATCTTGTAGAGAATATTCCTCTACAAGAGGAATGGGTAAGGAATTTGGCTGAGATAACCTTCCTAGTTTAAGAGACCACAAGTGTTCCGGGAGGGAGAAGATCAGGAGATTGCCATCCTGCTGAAGGCAGAAACCGGAACAGTACAGTGAGTTAGACATCCCTGAGGAGCCAAAACACTCTCACTAAGACATGCTGATGAGAGTATGAGAGGAACCCACGTGAAATAACACCTTCTATCTGTTCTGTGCACACATGATGGTAAACAGGAATGGTCCATGCAAAACTGTAAAATCTGGAAAACTTGGGTCACTCTTATTTTTCTTCTCTACCTCTTTATTCTCTAGCGTGACCATAGCCTCCACTGTTACCAATTTCCTTTCCCCTTGGACCAACCAGTGCTTTCCTGCCCTCTAATTGCCTCACTCAATCAGGCAGTAAATGAGTTCTTATGAGCCATGTATGCACTAAAAGGAATTCATTCACATGAATCTAGGATGTAAGAACCTTGAGAGTAGGAATGGCTTCATTCTTCTGCATCCCCAGCACCAAATGCTGGGATATAGTGGGCTGTTAATAAATGCTTGTTGATTAGTTGACTGACTGCACAAGGCCAGGTACTGCATTTCTTTCCTCAAAGGCCTATAATGGTTCCCTAATGGTCTCAAGGATAAAATACAAATTCCTGACCTTGGAATTTAAGACCTTCCATAATCTGACTCCAAATTACTTTTCTGACCTTATTTTGTATTACTGCCCTTCATGCACTGACTGTGTTTTCCATCCTACTAAATTACTAATCATTTTCTGAACTCAGCACCACCTCTCCTACCTTTTTACATTTTTGCCCCATGCCTGAAATTCATTCTCTGCTGATCTCTACCTTTCAAGATCCTTCTCTTCCTTCAAGGTTTAAATGCAGGTGTCATCTCCTTCCATGAAATCTTCCCTGGTTCTCCTCAATTGAAAGCTCTCTCTCCATTCTTGTTTTTTTCCTAGCTTACTGTCTGGATATCTTTGTCTTTATCAATGCCTTATCTTAATTCATATTAATCTATGCATGTGTCTCATCATACCAACAGAATGTAAACTCCCTGAATACAAGGGAGATATTTTTTAAATTTTTCTTTTTTTAAATTAATTAATTTATTTATTTTTAGTTTTCAACAATCACTTCCATAAACTTTTACGTTTTAAATTTCTCTTCCCCTCTCTCCCTACCTCCCTTCCCAAGACAGCGTACAATCTGATATAGGCTATACATATACATTCCTATTAAACATGTTTTCGCATTAGTCATGTTGTAAGGAAGAATTAGAACCAATAGGAGGAACCATCAGAAAGAGAAAACAAAACAAAACAGAAGAAAAAAATAGCAAATGGTATGCTTTGATCTGCATTCAAGCTCCATAGTTCTTTTTCTGGATGTGTATAAATGTTTTCCATCATGAGTCTTTTGGAGCTGTCTTAGATGCTTGCATTGCTGAGAAGAGCCAAGTCTATCAAAGTTAGTCATCACACAATGTGGCTGTTACTGTGCACAACTTTCTCCTGGTTCTGCTCACTTCACTCAGCATCAGACCATACAAGTCTTTCCAAGTTTTTCTGGTCTGCCTGCTCATAATTTCTTACAGCACAATAGTATTCTATTACATTCATATACCACAACTTGTTCAGCTATTCCCCAATTGATGGGCATCCCCTCAATTTCCAATTCTTTGGCACCACAGAAAGAACTGCTATAAATATTTCTGTACATGTGGGTCCTTTTCCCATTTTTATGATCTCTTTGGGATACAGCCCTAGAAGTGCTGTTGCTGGGTCAAAAGGTATGCATGTTTTTATAATAGGAGAGATATTAAAAAAAATTATCTCCACTATTTAAGAGTATCATATTGTTTTTTGTACATAGTAGGATCTTAATGAATGTTTGTTAAATTAATGTATTAATTCTCCTATTTGTTGACTTTCCTAAAAGCTTTGAATCAGCCAAATATATTTCAAATGGTAGGTAGTTTGCTTAAATCTTTAATCTCTATTTTTGTGGAGCTGGTAGACTTCTAGTCAAAAGAGAATAGTAGAGCTCTCCCTAGCCCACTTCACATATATTCCTCTCTCCACTGGGTCAATTTATGCTTTGTTAAGCACCTATTAAGTGATTAATAGTGCACTAAGAGAGAAAGTAAACACCTTACTGGAAACCTTTTATGAAACAAATATAATAATTCAATGTCAGGAAACAGAACTAGCAGTAACGGAATCATTAAAGGGGGGGAGGGAAATCCCTGGTCCTGATGATTTATGGGAGAATTCTATTAAACGTTTAAAGAACGATTGGTACCCATACTACACAATTGAAATTGAAATTGAAAAACATACTACCCAGACATATTCCTTCTATGAGACAAATATAGTCCTAATATCTAAATCAAAGAAAGATAAAGCCCAGAAGAATTGTAGACCAATATCATTCATGAGGGTAGATTCAAAATTTTTAAATAAATACAACACTCATTAATGTTAAAACTCTTTGAAGTATAGGCAAAGAAGGGCTTTTTTAAAAAATCATAAAAAAAATCTAAAACCAATATTCATTTGGAAAAATAAAGGACCTAGAACATCAAGGGAAATGAAAAAAATAAGGATAAAAGGGGACCTCTATATCATGACATAACCTTATCAAAACCATCTCATATGGGTTAAAAAATAGAGAAACGGATCGATGGGACAGACTAGGCAAGGTAGAATCAGAAACAATTGAATTAATAACTCAATGTTATTTTTATATTTATTATATATTTAGCATATAATTTAAAACAGCACTTTTTTGTCATGGCAAAGAAATGGAAATAAAGTGGATGCTTATCAAATGGGGGATGACTAAACAAATTGTGGAATTTGAAGGCAGTGGAATATTGTTGTCCTGTAAGAAATTATGTATGATGAATACAGAGAAATGAGGAAAGATCTATATGAACTGATCCAGAATGAAATAAGCAAACCAAGAAAACAACATGCATAACAACCATGCACACACACACACAAATACACGCAGCAAAATTATAAAGAACAAGCAAGTTTGAAAGAAGATAAAAGATAATCCTCCCACTTTGCAGAGGTGGGAAGTCCACAAAAGTTACACATTGCACATGTTTTTAGACTTTTTTGATGTATTGATTGGTGATGTTGGGTTTTTTCCTCTGTTTTTCCTTTTTCTGGCTTTAAAAAATATTGTTGGTTCTATAGGACGGCTCTCTAGGAAGGGGGAAAGGGAAGGATACTGAAAGAAACAATGGTGATTAAAAAATACATTGACAAAAACTTATTTTTTAAGAAATACTGTACAAAGGCAGTCCTCAGATGAAGAAATTAAAGCCATCTATAGTCATATGAAAAAAAAATGCTCTAAATCATTATTGATTAGAGAAATGCAAATCAAAACAACTCTGAGGTGCCACACCACACCGATCAGGTTGGCCAACAGGAAAATGATAAATGTTGGAGAAGAGGTGGGAAAATCGGAACATTGTTGGTGGAGTTATGAAATGCTCCAACCATTTTGGAGAGCAATTTCGAACTATGCCCAAAGGGCTATAAAAGCGTGCATACCCTTTGTCCCAGCAACAGCATTTCTAGGGCTGTATCCCCAAGAGATCATACAAATGGGAAAACGACCCACATGTACAAAAATATTTAGAGCAGCTCTTTTTGTGGTGACAAAGAATTGGAAACTGAGAGAATGCCCATCAATTGGGAAATGGCTGAACAAGTTATGGTATATGAATGTAATGGAATACTATTGTGCTATAAGAAATGATGAACAGACTGACTTCAGAAAAACCTGGAAAGACTTGTATGGTCTGATGCTGAGGGAAGAAGTGAGCAGAACCAAGAGGACTTTGTACACAATCACAGACATGTTATGCAATGACTAAGACTGTTAAACTGAACCCTTCTCAGCATTACAAGGATCTAAGACGTCTCCAGAGGCCTCAGGATGGAAAATGCTGTCCATATCCAAAGAAAGAACTACGGAATTCTAATCGCTATCACTTATTTTTACCTTTTATTGAGTTTTGTTTCATCTTTCTGATGGTTCCTCCTATTGGTTTTCATTTTTACTTACAACTTCACTAATGTGAAAATATGTTTAATGGGAATGTAAATATAAAGCCTATATCAGATTGTGCACTGTCTTGGGGAGGATGGGGGGGAGGAAGGAGGAGAAAAATTTTCAACTCAAAAGCATATGGAAGTGATTGTTGATAAATCAAAATAAATTAATAAAATTTAAAAACTAAAAGAAAAGAAACACCTGGAGAGACTTGTGTGGACTGATGCTGAGTGAAGTGAGCAGAACCAGGAGAACATTGTACACAGTAACAGCCATGTTATACAATGACTAACGTTGATAGACTTAGCCCTTCTCAGCAATGCAAGAATCTAAGACATCTCCAAAGGCCTCATGATGGAAAATGCTATCCACATCCAAAGGAAGAACATGTTTGAATGCAGATCAAAACATGCTATTTCTTTTTTTTTTTCTGTTTTGTTTTGTTTTCTCTTTCTGATGGTTCCTCCTATTGGTTCTAATTCTTCCTCACAACAGGACTAATGTGAAGATATGTTTAATAGGAATGTATATGTATAGCCTGTATCAGATTGTGGGCCATCTTGGGGGAGAGAGAAGAAAAATTTAAAACTCAAAACCTTATGGAAGTGATTGTTGATATAACGAAATAAATTAATAATAAAAAAAAGAATGCTTAAAAAAAAAAAAGAAATACTGTACAAGGCTTTGGGAGAGATGCCAAATTTAGCTAAGTCACAGTCCCTACCCTATATATACCAAAATATTTGTAGTAGCACTTCTTAGCAAAGAATTGTAAACAAAATAGATGCCCATCAACTGGGGACTGGCTAAACAAATTGTGGTACACAAATGTAATGGACTATTGCTGTGCTATAAGAAATGATGAATATGATGAATACAGAGAAGCATGGAAAGATCTCCATGAACTGATGCAGAGGGAAGTAAGTAGAGCCCCCCCAAAAAAAGCCATACCCTTTGTCTTCTTCAACAATATAAATGGAAAGAACAACCACAAAACAATCCAAAGTGAATGCTGCAAAATTACAAAGAATAAGCTTGGCCTTAAAGAAAGGATGAAAAGACACTCAAAACCCCACTCCTTTTCAGAGTTGGTCCATGGATATGTTGCATTACATATACTGTAATTTTCACATTTTTTTATGATGTATTGATTACTATTTCTGGTTTCCTCTTTTTCTTTTAAAAAAATATTTGTTATATGGTATGGTTCTCTGGGCGGAGGATACTGGGAGAAAGTCTAGTGATATAAAAAACAAAATGTATCAATAAAATTTTGTTAAAGAAAAAACAAAAGAATCAGTCCCTGACCATGTGGAGTTTATAATCTGGAAGGAAATAGAAATATGTGTGTCTCCATGGCACAAAAGATTGTGTAAGTATGTAAGAAAAACGACAACAAAGGATTATGTGAGGTATAAAGAGAGATCGTCATTATTGGGAGTTAAGGGAGGAGTGTAGGCAACAGGAAGGAAATGGCTTTTAGGTAGGCTTTTAAAAAATGGTTGGGAATTCAACTAGGTAGGAGAGAAAAAGGGTAGGGACTTATTGGTTTTAAGAATATCATGAGCAAAGGCAGAGACCAGAAAGTGTAGGGATGGCTAGTAGTCGAATTTGCCTGGAGCATGGAGATTAAAGGATGAAAAGTCTTGGTGTCATTAGACTGTGGAGTGATCTAGATTACCTAAGGAGTCTGAACTTTATTGAGGAGGCAATCAGGAGCCATGGAAGAACTATGAGTAGAAGATTGGCATGACCCCTCTGCTCATAAGGCATATGTCTGGCAACAGTGTGAAGGATGATGTGGGGAAAGAAGAAAGTGATGTCAAGGCCTAGTAAGGGGCTATTATAATAATCCAAATGCATGGAAATGAGAATCTACATTAAGATATGGCAGTGACAAAAGTGATGAGGAGATAGATATGATAACTACTGGAGAGGGAGAATAAATAGGGCTTAGAAACTAGGAGGTGAGGGAGAAGGAAAAGGCAAAGATAAACCCAGGGAATCCAACATGGGAGAAAGGGTAAATCGCAGTGCCATGGACAGAAACAGTGAGTTCAGAAGTAGCAAGTTTATGGAAAGGGTGATGAGTTCATTTTTTCATATGTTGAGGTCATCATGGGTGGGTATGAGTGGGTCATATAATTAGAAATGCCCTATGAACAATTGGAGCTATCTGTCTAGACCTTTGAAGAGAAGACAGGGCCAGAAATAGGGATTTAAGAGTCACATGTATAGATGTGATAGCTTAAGTCTTGGGAGTGAATGAGATTGCTAAAGGAGAAAGTACAGAGGGGAGAGAAGAGGGATAAGGAGAAAACTTTAGGGAATGCTTATTTTAAAAGTAGAAGAAGAAGAGATAAGTAAATAAAAGAACTAGAAGAAGGCAATATCTCTGAAGCCAAATATCCAGAAAGAAAGGGGGTGAGGTAGGGTGGGGTGAGAAACATTATCAAATACTTCAGAAAGGTCAAAGAAATGAGGCTTGGGAAAAAAATACCATTGGGTTAGTGATTAGGAGGGTGATGGTGACCTTTACCTTTGAGAGCAGTTTCAATAGAATATTTGGGATGGAAGCCAGATTACTCAAGTTTGAAGAGACCGGGCAGGGAAGAAGGAAAACAGCACCTGGCATAGGCAAATTTTAAAAAGTTTAACAGTAAACCTTCATAAAATTCCACTTTGAAGTTTAGTTGTGGGTCAGCAGAGGGTAAACTCTGGAAAAATTGCTCTTTTCCAACATGGTATCTGCCACCCATAAACCAAAATCATTCAAGATTCTTTAAAAGGTATAATAACAAAAATAATCTCATTCGATGATGATCTAATTATAAGTATCAGGTTTAATCATAAACATTACCTTTGAATCATCAAATAGAAAGATATATACTCTCAAAGGTACTTGACATTGTAATAGAGGAAATCCAATGCAGAGTCCAAGTTGAAGAAGGATGATTTGTGGAAGATGAAGTGCTCTAGGTGCTGTGTTTACAGACAATACTGTACAAGTTTCATGAAGCACTACTATTTCAGAATCTTCTGGAAAAGATATGTAAACACTTAAAAGAGTTTTAGCCTAAGCATCCCCAGAGAAAAGGACAAGTGGAGTAAGAATGTCTATTGCCCTGATGATATGTACATTTGGAAGGCCAACCTATAAAACTTGACTATACATATATGTGTAGGGGTGTGTGTGTGTGTGTGTGATAGTTAAAACAGTGTATCTGGACAAAGTGTTGGGCTCAGCATGAACAGAAAGAGAAGAATGGTCTGAATTGCCTTTGGGAAGTGTCATCTCTTTTAATAACTTTAAGCTTATCCTAGATACAAAGGCCCATCTTTTTTATACCAATATTCTGCCAGTGTTGCATATGTCAGTGAGACATAGAATGCAGTAATCTCCATGAAATAAAAATTTAATATCACACTAAAGGGTAGGTGTGGGCAGGCTGTAACATATAACCCATGAGGAACTTCAAAGAAGATAGAAGTAAAAATGTCATCAAAGAAAGCTATGATGACTGCCTTAATGGAGTCAGACAACACAGCTCTCATAGATCTGTTCCAGCAAAAATCTAAAATTTTCGTCAGACCCAATAATGATCAAGAAAACAAATTGGGCACATAATAAATTACTTCTTCTACCCTAGAACTGTATTAAAAGGTTAGGCAGAAACCCAGGGGTTAAAAACAAAGGGCTTTCAGAAAAGGCAGCGCCAGCCTAGGCAAACAGGCTGGAAGATTCAGGGAAGTCTAATCCCAGTGACCAGGAGCCCAGGTCACCCATGTTGAGACCAAGCAAGGCTAACCAATTCAACCAAAAGTTCAGCAGAAGTCAAGAGCCTGGTGCTGACACCAAGCCCCATTTCAGGAACTAATGCTAGAGAGATAAGTAAATACAGGAAGAAAAAGACCACTACAAAGAATTATAATAGACTCAGAGATACCCAAAAATCCAGTCTAGATAGATGCTATTTATTATTTTAAGGATGACGTCATTTATAACTATGCTTTCTAGTGTTCCAAAAATCCAGTCTAGAAAGAGAATAACTTCACAACAACTGCGAGTAGAGACTCAAAAGAAAAAAAGGGTATTTTCCACTAGGACTACATGAATGCCTAGGAGAAATGGGAGCAATAGATTTTTTAAAAGAAAATTAAATAAAAACTCTGGAGGAAAGAATTAGAAAGAAATAACTTGGGACAGAAAGTGTCTGCCCTCAAGGAACTTACATTCTGAAGGGGGAAACAACACACATTAAGAGAGTGGAAACAGGGAGAGTGAGTGGAGTATAGGGGAGTGGACTGATGCATCATATCCAGGAATAATGGAAGAGCTGACCTGATCACACTTCATGGTTCCAGAACTAAAGGGAGGAAAGGATATGTGCAGATGTTAGGTAGTTGATAAAAAGGCCAGAAAAGAGAAAGTAAAGTGAAGCATGGCTAAGGATTTCTTGAAATAGTCAAAAAATATTTATTAAGCACTTACCACGTACCAGGAGCTGTGCTAAATTCTGGAGAGACACAGAAAGACAAAAACAGAGTCTCTGTCCTTGAGGAGTTTATATTCTTTATTTTGATTTAATATTTTTCGTTTTCATGACTGTATTTTCTGTATCTTGTCTTCCCTCCCCCCCCCACTGGAAAAAATGCAAAAAAAATACCCTTATGACAAATATGAATGGTTAAGCAAAAAAAATGATAAATCCCACATTGGCCATGTCCAAAAATCCATGTCTCATTATTCATACTTAGCTTTCTATGAAATTATCTCTACTATTTCTTACAGCACAATAATATTCCATTATATTCATATGCCAAAAAATGTTTAATCATTCCCCAATTGATGGGACTATCCTTTAGTTTCTAGTTCTTTGCTACCACAAAAAAAAAAAAGAAAGAAAGGAGCTCATGTTCATAAGGGGAAACTACATGAAAATAGCTATGTATATATAAGACATATCTGTTGTAAATGGAAGGTAATCTCAGAAGGAAGGCATTAAAAGTGAGAGGAGGAAGAAGGCTGGGAAAGGTCTTCTAAAGAAGGAGAAATTCCAGTTGAGTCTTGAAGTAAACATGAGAAGCCAAGAGGTAGAGATAAGGAAGAAAACCATTCTAGACATGGGGAACAGCCAATGAAAATAAAGAAGGAGATGGAGTGCCATGTGTAAGGAATAGCAAGAAGGCCAGTGTTACTAGATTGTAGTGTGAGGAAGGGGTCAAAGTGTAAGAAGACAAGTGGCTACAGAAAGGGGCCAAGTTGGGAAGGGCTTTAAATACCAACTGAAGATTTTCTATTTGATCCTGGAGGCAATAGGGAGCCACTGGAGTTTACTGAATTGAAGTTGGAGATGGGGATGATCAGAGGACCTACATCAGGGTGATGGCTATGTGAGATGAAAGAAAGAGATGTATATGAGAGATTCTGTAAATGTACACAGGACAAGACTTTGCAACAGATTGGATATATGGGGTGAATGTGAATCAAGAGTAGAAGATAAAAAAAAGGGGAGGAAATCAGCACCTACTATGTGCCAGAGACTATGCCAAGTGATTTATCTCATTTGATCAAAGATCTAGTGTGATTGATTGGGAGGATGATGGTGGGTTTGACAATAATAGGGAAGTCTGAAAGAGGGGTGGGTTGGTGGGAAAGATAATGAGTTATGCTTTGGATATGATGAATTTGAAATGTTTACAAGACATCCAGTTAATGATGTAAGACTGGAGCTCAGGAGAAAGGTTAAGGTTGGATATAAAGATCTGGAAATCATTTGCATAGAGATGATCCTTGAACCTATAATAAGAGCTGATGAGATCACCAAGATGATATAAAGGGGAAAAAAGAGGGCTCAAGACAGAGCTTTGGGTTAGTGGATGAGACTTGAATGAAGATTCAGCAAAGGAGACTGAGGAAAGAAAAGAGAGAAGAACTAGAAAAGATAGATAGAAAGATAGCCAGAAAGATAGAATAGTCTAAAGATAGATAGTCAGAAAAATAGAAGAACTAGAATAGAACAGTGTTATGAAAACCTGAAGAAAAGAAAGCATCCAGGAGGAAAAGGTAAGCTACAGTATCAAAAGCTGCAGAGAAGTCATGAGGATTGAGAAAAGGCTGTTAGATTTAGCAGTTAAAAGATTGTTGAAGACTTTAGAATGAGTAATTTTAGTTGAATGATGAGACTGGAAGTTAGATTGCAGAGGGTTTAGAATCTAGTTAGAGGAGAGAAAGTGGAGGCACTGGAGTGTGGGTGGCTTCCTAAAGGAGTTTAGCCAAGAAGGGAGGAGAGATAGAGGACAATAGTTAGCATGGATAATCTAATGAAGTGAAATTTTTTTTGTTTTTGTTTTTTTTGGATGGAGGACACATGGACATATTTTTAAGTAGTAGGAAACGAGCCAGTGAATGGAGAAAGATTGAAGATTAATGAAAGAATGACAATGATAGAGGCAATGCAATGGATTCAAGGATATATATCCAAAGGTTTGCCTTCATAATGAGAAGACAAACTTTCATGTGAGATGGGGCAAAGGAAATAGAGGGAAAAGCTCTCAGAGGAAGAGGGAGCTCTCAGAAAGTGATCTTATTTTGTGAGATAAAATGGGAAACAAGATTCTCAACTGAGCATGGGGGGAGAGTCTCACTGAGGCTTGATGAAGGATTTTTTAAAAAGAGGTTTAGAATAGTCCCTCTAGTAAATTAGGATTGAGAATTAGTTGGGAAGGTCTTAAAGGATTGCCTTGTTGCAGTGAGGATCCAGTTGAGATTGTTTAAAACAGAAATTTACAGTGGACCCAGCCAGCACCATTTTGTGATTTTCTCCAGCTTCATTCAGCAATATATGAATAAGAATGGAGACAGAAGATAATGGGAGTAATCCAAGGTTGAGGTTTTTCAGCTGTGATCGATCATAGCACAAAGTGACAAGAGACTCAAATATAGCGAATTGTATTGACACACAAAGTGGTCAAAAGTTCAAGAAGGAAGCAGAACACAAGTGGTCCAGGGTGACAGCTTAGGAAAGAACTGAGGGGAAAAGTATTGGAAGTTATAGTGAGAACAAAGAATAGAGTTGAGGTTGGCAAAGTGGAAAGAAAGCTGAAATGATAAAAGATTATGATAAGATAAAGAAATTTTGTAATTCATGAACATGGAAGTGGAATATTTGTGGTTGGTAGGAAGACCAAGGATATAAGCTAGAAGAACAAGGACATGAAAAAAGAATCTAACCATAAAAAGCTATTATGTGATAAGAATGCTCAAAACCCTAGCCCAGAGGAAAAGAATGACTCCAAAACATTTACAAGCAAAGCCTAAAAAGAAAACACAACTTGAACACAGATTAAACTAGAATTTCTGGAAGAGATAAAGCAAGAGTTTTTTGGTTATTGTTTCTGGGTGAGGCAATTGGGGTTAAGTGACTTGCCCAGGGTCACACAGCTAGTAAGTTTTAAGTATCTAAGGCTGGATTTGAACTCAGGTCCTCCTGACTCCAAGGCTGGAGGTCTATCTACTGTGCCACCTACCTGCCACAAGCATTTTTTTAAAGAGTTTAAAATGTTTTTATAAATAAAATGAGAGTGTTAGAGGAAAATGATGGAAAAGAAATGAGAAATGTGGAAGGAAAAACTGGAAAGGGAATTAAAAACTTTGTAGAAAAGGAACAAAACCTCAACCTAGCAACAAATTCCTTGAAAATTAGAATGGATCAAGTAGAAGCCAGTGACTCCATGAGACAAGAAGAACTATTAAAACAAAGTCAAAAGACTGAAAAAATACAAATAAAGTATCTCATAGCAAAAACAACGAACATAGAAAACAGAGCAAGGAGAGAAAATTTAAGGATCGTTGGACTACCTGAAATGCATGACCACAAAAGAGCCTAGATTCAAGAGATTGCAAAAGAAAACTCCCCTAGATTTCTTAGAAATAGAGGACACAGGGGAAATAGAAAGAATCTACGAGTCACTTGACGAAAGAAACCTCTAAATGGAAACTCCTGAGAACACTATAGCCAAAATTTAGCTTCCAGAGCAAAAGGAAAAGTACTGCAAGGAAGAAAGAATTCAAGTTCCAAGGAGCCACAGTCAGGTTCATGCATTATTTAGTAGCCACCACTATAAAGAAGTGAAAAGTTTGACATACAACATTCCAGAAGGCAAAGGATATAGGCTTAAAACCAAAAATAACTTACCTAGCAAAAAGTATAATCCTACATTGGAAAAAAATGGATTTTTAATAAAATAGATTTTTAATAAAATAGAGATGGAAAGACCAGAGCTATGTAGAAACTTTGTAGTGCAAACATAGGAGTCAAGAGAAACATAAAAAGGTAAAGATGAACAAATAATCATAAAGGACTAAATAGGGATAAATTGCTTACATTATAATATGGGGAGATGATATATCTATCCTCTCTGAACTCGATTATCAATAAGAGAGAGTCTTATTAGAGAGAAGGCATGGGAGTGGATCTGTTATATCCTGATGAGTTTAAAAGAAGAATTGAGGGGCAGTTAGGTGGCGCAGTGAATAGAGCTCTGGCCTTGGAGCCAAGAGGACCTGAGTTCAAATCCAGCCTCAGACACTTAACACTTACTAGCTGTGTGACCCTGGGCAAGTCACTTAACCCCAATCACCTCATCCCCCCCACAAAAAAAAGAAGAATGGGAAAAGAAGGGAAGAAGAATATACTAGAAGAAAGGGAGGAAGAGGAAGAAGAAGATTAGGGAAAACTATCTCACATAATTACGGTGCTGAAGTAGAAATCTATACAAACAAGGAGGAAGAAGGGTGGGGTAGTGGTTGACACTTGAACCTCACCCTCATCTGAACTGGTCAAAGAAGGGAGAATACACTCACACTCAGAATTGAATGCAGAAATACATTTCATTCGAGGAAAATACAAGAAAGGAGAAAGAGGAATTAGAAGGAGGGTAGATTAAGGGAAATAACAGTCCTAAGCAAAACAAACTCTAACTGAAGATTATTTATACTTGTTTTGTATGTGTGTGTGGTGGCAAGGTATTGGAAACTAAAGGGCTGCCCATCATATGGGGAATGGCTGAATTAATTATGGTATATACATGTGAAAAAATACTATTGTGCTGTAAGGAATGGTGAAGGAGATGGTTTCAGAGTAACCTGGGAACACTTGTATGAGCTGATGCAGAGTGAAGTGAACAGAACCAGGAGATCAATTTATACAATAAATAACAATATTCTAAAGTCAAACAACATGGAAATACTTAGGAATTCTGCTTAGCAGAATGACCAACCATTATTCCAGAGGACTAATGATAAAACATGCTCTCTACCTCCTCATAGAGAGATGAAAGTCTCAAGGTGCAGAACCACTGGGATGAGGAAAGTGTGAGTGTTTGTGAATGACAACCATTTAGGAATGAGTACAAGTAGAGTATCAGTGGCTAGAGAGAGGTTATTGGGAAAGGCAGATGATTGAACTTGTCAGGGCCCTCCCTTGAGGTAAGCTTGTGGTGATTTTGCATCCTGTAAAGTCTCAGGAGGTTTGCTGCATAGTCATCAGGACCAGGAAAAGTTATGCCCTGGGGACGTCCATACAGGAGGCAAGAGCTGGCAGTTCAAGGTCTATCTGGTCAGGGGTGGTGTTTGGAACACTAGAGAAGGCCCTGGGCAAAGTCAGAGGTTGGCAGTGAGTAGTCTGAATGCAAGACTTACTAGGAAGGCTCTAAAACAAGGTGTCCAAAGGCAGTTGGCTTGGATCAGTGGCTGATTCAGGACTTCCTGGAAAATCTCTGGCTTAAAGAGGTCAAAGTTGTGTGGCTTGGGTCTGGGACACTAGAGTTTCCTAGGAAGGCTTTAGGTTAAATTCAGATGCCAGAGGTAGATGACCTGGATGTAAGGCTGACACAAGACTTCTTGTGAAAGCTCTGAAGAGAAGAGGCCAGAGGTAATTGTGCCAGGAGAGGCTGTCACTAATCAGGAGAATGGGGCCCCCAGTCCAAAGGTGCTTTAGAGCATAGTCTCTGGTATGGGTGACAAGGTGATTAATGAGGAGGCTGTGAAAGGGTTGATCTTAGAGGAGATTAGAACCCCTTAGGCAAAATTATGGGAGTACATAGAAAAGAGTCACACATATGGAAGAATATTAAGACTTCCTTTTTAGTTAATGAAATAATTAAGAAATAAATATTTCTATAGTTTAAAGTCCTTTTATTTATTTATTTTATTTTAACCATTTTCTTTTAGGAAACTATGCAAAAGGTTAAGAATGAACTCTAAGGTTCTGCAAAATGAATTAAGGGTGGTAACTATATTTAGAATGGAAAATATCTTCACCTGGTCAAAACAATTGCCATCTCCACCCTTGACCAGATTTAATGGTTTAGTGACTATTATTCTATTTGATGAAACAAACAGTAAGTAAACCCTTGCCTAAACTTTGGACCTTTGCTCAACCTCCACTCTAAAATTTTCTGTGTTCAAGAATCCTACAAATTGAGGCGGAGCTAAGATGGCAGAGTGAAAGTAGTGACTTGCTTGAGCTCTCCTCCAAATCCCTGCAAATACTCATAAAAATGGCTCTAAACAAATTCTGAAGCAGCAGAACCCACAAAAAGACAGAGTGAAACAAATTTCCAGCCCAAGAAAGCCTGGATGATTGATCAGAAAGGTGTATCACGCAGGGCTGGGAGTGGAGCGCAGCGCGGCGTGGGCGCGCAGGCCACAGCAAACCTGGAGCAGGCCTCAGAGGACTGAATCTCGGGCAGCTGTGGAGGTTTCCAGACTCCTCAATCCACCAATGCCAAAGACAACTTAGAGGGTCAGTAGGAAAAGTCTGTTTCTGTTGGTGGTCAGAGAGGAAGGAGAGGTCTCAGCTCCATGCCCCAAGAGCCTGGCCCGGTGGGGGGGGCAGCTGCTTCCCGAGCTTCCAGCCCACAGACTGAGGGGGAATCCTGTGGCTGATCAGAGAGGGACTGCAGGGATCTCTTTGCTAGTGCTGAGGCAGGAATCTCTTGCTTTGCCCGTGTGTGGATCTGGGTCACAGTTCTGGGCGGCAGTGCTGGGGTGAGGAGGAGCACTGGCGTGGTGGAGCTTGTCGTAGCTGTGGAGAGAAAACCCTCCTCACAGTTACAGGACAGAAAGGAATACTTGTGGTCACAGGCCAGGAAAGGAGTAAACACCTCGCCCCTTATCATACCACCTTGGAAGAACTGAAAATTTACAGGTCCCTACAAGTATCTCTGAAAATAGCTACACAAACCCCTGAAGCTTGGGACAGTACACTCTCCACATTGGAAGCAGACTCTTACCTTAACAAAGAGTTTAAAATTCAAGTAATTGGCCAGGATCATGAGCAAGCAGCAAAAAGAGTCAGACTATTATCTTACTTTGGTGAAAAAGAAGATCAAAATATACAACCAGAAGAAGACAACAAAGTCAAAGCTCCTACATCCAAAGCCTCCAAGAAAAATATGAATCAGTCCCAGGCCTTGGAAGAGCTCAAAAGGGATTTTGAGAAGCAAGTAAGGGAAGTAGAGGAAAAACTGGGAGAGAAATGAGAGTGATGCAAGAAAATCATGAAAAACAAGTCAACAGCTTGCTAAAGGAGACCCAAAAAAATACTGAAGAAAATAACACCTTAAAAAATAGCCTAACCCAAATGGCAAAAGAGGTCCAAAAAGCCAATGAGGAGAATGCCCTAAAAAAAAAATTGGCCAAATGGAAAAGGAAGTCCAAAAGCTTACTGAAGAAAATACTTCCTTAAAAATTAGAATAGAGCAATTGGAAGATAGTGACTTTATGAGAAATCAGACACAGTAAACAAATCCAAAAGAATGAAAAATTAGAAAACAATGTGAAATATCTCATTGGAAAAACAACTGACCTGGAAAATAGATCCAGGAGAGAGAATTTAAAAATTATTGGACTATCTGAAAGCCATGATCAAAAAAGAGCCTAGACATCATCTTTCAAGAAATTATCAAGGAAAACTGCCCTGATGATATAGTAGAACCAGAGGGCAAAATAGAAATTGAAAGAATCCACAGATCTCCTCCTGAAAGAGATCCCCAAAGGAAAACTCCTAGGAATATTATAGCCAAATTCCAGAGTTCCCAGGTCAAGGAGAAAATATTACAAGCTGCCAGAAGGAAACAGTTCAAGTACTGTGGAAACCCAATCAGGATAACACAAGATTTAGCAGCTTCTACATTAAAGGACTGCAGGGCATGGAATATAATATTCCGGAGGGCAAAGGAGATAGGATTACAACCAAGAATCACCTACCCAGCAAAACTGAGTATAATCCTTCAGGGGAAAAAAATGGTCATTCAGTGAAATAGAGGACTTTCAAGCATTCTTGATGAAAAGACCAGAGCTGAATAGAAAATTTGACTTTCAAATACAGGACTCAAGTGGAACATGAAGAGGTAAACAGGAAAGAGACTTATTAAGATTGAACTGTTTACATTCCTGCATGGAAAGATGATATTTATAACTCATGAGACCTTTGTCAGTATTAGGGTAGTTGGAGGAAAAAAATTATATGTATGTATATGTAGATAGATAGATAGATAGAGGGCACAGGGTGAGTTGAAGATTAAGGGGTCATATCTGGAGAATAAAATTAAGGGATGAGAGAGGATGATACTCGGAGAAGAAGAAAGGGAGAGATAGAATGGGGTAAATTATCTCACAAAAAAAAACAGAAAAGAAAAGTCTCTTACAGTGGAAGGGGAAACGGGGAAGGTGAGAGGGAATGAGTGAATCTTATTCTCATAGGATTTGGCTTACGGAGAGAATAACATACACATTCAATTGGGTATGGAAATCTGTCTTACCCTACAGGAAAATAGGGGAGAAGGGGACAAGAGAACAGGGGGATGATAGAGAGGAGGGCAGATTGGGAAAGAGGGTAATTAGAAGTAAATACTTCTGAGGAGGGACAGGGTCAAAAGAAAGAATAGAATAAATGGGAGGGCAGGATAGGATTAAGGGAAATAGAGTTAGTTTTTTGCAACGTGTCTACTATGTGTTTTGCATAACTGCACATGTACAACCTATATTGAGTTGCTTGCCTTTTCAATGAGGGTGGGTGGAGAGGGAGGAGGACAGAAAATTTGAAACTTAAAGTTTTAAAAATATATGTTTTTTAAAAAATGTTTTCACATGCTACTGGGAAATAAGAAATATAGGAAATGGGGTACAGAAGTCTGTCCTGCCCTACAGGAAAATAGAAGCGGAAGGGAATAAGAGAAGGGGAGAGAGATAGAAGAGAGGACAAACTAGGGGAAGGGATATTCAGAATGCATGACATCTTGGGATGAGGGGAGGGGGGAGACAGGGTGAAAATTTGGAACTCAAAAACTTGTGGAAGTGAATGTTGAAAACTAAAAATAAACAAATTTATATCAAAAGAAAAAAGAAAGAATCCTACAAATTGGGAAATCTCATTTTCCTGCATGATTGAATCAATCTCGGTATTCATAGCTCTTCAGTATCCTCTGGCTCTCTGCCTGGACCCTCTGACTGGAGGGGAGGACAGTCATAAGCTCCCAAACCTTAATTTAAGGAGGGGAGTCCAACATGGTCTGCTCTCCTTTCCCTTTCCCCACCAGTTGCACTGCTTCTGGACTTTGTTGGACTTCTCCATCATGCCCCTGTACTGAGTTCTTTCTTTCCCCTGGCCCTTTTTTTTGGCTTTTTTTTTTGTGCACATTGTCTTTTGCTGCTAAATTTTAAACTCCTTGAGGGCAGAGACTATCTTTTTTTTAAATTTATATTTGTATCCCCAGTGTTTACAGTGCCTGGCACATGGAATGTGCTTAATAAATCTGCATTGACTATTATTTATAATTTTATCTTCAAAACTACTTGTGTTAAAAAGAAATGCCCAAGGGCATGTAGGTATTCTTTCTGTTAAAACATTTCTCTTTCTCAGCAGAAAAATGCTTATAGAATTCAGGAAAATGTGTAATTTGTGTGCTGCTCATATAAAATGTATATCTTCATCTGGATTGTCTAAATGTATCTTAAAGGAAGGCATTGACAGATATGTCAGGAATCTTACCCTGCCCCACTTCTCCTAGAGATGTTTTAATTCCTTCCTGGAAGGGAACAGAAAAAGGGCATGAAGCTCCTCTTTGCCCTGAGACTGTGAGCAATAACTGCATATGCACAATGCAACAAGGTCCTGAACCCAGGGCCAGCAAAGGATCCCTATAATCTCTTTCTGACCAGTTGTTCACACACCCCCCCACCAACTGTGGGCTGGGAACTCCCAAAGCTATTGCTACCACTGATGCGGCCACCTTCAAGGCCTGACGGCTGGCACCACAGCTCAGCCTGCACTGCACTCTAGGTCAAAAACCACCCCATGGGACAGATCTTTCTTGCTGACCTCCTAAGTTGTTTTAGGCTGGAAAATTGTTTCATCCAACCTTTTATTGGTTCTGCCACTCCAGAATTCAATATGAGGTGTTATCTCAAAATTGTTTGGTGGAGATTTTGGGAGAATTCAAATGAGTTCTTACTTCTACTCTGCCATCTTGGCCTCTATAAAGATTTTTATTGCTGATTGTAGTTTTAAACAAGGAGGGTAATCCCAAGCTTATACCTGCAGGTTTGACTCCTTCTCACTAAACTTTGGTTACACAAAAATCCAACACAAATGGTGACTAGCGAGTCAACCCATCTAACCAAGTACATAGCAAACAAACATCAGAGTTCTATAGATTAGAATATATCAAGAGGAGCAGCTAGGTGGTGCAGTGGTTAGAGCACCAGCCCTGGATTCAGGAGGACCTGAGTTCAAATCCAGCCTCTGACACATAACACTCACTAGCTGTGTGACCCTGGGCAAGTCACTTAATCCCATTGCCTAACAAAAAAAAAAAAAGAATATATCAGGTATGAATGAACTTTTAGCCAGTTGAGATCCCACTCAACCAAGAGTAAGGCCTTGATCTCTTCCAAGGAGAAATTCCCTGAAATCTCTAAGGAGACAAGCTGGAAATCAAGGATATTGTGAAGAGCCCACTTCTCCTTCCGTGTCAGCAAGAAGTTTTCTTTCTCCCTTCTGAAGTCAGTCCCTTGAAGAGTCTGGACCATGCGTGTCTTACTTTGAAAGCAGGAATGAAGAATATTTCTCTTCTCCAAAGCTCTTAAACCAACTCTGCCCCTTGTGTAGGCATTCAGCACCGTCATTAATTTCTTCTGTAAGTAGCAGTTGTTTTCTGTTTTGGCCAGAAACTTTGAGGGTCTTCCTCTCCCAGACAGATATTTTGATGATAGTTAATTAGGCCGTCTTTTGTCTCAATTCTTCCCTTAGCCCTTGGGCAATGCTTCAAACAAACTGAGACCTGGGAAAAACCTTAATTTAGAAAGGCCAAGGTCACCCATTACATCCTGGGCCATCATCAGTCCTCTTGACTTTTGTCTTTCCACTGGACTTGGATGACTCTGGAGGAGAGAAGGAGGCTGGTGACTTTATACAAATCGGCCTCACTTTAAATCCAATTCATGTACAAGTCAAGACATCACTCTCATGATCCTTTTTGAGAATGAAAGATGAACCACAACAACAGTATTTTCTTCACCAATTAGGAAAGTGTTATGCAAAATTCTCCAGGTTTGAAACCTGGGTCGTGCTTAGAGTATTGTCTCTGACTGGCTTGTGTTCAAAATGAAGAGTGCAACATCTTTTTATTTGGACACACAGAATGAGTAGGCACGCATGGGTGATAATCTGCATAGTTGTGGGAAATCACAGATCATTAAAGTATTTGGCAGTAATGGAGAGTTTGCCTTTCGTTTAGATCTGGCACGAAGATTTCTATATAATGTTTTCTTTTTTGTAATTTGTGTCCTCTCTTTTCTTCCTTCCTCCTTGTGTGTATTGGAGTTCTCCTTGCCACTAGGTGTGCTAACAGCCTTCAGCCTAAATAAGTGCTTATAGAACTAACAATAACATTTATGTCTATCTTCCGGGTGGTTCCTGGTGTAGATGAAGTAAAAGGATCAAGGAAATACTTTCTTTTTTTAAGTTAGAGACAGCTAAATATATTTGTAGACAGTTGAGAAGGAATCCATAGAAATGAAGATTAAAGGTGAAAGAGAGATGGTGATGATTTATGGAGCAAGGACCTGGAAGAGGCAGGGGGTAATGGAGATCAAGCACAAAGAATATCTCTAATACTTGTAGCAGATATACTGGAAAATCTTGCTTAAAAAGAAGAAAAAATTACGAAGCAGAAGAAAAAAATCAGAGAAGCCTATCTTCAGGCAAATTTCTACTAGTTGGATTGTTGTACTTTTGTGATTCTAAGTTCCTTGAGTAAAGATTGTCATTCCTTCTTAATCGCCCACACACCAGCCGTGGATGACATACTTTTTTCATTGCCTACAGGGATTAAATATAACATTTTTTCATTCTCTACATTGGGACACTGTAAAAATGAATCAATAATTATTTTTCATCTTGAATCCCAGATCTTCAGTGAGAAGGAGTCAAACCTGTGGGAATACACATAGACTGACAAAGCAATCTGGTTTCCTTGATAATGCCAAGACAGAACTACACTGAACTAATCCATCCATGCTTACCTACCTCCCAAAGGGAGGGCAGAATTCAGAGTCCGTTGTCTCTGTAGGCTCTTGCCCAGGACCACTCTTTCCCTGTCTCTCTCCTCTTACCTCTCATCCCAGCATAATGCTCACACTATCTCCCTTGTATAGCAATCCATAGTTTTAAGGCCCTGAATTTTTACTGTTGTAATAGGATATCTAGCACTTAGAATACCTGGAACCAGGCTCCAAAGAGATATTCAAAATTTGCTCAAGGATCTCTCCAGTAGGGAATGAAAGCAAAGCCCGAGAGGTCTGAGAGAATGGTACGATGTAGGAAGAACACAGGAACATTAGCTATTAAAATCGGCTAAGGCATAGGGGGGTATTGTAATTCCAACTGCTGTGAAGTCAGATCAGTGTTTGCCTGTGTGTAATGCTGATTAAATGGAATGCTGGATAACAGAAAACTTTATGTGCTAATTATAGATATTAGAAGAAGAATAAGAAAGTGAAAAAAACAAAGCTAAAATGTGTATACATATAGATTACAGGGGTTCTTACCTTGGAGCCTGTGAATTTGTTGTTTGTCTAAAAATATATTTTGATAATAATGTGTTTTGGTGTTTGATAAAATATATTTTAATATTTTTGATATTTTGATAATATATTTTCTAAAAATATATTTTTATTTTTATGTGTAATTGTTTTTCTTTATGATCCTATGGATTCTACTTTATGCATTTAACCTAATTCTGAAAAAGGGTCGATAGGCTTTATCAGCCTGACAAAGGGGTCCAAGGACACAAAAAAGATTAGCAACTCCTGATATACTATACTGACAGTCATTTGTATGAACTGTACTTCCTGTCTGTTATGCATAATTACCATGGTATACCATGAGGATTATGAATCACACAGTACTGAATGAATCGGATTAGCTTTTAGTGTTGTTTAATTTCAACACTGAACTTTGTTCATGTCTGCTCAGTCTTCAGAATTTATTGTTCATACAACACACTCATACAAATGTAGTTAGTTATTTGCTCCTGGCTTTAAAAAAAATTAGAAGCAGCATTGATTTGTGCCCTTGGAAAATATTTCTTCCTGTCTTTGCTTTGTCTCTGTCTTATGACTATAAACTCATAGCTAGCTGTAACAATAACTCTATCTATAGGCCCGTATTTTAAAAAAAATACACACAACTGTAATAATTAGTGTATACATAAATAAAAAGTGAGCAAAACAATTGGCAGCCATTGCTATTATTTGAACATAACACAAAATATAATAAAATACATATAAGTTCAAAACAATAAACAAGCATATTCAAACATGGAATAATTAATAGCAATAAATATGTAATACTTTCTTTTTTAAAATAGTATTTTATTTTTTCCGATTACATGTAAAGGCAATTTCTAACATTCATTTAAAAAAAATTGAGTTCCAAATTTTCTCCCTCCTTCCCTCCCTCCCTATCCCCTCCCTAAACTGTTAAGAATTTTAAATAAGTTACATATATATGCAATCATATGAAACATATTTCCATATTTGTCATGTCATGAAAGAAGAAACAAACCAAAAGGGGAAAAAGCATGAAAAAATAAAGAAAATAAAAATAGTATTCTTTGATCTACATTCAGACTCCATCAGTTCTTTTTCTGGCTGTAAATAGCATTTTTCATCATGAGTCCTTTGGACTTGTCTTGGATTATTGTATTGCTGAGAAGAGTTGTTATTCCTAGTTGAATAGTGGACAACATTGCTGTTACCATGTATAACGTTTTCCTGGTTCTGCTCACTTCACTTTGCATGAGTTTATGTAAGTCTTTTCAGGTTTTCTGAAATATGCCTGCTCATCATTTCTTATAGCACAGCAGTATTCCATTATGTTCATATACCAAAACTTGTTCAGCCATTCCCCAATTGATGGGCATTCCTCCAATTTCCAATTCTCTGCCACCACAAAAAGAGCTGCTACAAATATTTTTGTGCATGTAGGTCCTTTTTCCTTTTTTATGATCTCTTTAGGATACAAACCTGAAAGTGGTATTGCTGGATCAAAGGGTATGCACAATTTGATTGCCTTTTGGACATAGTTCCAAATTTATGCAACTCCTTTCGTAACACTTTTTGCATAGGCAGTCTCTAGTACTGTCCCCTGTAAACATGTGGGACTCTTTCATTAGGATGACCTGTAGAATCATAAATTAGTCTACTTTCTGGTCTGATGGATCTAGTTCCTTTATCACTGGCTGATTTTTCTGCTCCTTCCCTGTATTAGTAAATGGTATAAACTGACCATTAGGATCACTATAGACTTGTTTGGTTAGACTGTCTATATATATTCACGAATATATTAATAGAATAAACATGTGTTTATACATATATTATTCATAAATACATACACATATGTATGTGCATGTGTTCATAAATAAAATACATATATTTGTATGTACATATTATTCATAAATATATGTGTTTAATATATTCATAAATATAAGGACAGAATAAATATGTATAATATAAGGCAGAAGTTCGTGTTCCTATTACCAAGTAGAATAGGTTTCCTAATATACACACTTAGGTCAGACCGAAGGAAGATTCTGCAGATGGGAGAAGAACACTGCCTCCCCTACTTTTTCTTGGGCTTAAGGTCACTGGCTATTGTGGGGAGAATTTCACAGACAAGTCACAACGGTCACCAATCTGACACGCAGTGTTTATACCTCAGTATCAAACTCCCCCAGATGACAACTGGACAGTTTTAAGGTGGGGGAGGGGAGGCACAGCCAGGATTAGAGATAGATCTGATATTCCTCTTTCACTTCTGTACTATCCTCTGACACTTTTCACTTTTTATTTCCCTTGTGGATGGCTAGGTGGCCCAGTGGATAGAGCACTTGGCCTGGAGTCAGGAAGACTTGAGTTCTAACCTGGCCTCAGACACTTAACTAGCTATGTGTCCCTGGGCAACTCACTTAACCTCTGTCTACCTCAGTTTCTTTAACTGTAAAATGGGGGTGATAAATAGCACCTGCCCCCTAGAGTTGCTGTGAACATTAAGTGAAATAATGTTTGTTAAGTGCTTAGGACAATGCCTAGCACATAATAGGCCCTTAATAAACATGTATTACCTTTCTCTTACCTCCTCTTGTTATCCAGCTACAAGTACTCACCATTTATGCGCATTTAGCCACTACCGTGGCAGCAACCTAGTAGTGACTGCGCCCTCCATCTCCAAATCCTGCAAACATGTTTAAGGGGATAAAACAGTGCCTTTTTCTAAAACTGGGCCCACAGAAGTAGTTGCAATATTTTCGGTCTCACTTCTCCTTAAATTTCTCTTGGTCTTGATGGAAGGACTACTGACTATTTTGTTTGAGCTCCAACAGGGCAATCATTTCCAATGGTCTAAGGGCTGGCTATGGTCATAGCAATGCTATAGGTTCTTTTTGCTATGGTTCTTGGGTTTTAGACTCAGATTCCATTGGCAGAAAATGGGGAGATGCACATTTATAAGAATTATTTACTCAGCACATCCCACTGTGAGATCTAACCCATGCCATCCCAACCACACCAAATTCCACCTTCCATTCCTCATCATACTACATTCCGCCTTCCATAAACTACACAAAACTCCGCCACAATGACATGAGGAAGGAGCCATGTGGAAGAAGGCGTAAGTCAGAGAAGTTGCATTAGAGGTAGCATGGAAAGAAGGACAGGGCTCAGGGTAAGTGTCTCTGAGTCCTGGGACCATCAACCTAGAAATGTACCTTAGGGTAGTCTCTGTTGCTGATACACAACCAAGGGTTCAATGATCAGATAAATAATTCCCAAATCTCAATTATCTCTCTCCTGATTTCTGGCCGCCCATCTCCAGCTGCCACCTGGACACCATTTGGAGATCCTACCTACACCTTAAATATGACATGCCGAACACTGAATTCCTAAACTCACCCCTCCTCCAAACTTCCTATGGATACTATCTTCCTCATAGACACCTAAATTTAAATCCACGACTTTGTCCTCTCCCTTACCCACTACAGCCAATCAGTTGCCCAGCCTTCTCCATTCTACCTCCAACATCTCTCTAGCATCTGTTCCCTTTTTTTCTTCTCAAACAGCCACTATACTAGTTCCAACTTCCATCACCTCTCACTTAGACTATTATAATAGCCTCCTAAATTGGTCTCCCTGTCTCCACACTCTTCTTTCTCCAATATATCTTTCATATAGCTTCCAAAATAATTTTTCCAAAGTCCGGATCTGATTATATCACTCACTTGCTCAAAAATCTTCAATAGCTCCCAATAATAATGATAATAGCTAACCTTTTATAGCACTTACTATGTACCAGGCACCGGGGTAAGCACATTATGATTATTATTTCATTTGATTCTTGCAACAACCCTGGAAGGTAGTGCTGTTATTATGCCCATTTTACACATGAGGAAACTAAGGCAGACAGAAGAAGGCAGACTTGTCCAAGGTCACACAGCTAATAAGTGTCAAAGATCAGATTTTAACTCAGGTCTTCTTTACTCCAGATCCAGTATGCTATCTCACGTGCCACCTAACTGAGCTGTCCTGATCCACCATCACCATAACCAACTCCATCTGAAACTATTCTTTCTCTTGAAATATTCCGAGAGCATTTTGTATCTGTGTTACTATCTATGTTTTATAACTACTATGCTTCTATGTCATGTACCAGTCACCCCACCTCCCAACCACCCTTGGAAAAGAAAAGCCTAGATTTTATCTTCATATTTCCAGCACGTAACAGGATGCCTTTGCTTCTGTTTGTTAATTCTTATTTAGGTTTCCTTTATAGAAAGAAACAAATATATTTGCTTTCAAATACCGAAAACTTTTATTGGAAACCTGAGAGTATCGTATAAATACATGTGAATCTACAAATGTATATATGCACATATAGGTATATAAATGTATATGTGTGTGTCTATATATACGTGCATACACATGACACCCCCTCTAAGGGGCGACCTAACTAATGGTGAACATCCAGTGCATTCTCCAAATCTTTACCTCTGCAGACTAGGATATAACCAGGTAATGGTCATTTGTTCAACCATCAGCTAACACCTCTAGAGTTTAGAGTTCCCTCAATTTCTGTTTGTTTGTTTTAAACTCTAAGGTTCTCCTCAATCTTCCGTCATAGTGCAGAAGAGTGGGGGAGGGTTGAAAGGTACAGAGGCAATCTTGTGGAAGGGAGTTCAGTGTCTCTGCTGGCCTTTTCATATATTCAAATAAACTACTCAAGCTTCACCTCCTCTACAAGGTAAAAAAATTATCCAGCTGAAAGGCTGTGGGAATGCTAAGTGGGAATGTAGTCTAATAGGGTCTCATGGTCTCTTTAACTTTCCGTTTACCACCTGCAAATTTGCCAGAGTCTGAAAGAGATTATATCTTGAAAGAGGCATATACACACAAAATCAAACACAGACACAAACATGAGTGTATAGACCTATCTATATACCTCTCCACCTATTATCTATCTATCTCTACTCCACACCCACGTGATGTTGGAAAGTTATGGATCCAATGCAAGTGTGCTCAGATCCTCAACTGAGGACCCTGCACTGTCCTTTCTTTGACTATAGTTGGCCTGCATCAGCTTTGGATAAGTCAGGTTTCAAGAACACCCACCACACTGCTAGTGGTGGGCCGTGGGAGGCTGAGTTCTATAGTTCACCTAAAGGCCATGTTATCATCTAATTGTCCTTCCAAACATTGTGCTTTACCCAAATGTTGACTCAGTTTCTGCCATGCTTTTGCAATATACTTGTTAGGGCAAGATTAATTTGTCATTTGAGTGAAATCAAGGTAATAGACCCCAGCCAATCAATGGGTATGGAAGGAAAAGGAAGACTATCTGGGCAGGATTTCCCTATCAGTCAAATTTGGATAATTGAATATTATAAGCAGTAGTAGTTGTTGTTGTCATTGTTGTCCTTTTTCAAAGAGGCCCAAATGACATCACTATGCTAGAGTCAGGTTTCAGTGTGTCCGACTGTGGCTGATCAGACCAATACAAGCTCAGAATGTTCTGCCACAGGTCAGACACAAATAGTCTGTGTGAACTTTTGGGGTGGATTCTCTAAGCATGCGTATCTTATGTTTCTCTTGAGCTATTTCAATTCTGCTTTGCTCATAGAGTACAGCACCTTTTCTGATGTGGGCGCTGTGCCAGTGTCTCCCATGTCACACAATCAATTCCAAAGCTCTTAAGAGAGACCTTGAGAGTGTCCTTGGATTGCTTCTTCTAACCACCATGTTGAGAGCCTGCCTTGTGTGAGTTCTCCATAAAATAGTCTTTGGTAAGCCTAGGTTTTTGCATTTGAACTATGTGGCCAGCCCATCGGAGTAGCACTCTCTGAAGCAGAGTTTGAATGCTTGGCAGTTAAGTTCAAGAAAACACCTCAGTGTCTGGCATCTTATCCTGCCAAGTGATCTTCAGAATCTTCCTGAGACGATTCAAATGGAAGTGATTCAATTTCCTGGCATGCCAGGTATACAACAATGAGGTCAGCACAATGGTTCACTCGTATGACTACAGATCAGAAGATTCCAGGTTTGACTTCTGGCTGGAATATTACAAGCAAAACAGCAGGAATGCACTCCTGACTGTCCTAGGCATTCTCTATAAGGTATACAGCTTGGAACGTGGTAAGTACTTAATAAATACTTGTTGAAGGCTGACTTCAGAAAAACCTGGAAAGACTTATATGGTCTGATGCTGAGTGAAGTGAGCAGAACCAAGAGGACTTTGTACACAATAACATCCACGTTGTGCAATGACTAAGATTGTTAAACTGAACCCTTCTCAGCATTACAAGGATCTAAGACATCTCCAGAGGCCTTGGGATGGAAAATGCTGTCCACATCCAAAGAAAGAACTATGGAATTCTAATCGCTATCACTTATTTTTACCTTCTGATGAGTTTTGTTTCATCTTTCTGATGGTTCCTCCTATTGGTTTTAATTTTACTTATAACTTCACTAATGTGAAAATATGTTTAATGGGTATGTAAATGTAAAGCCTATATCAGATTGTGTGTCTTGGGGAGGGTGGGGGGGAGGAAGGGGGAGAAAAATTTTCAACTCAAAAGCATATGGAAGTGATTGTTGATAAATCAAAATAAATTAATAAAAAAAAAGAAAAAAAGAAAAAATAAATACTTGTTGACTTGACCTTTGCCTTCCTCTATTAAAATGTAATCTCCTTGAGAACCGGGACAGTGTTTTTTTTTTGCAACACTTATTTTATCTGCAACACTTAGCATAGTGTCTGGCATATAGTCATATAGTGCTTAATGAATTTCTTCTTCTTCTTCCTCTTCAGTTTATCTACTCAGCAAAACTTTTGCACACAATAGATACTCAATAAAGATTTGTATGTAGATATGTAGTATAGTTGAATTTTTAAGTTGATCAGAAACTGTGGATGTAATCCTCAATTCAAAGCCCATTTGCAGAAGACTCTCCTTACTGGGAGAGATTGGTTACTCAACTTTCCATGTCTGCATGAAAGGGAAATTAGCAAGACCTTGAGGGAGAAAAGAGGCCCTGGCCTGCTGGCTTCCAGCTTTGTGGTTTCAGACTCTCTTCAGGTTCCTCAAAGGGAGAGAAAGACTCTGGGGAGAAGTCAACATATAGAAGAGCTGGCATCTCAATCATGTCTCTATCCCTAGCATACTACACCAGAGATTTTGAGGAATTTCTCCTTGGATATAGATATAGGACTCTTTAGTTGAGCTGGGACAGCTCATTTACTGATTATTGTCAGATATGCATTCTCTAATTTCTGTTTGCTATGAGCTTGGATAAATAGATTTATTTGCTATACGTATGTTCATTGTGGAACTGGAATTTGGTGGAAAGGGAGTTAAGAGACAGACAGAGATAGAGAGTTACATATGTGTGTGTGTGTGTGTATGTGTGGGTATGTGTGTGTGTATATAGATATGTATATAGCTTGGGGCATTCCTTCTCCCTTAAGGTACAGTGATGAGGAGTGCAGTTTGAACCTAAAATTATTTTCCCTAGATTAGCGATATTTAGGGGGATGGATAGATATATTTCGAACCTAGTACCTCTTCTCCTTGAGGAGATCACAGTGGCCACTCTCTGGCACTAATCTCCTATTTCCCCTTCTAGTAAGAATTAAAGTAGGTAGAGAAGACTTTAGACATATCCATTCATGCCTTCTTACAATATGCATTTGGACAGATCCATATGGACACACAAACCCTATATGGGCAACACACTCACCCCTTACATAGATTAGCTTAGAAATGCAGATTCACAGATTAGATTTAGTTTTGTTAACCTGAAAGTTTGGTTAAAGACGGCAAACAAGTTAGGTGATACATGATTATATAGCTTATTCCCTTTTAGCTAGCAAATCATGTTAACATGGAAGCCAGAATGTGATTCTGACTCGGAGATTAAGCAAAATGGGAGAGGTTTTATACAGTTTAGAGTGGTCAGACTCAGGATGTCTGTGTTACAAAAAAAGGTATAGCCTCCATATGTTTCCTAACATACAGCATAAAAAAAAGGAAGTTACCTAATTGCATAGATTGCAAATAAAATAGAAGAATGTCAAAGTATCAATCAAAATCACAGATCCAGGATATGTGTTTCCTCTACATAACATATGTCTATAGAATACAAAAGAAGGAAAAGTCTCATTAATGAAGAGAGTGTCTGGTCCCAGACATCCTGGGCTCAGCGATGACAAACAGGAAGAATGTTGGTGAGCTCCACCTGGTCCTGAAATTTGCTGACACAGGAAGGGGTGTTTTCAGTTCACTCAGAGAGAAAAAGATTAATTCAGGTTTTTGGCCCCCATTGGGGCCCAGTTGATCCCAAATGATTATCAGTTTCTAGAACCTTAGGTCACTAGAGGTATCAAATTCTCCTGCAAAACTCCCAGTGCTGCCCCAACCAGATTTAAATGTAATTGGAAAATATTTAACAAAATGAAAAATAAATGCAATACAACATAGATAATGTTAATTTGTGGTTTTCTAATTCAATATGCACCCACCATGGGTCTCTTTCTATTTGAGTTTGACACTATTGATCCACACTAACCCCCTTATTTTTATAGAAGTGAGGACAGCTGTGGACCCAAAGAGAGGACTCTGTTCTTGCTCCTCTTGCCAGAAATTCTGCACTACATATACAGGGTGAGAAAGGCAGAGTATAGTGACCAACTGGTTCTTAGAATTACAAGAATATCTAGTTACAAGCTATCATTCAGCACCTGCCACTTACACCTTCTGCCTGTGCCCCATGTCCTTTCCAGAAGTACACTCTTACCCAGTACTTCTCAGCTCAAGTATTTAGCTCCCAAGAGTCTGGGCACCAAATGAACATGCCCTGCCTGGATGCCAACATTCTTGTGACACAAGACACATAGCAGTCAAACCCAGGTTCTATTTTTGTGGTTTGATGGTTTATCATTTATTATTTATTTAAATCGGCAGAAATATTTTCAGATATCAATTAATCACACCCATTGAACATGGTAGACAACAAAAGGGACAAAAGGTTTCATTCTCAGAGTGCCCTCCTTTAACCTCTTTAGGCTTAACTGAGGGTACATTGGCTGACTGACACGTCTTTATTTTAAATCTTGGGGAGCAGGTGTCAAACCTCAGTCAAAGAAGGGAAAGGGAGGACTAGAAAAACAAACTGACCCCAAGGGGGAGGGGAAGAATAAAGGAGGTGAAATATAAATCCCCACATTAGTGACTCTTCCAAGAGGGCTTGAACCTGGTATCCTCCCCTGGGCTGGGGAAGGCTTATTTATGTTTCTTAAATCTTTTTTTACCCTTTTGTATCTGAAGGTTTCCTTTTGTCTCTTAAACTTGGCATATGGTATAGAGCTGTTAAACATCCACCGCTGTTAAATTTGAAAAACAAAATACCACCCTCCTCAAATCTGGAATCCTGTGCTCATCCTGTGCTCAAATATAATGGATAGGAATGCCTGGAAATTATCCAAACAAGATTCCGAATCACACAGAGTAGATCAAGAAATGAAGACATGGTTTTCCTGAGTCCTCTACTTAAATGAAGGTTTTGAAGCTCATGGTTCCTCTCTTCAGACGCAAGGGGCAGAGGATACTGATCTGTGAGTCCCAAGGCTGATTGGATCTTGAAGGATAATGAGCTTTCCCAATGAAGAGTCTCCTGGGTCAAGATGGCATGATGGAGAAATCCAGAGAAAAGAGTGCAGCCAGGAGGGAAATGAAGTTCTGAAGTAGTATATAAATAGTTAAGTGCTGTAAGCGTTCAGAGGAGAGATCAGTGTAAATCACAATTGTCACCAAATAGATTTGCGTAATGGAGAGAGTCCTGGGACTTATGAAATATACCTTTCTAAGTCATCATCCCTTCCCCCTTCATCATTTACTAGATTTTGAGTAAGTCATTTCCTCTTTGGTGCTCAGTTTCCTCATTTGTAAAATGAGAGCATTGGGCTAGATGATCTCTAAAGTTCCTTCCTCCTTCAACTATGTTTCTTTAAGAGGAGTAATCTTCCTTTTCTTCCTCTTAATCTTTTCCTCCTGCCCCTTCCTCCAATCAGACATGTGATTTTGTTAAACAATTAGTGGGTATAGATGTGTGTGTGTGTGTATGTATGTATATGTGCGTGTATATACACTCACACATATGTACATATGTGTGCATGTATATATATATAAACAACTCATAAATAACCTAAATATTTCCAGGGAATATTTTTGTCTCCAAAAAGGAATTTCTCAACAATTCAATTCAATAGATATCTCTGAAGATTCTAATTTATACCTGTACCTACTATGTGTTACATTGGTAGTCAGTGGGGTCAAAAGAACAAAAAGTGAAACAGTCCCTGCCCCAAAAGAGCTTACATTCTAATGGGAAGACATGATCTCAGGTAAGTATCATATAAGGTAATTCAAGGATGAAAAAAAATCACTAACAACTAGAGGTATGTGATAGAGAGAGTCAGGAAGGGCTTGAAAGAGGAACTTGTACCTGAACTGACCCTTGAAGCAAGACAAAGATTCAGAGAAGTGGAATTGAGGAAGAAGTGTGTTCCAGTTAAGAGTTTGGGAAGATATTCTTGAATACATCTTTTGTCTCAGAATTGTAGCTTTGAAAGTTGCAAGGGACCATCAGTACCCATTTAGTCAAATATGAAAAGATTCATCCCTATAATATGAGTCCATAATTCCTGAGTTCAAATCCTAGATTAAACATCTGTTAGCTATGTGACCCTGGGTAAGTTCCTTAACGTTTCTGCGCCTTAGTTTACTCATCTGTAAAATGGAGATAATAGCACCTAAGTCCCAAGATGGCTGACAGGATCAAATGAAATAATATTTGTAAAAGCACTTTGTAAACCTTAATGTTGTTGTTCAGTAATTCTTCAGCTGTGTCTAACTCTTTGTGACTCCATTTCAGAGTTTTCTTGGCAGAGATACTAGAGTGGTTTGACTTAGGAAAATGAGGTTTCCTGACTCCAGGCCTGGCAATTTATCCACTGTGCCACCTAGCTCTAAACCTTAAAGCACTATATAAATGCTAGTTGCTATTGCTGCTACCACTACTACCATCATTATTATCAAGTGGTCATCTAGCCTTTACTTGAAGACTTTGAAGGAGGGAAAACTCACCACTTTCCAAAGCAGCTATCACTTTGTTATAGCTCTATTCATTAGGAAGTTTTTCCAGAAATCAAATCTAAATTATCCTCTTTGCAATTTCAACCCATTACTCTGGGTTTATTTCTCTGTGGCCAAACAGAGCAAATCTGATCCCTCCTCTATATGACAGCTCTTCAAACACTTGAACACAGCTCTTAAGATCCCATGAGTCTTCTCTTCTTCAAGCTAAATATGCTCAGGTCCTTCAACTGATCTTCATATGCCATAGATCAAATGAGATAAAAAATTTAAAAGTAGCTAGCAGGGCCTGGCACATAATAGGCTCTATGTAAATGCCTATTCCCTTCATTTCCTTCCCTCATAATTCCAAGGCCCTTGACTATCCTGGTTACCCTCTTCTATACATTCCCAGCTTTTCAATAAACTTCTTAAAGTATAGCACCCAGAACTGAACACAATTCTCCAGACAAGGTCTGTTTAGGGCAGAATACAGTGAGACTCTCTTCCTATTTCAGGAAGCTCTTATGCTGCCCAAGATTGCCCTAGCTTTTTTGGCTGCCAAGATCATTATGTTGACTCATATCAAGCTAGCAGTCCACTAAGACCCTTGGATCATTTTCAGAAAAAACTACTGTCTAACCATGCTTTCCTTGTGTTGTGCTAATGAAAGTAATTTTTTTTGTATCAATGTGTAAGACTTAATATTTATCTCTGTTGAATTTCATCTTATTAGATTCAGACAAATACTCTAGAGTCTAACCTGTCAAGATCTTTAATATGTCATCTGCTGTTGCCTATCCTCCCTAGCTTTGTGTCATCTGCAAATCTGATGCCTTTATCCAAGCCATTGATAAAAATGTTAACTAGCATAGAGCCAAGCACAAATCCCTGGAGTTCTCCACTATAGACTTCTTGTCACAGTGTTCACAAATCATGAACAGCTACTTTTTGAGTCCAGTCATCCAAACAGTTCTGAGTGTGTATCCTCATTACACATACATATACACACATAGATAGATAGATAGATACACATAAACACATACACACATACATATATATATATGTATATGTATATACATATATGTATTTCTCATTCAGTCCATATCTCTCCACTTTCTCCACAAGGATAATACAAGCTACTCTATCAAAACTTTGTCCAGGGGCAGCTAGGTGGCTCAGTGGTTAGAGCTCCAGCCCTGGAGTCAGAAGGACCTGAGTTCAAATCCAGCCTCAGACACATAACACTAACTAGCTATGTGACTCTAGGCAAGTCACTTAACCCCAATTGCCTCACACACATAAGAAGAAAAAAAAAGAAATAAAGAAAAAAAAGATTAGATTATTGCAAAAAAAAAAAACCTTTGTCCAAATCAAGGTAAATGATATCTGCGATATGCCTGGCAAAAAAAGAAATGAAGTTAATCTGGTGTGACTTGATCTTAAAGTCATGCTGGCTCTTTGTGATCACCACTCCTCTTTCTAGATATTTGCTGACCAAAAGTCATTCTCTTTAGCAAAGAAAACAAACCAAGTTAGAGTTGAGCAGCTCTGCCTTCTCTCTTTAATAATAATTTAATTTAATAATAATTGTCAGTTATTATCATCTCATCTACCCCAAGCAAAGATCACAGACCTTATTTTATCTTCCTTTTTTTCCAAATATGACTAAAAAATCCCCAACCATTTTTGTGGATCCAAGCTTTCCTAACCAGTTTAAGCTCATTCTTTAGCATTCCTAACACACATACTTTACATACATCGTATTAAAGATGAGTAAATATTTTGTGGCTAGTTAGAAAACCTGGGCTGTGACCTAAGACTAGACCATTAGGAGAGCAAAGATGTAAGGCAGAAACAGACAGAATCAGAGATGAAGACCGAAAGACTAGGACCTACCTACAGAGACTAGACTTAGTTCCCTGGAAGGGAGGGCTTCAGATGGCCCCTCCATGGAAACGTATGACCACAGAAATGGTAGCAGATTGGGGAAATGTCAAAATAGTAAGGATTTCCTAGGCCAATACAGGAGCTGCATGAACTCACATTAACAGAAGAGGAATAAGTATAGTAGCAGAATGGAACATTTCCTCAACTAAGCCTCCTGACCCTAATGGAGGAGTTCTTTGCAGCATAACAAAAGTATAATAAGGATAGAAACACACTGTGGAGGGGCAAACCTAGTGCTGATAATACTGAGTTATCATCAATGGATTCTCTAGGTCTTGGGGAGGTGTCTTTACCTTCACATTTCACCTACAGCTCTGTAGGCCTTGGGAGAGGGGTCATCTATCTGTTCTGAGTTCTTTTCTAGCTTGGAGTTGGGGTACTAAATCCCCAAGTAATATTACAAGTCTTTAAGAATTTTTTTGTGGAAGGAGATTTAGTCAAAACCAGTTAACAAGCATTCATTAAGTGACAACCATGTGCTATGCACTGTGCCAAGTGCTAGGGATACAAAGGGGGAAAAAAAGACCAACAGTCCCTACTCTCAAGGAGCTTATAATCTAATGGGGGAGACCACAACTATGTATAAACAAGTTTTATACAGGATAAACTGGAGAAAATCTTAGAGGGAGGGAACTAAGAGTAAGGAAGACCAAAAAAGACTTCTTGCAGAAGGTAGAACTTCCTAGGTGGCTGATAGGGGCTGAGTCCAGCATTATTCTATTATTGTACTCTATCTGAAACTTAGGTCAGGAACTTGTAGAGCTCAGACCAGAGGAGTAGCAATCAGACTTTGTCCTGGATCAGACGACTTTGGGAGCACTGAAAGTTTGGAGGTCCCCACCTGTCTCTAAGATCCTAGAATGACAAAACACTCACTAATCCCCCAAGAAAGCAGCAACAGGCCCACCCAGACCTTTCCTCCAGAACTGTGGTAGGGCCCAGTTCTATCATCAAGTCCAAAGACAGGAAGCAGGCTGGAAGAATAGGCAAACAAAAAAAAAAAGAACTCTATCATAATGAGCTATTATGGTGGCAGAGACACTCAAGACACAAACACAGAAGAGACTGACTTCAAAACATCTATAAGCAAAGCCTCAGAGAAAAACACAGCTTGGCCACAAACTCAACTAGATTTATAGAAAAGATGAAGAGTTTTTAAAAATTTTAAATGCTTTTATACATGAAATGAGAGCACTTGAAGAAAAATTAGAAAAGAAATGAGAACTATAGAAAAAAATTAAAAGGGATTGACAGTGTCATGGGAGAAATATCTCCTCTCTGAGTTCATGTGGTGGGTAACTCACCTCAACATAGAAATTATGGAGGTAAAAACCTAGGTTTTATTATTATGCTCAAGCATAGGTTCAGGCTTCAGAGAAAACCTGAATAATTATGAGGACTCTGACAAGGCTTTTTATAGGCAAAATTATTTCAGAGTGACAGAGAAATAATTTATTTATATATTATATTTATATATTATTTATATATATACAATCTTGTATATTCCCTTTGGGTCATAAAAATTAAAGAAAAAATAAATCCATGATCCCGTATTTTATTCAATGTCATAAAAATTGAACAACCTGGGGGCAGCTAGGTGGCATAATGGATAGAGCTCTGGCCTTGGAGTCAGGAGGACCAGAGTTCAAATCTGGCTTCAGACACTTGACACTGACTAGCTGTGTGACCCTGGGCAAGTCACTTAACCCCAATTGCCTTACTTGAAAAAAAGAGCAAAAAAAATTGAACAATCTTAATTAAACAGGGTCATAATCTTTGTACTTCTATATAATGGAACAAACTTCATCAAACACACTTTGTAGGTAAACTAAGTCACGTTACAATTAAACTACATTTAGAGGATCATAAGTAGTCTGATTGAGGAGGATTTATATGTCACCAAAGAGTCAGGGACAGTTGAAATTCTTCCTCCAGTTTCTAATCTAAGGAACGTTTAAGTAAATTTTCATATCCCATGGGACAGGTTTTGGTCAGGTGAAGTTAATATTAACCAAAAGTGGCAGAAGGAACAAAAGGATATTGAAAATTCCCATAATAACAGTTTGAGGCTCAAAACCTCATCAAAGTAACAAACCAAATAGAAGTAAATAACTTCATGAGACAACAAGAAATAATAAAACAAAGTCAAAAGGTTGAAAAAATAAAAGAAAATATAAGGCACCTCATAGCAAAAACAACTGACCTGGACCGTTTAAAAGAAAAAATTTAAGATTTATTGTAGAAAAACATAAAAAGGTAAACAGGAATGAACAATAATAATTGACTAATCAATTATGTTCTAGTTTGAGGAAATAATGTGTCTTCTCTGAGCTCTATCATTATTAAGGATCATAAAGGGAATCTAATTATACAAGGTCTGGGAGTATTTCTATTATATCTTTATGATATTAAGAGAAAAAGGGACAGAGAGGGGAACCAAGGCATATACTATGGGGGGGAGGAAAGGAAAGTTAGGAAATATTATGTCACATGTTTTTAACTCTTTTGAGGTAGCAAAGAATGAATATCCCCATAATTTGGGCAACAGATAAACTATGGGGCATAGGTATGATGGAATGCTAGTATATTTTAAGAAACAACAAAGGTGGGGTTGAGAGCAGCTAAGTGGCACAATGAAAGAACACTGGCTCTGGAGTCAAGAGGAGAAGAGTTCAAATCTGGCCTCAGACACTTGACACTTACTACTAGCTGTGTGACCCTAGGCAAGTCACTTAACCCCAATTGCTCTGTGCAAAAAAAAGAAAGAAAGAAAGAAAGAAACAATGAAGGGAATAGTTTCAGAGAAACTTGGGGGAGACTTGTATGAACTAATGGAGAGTGAAGTGAACAGAACCAGGAGAAAAAAACTTATACAATGACACCAATATGTTAAAAACAACGACTTTGAAAGAATTAGAAACTCTTATCAGCATAATGACCAACTATGATTCCAGAGGACTAATGATAAAACATGTTATCCACCTCCTGATAGAGAACTAAAGGATTCAGAGTGCGGAGTGAAATAATTTTTTTTAAAATGTGGCCAATGTAGAAATTCTAAAATTTACTATACATGTTTATAACAGGGTTTGTTTTTCCTCACCTTAAGGGGTAAGGGTTGGAGTGAAAGGGTGAGAAGGCAGATTTTGCTGATTGAAAAAAAATTTTTATATAATTTCATAAAAAGTATTATGCTAGATTAGGCATTGATGTTAGACAATGAGGCTATAAATACAAAGAATGAATTAATGCTTGCTCTCAAGGAGGTTATAGTCTATGTGGGGAGATAAAATCTATACACACAGGTTGTACCAAAAATCTTAATGCAGTTCTACGCTTTAGTAGGGGCAGGTAGGTGGCACAATGGATAGAGCACAGCACTTGGAATCAGGAAGACTCATCTTCCTGGGTTCACTTTGTGCCCCTGAGCAAGTCACTTAACCCAGCTTGCCTCAGTTTCTCCATCTGTAAAATGAGCTGGAGAAGGAAATGGCAAACCGCTCCAGTATCTTTGCCAAGAAAACCCCAAATGGGTCAGGAAGAGTCAGATACTACTCAACAACAAAGTTTTTTGTTTATTTGTTTACACAATTTTAAGTATCATGTATATTGTTTTATTGGTTCTACTTACTTTGTACTATGTATCACTATGTTTTATCATATTTCTCTCATATTTGTTGCATGTTAGAGTGTCTTGATACTATGCTACATTCATATGCCATAATTTCTTCAGTCATTCTTTATCAATGGTGCCTACTTTGTTTCTAGTTTTGGGAGGATTAGAGGAAGTAGTGGGGCAGTAGTGACAAGGGAAATTATAAGTCTTCTACTCAAAAAATGTCTTTCTCACACTTTCCACAGTTCCTTTCCTGATTTCCCAACTGTTAGTGCCTTCCTTCCTGACTACTTTGTACTTTGCTGTTGTTCAGTAGTTTTTCAGTCATATCTGACTCTTCATGATCCCATTTGGGGTTTTCTTGGCAAACCTATTGGAGTGGTTTGCCATTTCCTTCTCCAGCTCACGTTACAGATAAGAAAACTGAGGCAAACAGGGTTAAGTGACTTGCTCGTGGTCATATAGCTAATAAGTGTCTGAAGGCAGATTTGAACTCAGGTTTTCCTGACTTGAGGCCCATCACTCTATCCACTGTGCCCCCTACCTGCCCGTTTTACTTGTTTTAAATTTATTCTCTACGTATATATGCAAGATATGTTAAAAGTCTTAATGTCTAGGGTTTGGGGTTTTTTTTGTTATCACAAAAGTGATGCTATTAGCATCTTATTATATATGGGGCCTTTCTGTCTTTGACCTATTTAGAATTATATATCTATATTATATAACACGCACACACATATATGTGTGCATAAGTATATACATACACACGTATCCATAGCTTATATTTTTGTGTGTATATGTGGATATAGATACACATATAATTTATATTTATATGTATACATATTTGCATATTTCTACACACATAAATGCATATATCCATAGCTTATATTTATATTGATTTATATGGACAAATATGGAAAATACGCATATATGTACTCGTGTATGTATGTCTCTGGGTGTATATCCACTGCTTGTATATATGTGTGTGTGTATATACCAACCAGTACATACAGGTGTATATACAGGACCAGCCCAGATCATGTGTGTGTGTGTGTGTGTGTGTGTATAAATAATCATCTCTGGAGTAAAATCTTAGGAATGGTTAGTGACTTTTCTCACCACTAAACTATTATAAGACGTTCTGTACACACAATTTATGCATATTAACTATTGAGGAAGAAAGAGGAAGAGCTATACGATAGTGGATTTCCTGTGTACCCTGAGTCTGAGTGATGGGTGCGGGAGGAAGAGATGCTCCTCCCCACCTACCACAACCACAATTTCATCATTTTGTGAAATGTATTGGCTGAGGGTTCTGTCTTTGCAAAGACCAGTGGCCATAGTGATGTCATGGGGTATTTGTTCTGTGGTAAATTTCTTGATGACTCACTGACCTAGTTATTTGGCTGCTCTTTGGCAGTGAGCTGGGCATAGATGAGGTTCTAATAGAATATGGGGTTTTATATAACTTCACCTAGCCAGGCTATTACCTAAGGGCTAGAGTCTCTAGCAGGGCTATGTTCCTACCATACTGGGGGTCTGCCTATCAGACAGAATATTAGTCCTATCCCTCTTTATTAATCTTTCTGTTTTCTCAGCAGATCAAACAGAATTATCCCAGGAAAGTACTAATGAATGCTGAATTGGAATGGGAACCCATGTTGGGAAGGTGGCAATATCCCCACAAGGAAGAAGGATGAGTAATATTGGAGCTACCATTGTAGCCAGACTCTTTGCTGAGCACGTGTAGGCTGGAAGGGAAATTATTTTTAACATTTACTCTTCAGGATGAGTCAACATGTGACTCATGGATCAGGACTACTCAAAAACCTACATAATAGCTGACAATGACTTGCCATATCAAATTCATAGTCCTCCTTCTGACTTTCAATCGCCTCCCACGACTAACTCCTATCATTTCATCAAGCTTCTCTCTCCTCATTGCCCTATGTGTATCCTCTGATCTGGCTAACCCTGCCTCTGCCTGCATTTCAGCTGCTAGTTCTCACCTTACTGTCTTTACTAATGCCATTTGCTCTACCTATATGAGCATCTCTACCACTGATTATTCATACATACAGTCCTTGGTGGAAGAGAGGTTGAGGGAGAGAGTCTAAATCTGTGATTTTATCCATGTGGTTAACTCAAAACTAGAAAATTCCCTATACCTGTGATGCATATCAGAAACTCATCTGTGACTCAAAGACTCAGAGATTTATCTGGAACACATGGGGGTTTAGTGATATCAATAGTTTGTATTTGTCAGAGGCAAAATTTGAACTCAAGGCTTTCTGACACCAGAATTGGCCCTCTATCCATTATGGAAGGAAAGAACAAACAAATGAATGACAAAAATGAAAGAGTGAATAAAGAAGAAAAGGAAGAAAGGGAAAAGTGTTGAATAGTAGTGGGTAAAGGGGGTGGTATGGTTGTGTATTGGCAGTGTGGAATATGACTCTTATTCCCACTCTGTGACTGGTTCATCACCAATGATGAATGATGATGAGCACCATTACTTTTGATGTTTGCCACCACCTCCATGGGGCTGGGGCCCAACTTTGGACATCACTGATCAAGATACTACATAGATACTACAAGATACCACTTCTCTTGACTCTTTGAAGTCTGATTTCTTGCCCCACTACGCTGCTGAATCTGCTTTTTTGCAGGTTACCAATGAGGTCATACACAATAAGTGCATAAAATATATATTGACTGTGAAAGGTTTTCTCAATCTTATTTCTTTCTGTTCAGATGAAGATGTTTTATTCATTTTGGCCATTGTTGCTGGCTTCTCAGTCACATTCCTCATGACTATGTTCAAATTAGTATAGTAACTCCCAAGAGTTCTAGCCGATTCAATTCAACTCAGCTTCTAAAACTCTTGGTCTTTTCTCAGTCCTCATGCATTTTGGCTTCTTTATAGCTTTTAAGATTGTCATCTATCCTCTCCTGAATACACTCTTTCACCTTTGGCTTCTCTGGAATTGCCGTTTCCTAGTTTTTCTTTTATTTGTCTGGTCACTCCTAAGCCTCCTTTGTTGGAGTAGCATCCATCTTCCACTCCTTTGCTGCAGGTATTCCCAGTATCCTGGTCACTTTTTTTTTTCTTTATACCCTCTCTCTTGGTGAACTAATATATTCAATAATCATCTCTCTGTGGATAATGACCAAATCTTCTGAATTGCAATCATGCAAAACTACTGCCTACTAGGAGTCAGTTCAAGTCCAGCTTCAAACAGCTGTGTGACCCTTAGCAAGTCATTTAACCTCTGTTTGGCTCAGTTTCCTCAACTGTAAAAAAAGGGAGGGAGGAATAATAATAGCACCTACCCGTTAAGGTTGTAGTGAGGATCAAATGAGTTATTTGTTCAGTGCTTAGCACAGTGCCCAACGCATAGTAGATGCTGTATAAATGCTTACTCCCTTCCCTTCCCCTTCTACCTGAATGTCTCGTTTACTCTTCAAACTCAACATGCCTCAATCAGAACTCATCATTTCCACTTATACAGCTTACCCCTTCTCCTAAAACCCAAGTTTTCATATTTATGTGGAAAGCCTGCACAACCTGGCTCTAATCTACTTTTTTAGCCTTTTACGCATTAATCTTTGTCATGCACTTGACCAAACTGGCCCTCTCGTTGCTCTTCACATTTTTACCCTCCACCTCCTGCCTTTGTACAAACTATCTTTTGCCTGGAAGGCATTCCTTCTTCACCTCTCCCCCTTAAGGATTCCTAGTTTGCTTCAAAATTCAATTCATGTCACATTCTACATGAAACTTTTCTTAATACCCCTCCCAGCTATTAGTGATTCACTCCTCCCTCCATTACCTTTTATTCATTTTGTGCATAATTATACATGTGCGTATGGTTTCATCCAATACAATGGAAGCTTCTTGAGAGCCCAAGATTTTTTTTCTTTCTTTGTTTCCCCAGTACCTAGCACAGAGTAGATTCTGAATAAATTCTAGTCAGTTGATTAACCTTATCAGTCACTTAGGTTCTCAGTCTCTGGTTCTTCTTTCTACCTCATTCCTTAGATCCAATCTGTTCCAACCTAGGTCATTTTGCTTCCTACCACGTTTCCTACATTCTCTATAGAGTTTCCAAAATAATCTTCCTAAAGCAAGTCAAGCTATGTCACCCTCCAATCAAAAATCTTCAATGGTTCCTTACTGCTTCTAGGATAAAACCTCTAACTCCTCAGTCCTCTACAATCTGGCTCTAAATTATCTTCCTGTGCACATATTTCATATATCTCCCTTCCAAGCACTTATGTCTCTGCCAAATTGCTCTTTTGACCTTCCTCCAAATTTTGCCATCTATCTCGTTTCTATATCTTCATATAGGCTGACTCCCAAACTTGGAATGCACTGTCTCCTCAACTAGGTCTCTTAGAATCCCTATCTTCATTCATTCACTCAGTTGATAAACACATTAAGTGACTGCTATATACTATGTATTATGTGCAGGCAGTTTGCTAAGCACTGGGGATACAAAGAAAGATAAAAGATAACTCCTGACCTCAACAAGGTCACGGTCTAATCTGGAAGACAACATAAAAAAAAACTATGTAAAATAAAACCATATAAAAGATGAATTTGAAATAATCAATAGCAAGAAAGCACTAGAATTAAGGATGAATCAGGAAAGGCTTCTTGTGTAATGTGGATTTTAGCTGAGCTTTGAAGGAAGCCAGGGAGGCAGAGATGAGGAGGTAGAGCATTTCAGGTATGGAGAGCAGCAAGTGAAAATGCCCATTGTCAAAAATGTCTTGTTCAAAGAAGGAGCAAGGAAACCAGCATCACTGCCTCACAGAATACGTGGAGAGAATAAGCTATAAGAAGACTGGAAAGGGGATGGGCAGGTTATAAAGTGTTTTATATTTGATGTTTGATGTAATGTGTTTTATATTCGAATGACAAAGTGTTTTATATTTGATCTTTGATGTAATAAGGAGCTCCTGGATTTTATTGAGTGGGTGGGACAGGGTGACATGCCACTTTAGGAAGAGCATTGTGACAGCTGAGTAGAGAATGGACTTAAGTGGGGAGACTTCTGGCAGGAAGAGCAACTAACAAGTTATCACAATATGCCTGGTATGAGGCATTAAGAGCTTGAACCAGAGTGATAGAAGTGTCAGAGGTTGAAAGGAGACATATATGAGAGATATTATAAAGGAAAAATCAACATAGGTCTTGGTAACAGATTAGACTTAAGAGTGAAGGTTGTAAGCCTGAATGACTAAAGGATGGTGGTATTATAGACAGTAATAGGGAAGTTAAGAAGAGCAGAGGATTAGGGCAGGGATGTAGAAGAGAATGAGTTTAGTTTTGGACATGTTGAGTTTAAGAAGATGTCTATGGTATATCTAGTTTGAGATATCCAATAGGCAGTTGTTAGAGGTCAGCAGACAAGTTCAAGTTGGATAAGCAGATTTGAGAATCATCAGCATAGAAATGATAATTGAATCTTTGAGAGCTGATGAGATCACTAAGTGAAATACCAGGGAGGTAGCATAATGGATAGAAGACTGGGCTGGAATCAAGAAGACTCATCTTCCTGAGTTCAAATCTGGTCTCAGACATATACTAGCCATATGACACTCGGCAAGTCACTTAACTCTGTTTGCCTCAGTTTCCTCATCAGTTAACTGAGCTTGAGGAGGCAAACTACTCTAGTATCTTTGGTAAGAAAGCCCCAAATGGGGTCATGAAGAGTCCGAAACAACAGAAGGGACTAAACAACAACAATAGAATAGAGGAAGAAGAGGAGAGGGTCCAGGACACAATCCTGTGGGACACCCATGGTGCGTGAGCATGACCTGGATAAAAATCCAGCAAAGGAGACTGAGAAAGAATAGTCAGATAGGTAGGAAAAGAACTATGAGAGAGTAATGTCATGAAAACCTAAAGAGAAGAGACGAGGGTGATCAATGGTTTCAAAAGCTGTAGAGAGGTTAAAAAGGATAAGGGTTGAAAAAAGGTTATGTTTGACAGTCAAGATATCACTAGTAACTTTGTAAAGGGCAGTTTCAGTTGAATGATGAGACAGCAAGCCCAACTATAGAGAATTACGAAGAAAGTCAGAGGAAAGAAAGTGGTGGCACTGTTAGTGATTCTTTTCTGAGTGAAAGAGCAATGAGACACATATAATCGATATCATTTTGCTTGTCTTCTCAAGAGATGGGGGAGGAGTGGGAAAGAGAAAGAATTTGGAACTCAAAATTTTTAAAAATGAATGTTAAAAAATTTTACATATAATTAGCAAATATTTAATGAAATAAATAAAAATATACTAAGAAAAAAATTAAAAGATTAGTGAGAACTAAGTTCTGGCCCAGGGGTGAGTGAGTGAGTTTCCTCATAGGTGGTTTCTCTATTTAGCAAGAGATAAGTGGATGGAAAGAGATGCTACTGTGGGCTGTGCCTGTGGAGGAAAGTAATTTACGCCTGGTTAAGGGCTCTGAGGAATGGACTAAAGAGGTACCCAGGTTATAGGAAGGGAGGCTTGTAACATTTGGTAATAGGGTTTTACCCTACTGGGTTGGGCCTGGTAGACTAGACTTTTGGCCTTTTTCCTGGGCCATAAACCTGCTGGTTTCATAACCATGACTTTCCCTTTGGTCTTTGGCTGTCTACTTCCAAAATTTCAAGAACTCATCTGGCTTGTAACTAAGGACATTGACCAATCAGGCTCTTAGTTACAGCTGAATGGGGGAAGGGGACAGGATCTAAAAAGGAATTAAAAAACAAATTCATATTCTTTACTCAAACCTTCCCTCATCTCCTTCCCTCATCTCCTCCAAAAAGCAGCCTTGTTAACTTGCTAAGGCTTCTGAGGACAGTTTGTTGCCTGGAGGCATGTCTTAGAATAGAGTCCAGTTATCTTTGGGATTTGGAGAATCCTAAGAGTGATAACTAGCCTTTCTCAAAACAATCCGGTGAATGCAAATATTGTCATTCCAATTTTACAGATAAGAAAGTTGAGAATCAGGGAAGGAAAAGGACTTCCTTAGGGTTAGTGCCTGAGCTGGAATTTGTCTCTGTTCTTCTCATACCATGGCTACCACTCTTTTCACTATATCAACTGTCTCTCAATCAACTGCCCTTGAACGTAAGCTGAATCCCTCAAATGAGTTCTCTTTGGAAAGGAAGCATATATAGTTATAGATAAAGATGTTCGTTACATAAAATGACTTTATAACATGTATATTTACTATGGAAGGTTTTCTCATTTCATATTTCTTTTCATTGGAATTAATGTTAAATTCATTTTGGCAATACCTATTTCCTTCATCTTGAATTATTTAGCTATGCTTATGTTCAAACTAACATAGCAACTTGTGGAAATTTCAGGAATTAAGTTAATTTTTATTCAATAGTTAAGTGCTTAGCACAGTGCCTGGCGTTGTACAGGCACTTAATAAATGTTTATTGATTGATATATACAAAGCATGTGCTAGGTGCCAGGGATACAAAGAAAAAAAAAAGAAAGAATTCCTGACTTGAAGAAACTGGAGGAGTTTATATTATCTTGGGGTGGGGAGATAAACAAATACAGCATAATTTGAGAAGGAAGAGAACAGTAATAATTGGGGAAGTGGGAATGGATTGTATAGGAGGTTTAAAGCTTGAGAACTGAAGGGATGGCAGCTAGGTAAGATAAATCCTCCTCAGACTGTAGATATTACCTTGATGTTCCATCGAGGTATGACTGGGGGCAGGCAGCCCAATGTCTTATGGGTCACCCTTCTGTCACTCACGAGATTCAATAATATAAAAAGGGAAAAGAGAAAGAAAACAAAAGCTGGTGATCTACTGGGTGCAAGGCCTACTTCACAGTTTTGCCTCCCATGACTCTAGAGGAGAAAACAAACTGACCCCTTGCACAGATGCACCTCCCTCAAATCCAGTTCACAAGACAACACGCTTCTGATGTCGTTGGTCCTCTTTGAGAATGAAAGACAGAGGGGTGCAGTGGATAGAGCACCAGCCCTGAAGTCAGGAGGACTTGAGTTCAAATTTGGCCTTAGACTAAACACTTGACACTGACTAGCTGTGTGACCCTGGGCAAGTCATTTAACCCCAATTGCCTTAAAAAAAGAGAGAGAGAGAGAGAATGAAAAACAGACAAAGGAACAAACAACAGCCTGATTAGATTCTTCCTAGCCAATACTGGCTTTGTCCACCTTGGGCTCAATTTCCATCCCACTCCTATTTGAATTTGGAGTTGGAAGACCCAAATTTGAAGCCTAACTCTGGTACTTACTGGCCATATGAGTTTGAGCAAGTCACTCTAGTGGCATGAGGTTCTTCCTTTCTTAAAGGTGGAGGTTGGACTATCAGCTCTTTGACTGAATCTAAACTTCAGAGAACAAATCCCCTTATTCAGATAAACAGCTGCACTTGAGGACCTAGAGGGCCACATGTAGCCTTGAGGTCATAGGTTCCCCACTCTGGCCTAGATGATCCAATTTCAAAAGTACAGAGGAAAGATGGGTAGGATTCCATAGCCTAAAATAAGAAAGGATGAAAAGCTCTCAGGGATGACTTTTTGAAGACATAAAGAAAAACCATTTGGATATGAAGAGTATTTATTTAGATAAATAAGGAATTCATCAAACCAATTCAGATTTGAAGCAAGGATAAGTAACAAAGGATGAAAATAATCATGGCTATATTTATATGACACATCGATGTTTGTGACATGCTTTACATGAGGTCCTCCATCTTATTAATGGAAGCATGAACAAGAGCGGAGGAGTCCAATTCTCACCAAAATACTTTAGCAAATATTTAAAAAGAGCAACAAACTGAAAAAATGGTCAAGAAAATCAAAGAGAAACTGTTCATCTGGCTAAAAAGACAGTCAGAAGTCTCCAAACATTTAGGAAGGAATCCCTCCAGAAAAACTGGGATAAGCCCAGGGCTCTCAGAAGCATGCCAGCATGGAGAAGAGATGCTCCAGGGACAAGAGAAGCCAACAGTACTGTGAATATGGAGCAGGAAAACCAGAGTTCTTCAAAGAAAAATTTCCAATGTAGTTGGATGCCATACTCTCTGAACATGAGAGTAGAGAGGGGTTGGGGGAAGGAGAAGGAAAGGGAAAGGAATAAGCATTTATGTAGTGGCAGATACCATGCTAAGCACTTTCCAAATATTATCTCATTTGATCCTCACAACAACTTTTGAGAGGTAGGTTCTATTATTATTCCCATTTTACAGATAAAGAAACTGAGGCAGAGGTTAAGTGACTTGCCTAGGGTTACACAGCTAGTAAGTGTCTGAGACAGGATTTGAACTCAGATCTTCCTGACTCCAGGCTCAGCACTTTGTCCACTGCGCCACCTAGCTGCACTAAGACCTAGGTCCCAGGATGACAAAAATCAAATCAGGATATCTTAGAGCTCTGAAAGTTGGCAGGATGTCCACCTAAGATAACTCAGAAGGTACTGAAGAATATAAGACTCAGAATCCAGATGGCATAAGAAGCCTTAAATCTGTTATCACTAAGAGTATAGATAAGCTATTGTCAAGAAAGAAATTGAGATCAGGGTCAAATACTGCCCCACCACACCATCCAAAGGCGCAGGATGTGGGCAAAGCCTGGCCCTCCCACAAAGTCCCAATTCAAGAAATGAAGCTAGAAATATGAGCAATGACCATGATAATAAAAAAAAAATTGTAGATCCAGAGAAGCACAACTCCAGAAATTCACGGTGGAGAAGAAACAAGTATCCCTTCAGAAGTCTAGCATCTTCAAATGTCACAGAGGACACAATATGTAAGATAAAAAAATAGTGGTTTTATTCTATTTTGGTAGGATTAAAAGAAGAAAGGGAGGAAAAGTGAATATGCTAGGGAAGAGAGAAATAAAAGGATCTTACTATCATACAATAGTGATTTATGAGATGATGAATACATAGACACGGAAAAAGGGATAGGAGTAGACATAATATGAACTTACTCTTATCTCAACTAGATAAAGAAGGGTTGAATACTCACATGTACACACACACACACACACACACACACATACAGAGTTTGGTGTAGCAATAAATGAAATTCAACAGGAAAACAGAAGGGAATAGGAATGGGGAGAGAGCTTTAAGAGGAACAGGAGAATCAGAAAGGGAACAAATTAAAGCCAAACTACAGTTTCTGAGGTTTGTAGATTAAAAGGTAGATTCAAAGAAAAGAAAAAAAGAGTAAGAACTTATGATCAGGCCTGTTCAAGGGAACAATAAAAGGGGCTGTAGATGGAAGCAATAACTTCAATTATAAATTATGAATGATGAGCATGATTCTTTTTGACCACCTTCTTCCTTAAAAAGGGAATGTGGAGAACAAGGAGAAATAAGTGTAAGAGGGTATGATGGAAGGAAATATGGGGTTAACAATCATAAATGAATATAAATGACATGACTTCACCCATAAGGCAAGAGTACAAAGTAAATTAAAAATCAGAATTTTTAAAAAGTCACCTAAAAGAAAAACACTTGAAACATAAAAATAGCTCACACGGATTCAATTATCAACTCAATTATTATTATGCTGATGATTCTCAGGTCTATTTATCCAGCCCTAACCTCTTCCCTGACCTTAAATCTCACATCTCCAACTGTCTATTTGACATCTAGAACTGGATATTCCAGACACTTTAAACTCAACATGTCCAAAACTGATCTTATTATTTTCCCCCCTTCACCTCCAAGCTCTACCTTCTTCCCAACTTCTCTATTACTGTTGAAGGCATCACTATCCCAGCTCATGACCTAGGTGTCATCCTTAACTCCTTGCTTTCTCTCAGCTCCTGCTGGCTTCTCTTGTCCCTGGATTATCTCTTGTCCATGCTGGCAGGCTTCTGAGAGCCCTGGGCTTGCCTCCTTCTTTCTGGAGGGACTCCTTCCTAAGTGCCTGCAGACTTCTAATTGTCTTTTTTCAAAAAATAATTTTTATTGATGTTTTTTGTTTCTTTCATCACCATAGTATTCCATGTATCCCTCCCCCTCCTACTCCCTGAGAGTCATTCCATATGATGAATAGTAGTTTTTAAGAGAGGGGAAAAGTTGGCAGTAAACTGATTAATACATTGAAAAAGTCTGGAAACACGTGTAATGTGTAATACCAGTGGACCTCCCAAGTATATGAAGGGATAGGTTGGGGATGTGTTCTCATATCTCTTTGTTCAAGTCCCACTTGACCTTTAAATTTTGTTGCCTTTACTTTTGTTTTTTGGTGTACTTTTGTTTTTTGGTGTGTTAGTGTTCTTTCTTCTCACATAGTTGTTACTGTATGTATTGTGTTTTTCTTTGTTTTCCTTGTTTCATTCTGCATCAGTTCTTCTTATAGGGAAGTGGTGAAATTAGGTAAAATATCTTTGTATCAAATTTCTCTGAGAAGGATTTAGTATCCAAGATATATAAATAATTAATATATACATGTATGTAATTATATGTGTATGTATAAACGAATATGTGTATCTGTATACGCTTAGTAGCCATTCCCCATTAGATAAATGGCCAAAAGATATGAACAAACAATTCTCAAAAGAAGAGCTGCAAAGTATTCACAGCTACATGAAAAAATGTTACGAATCATTAATAGTAAGAGAAATACAAA